>NW_027488663.1:0-338935 GCF_050948215.1 Halictus rubicundus | reverse complement strand
CGTATCCTCTATCATATCCTATCCTCTTTCCTATAATATCATCTATCCTATCCTATCCTCTATCCTATCGTATCCTCTATCCTATCCTATCTTCTATTGTATCCTATCCTCTATCCTATCCTATCCTCTATCCTATCCTATCCTCTATCGTATCGTATCCTCTATCCTATCCTATCCTCTATCCTATCCTATCCTCTATCCTATCCTATCCTCAACCCTATCCTATCCTCAATTCTATCGTATACTCCATCCTATCCTATCCGCTATCCTATCCTATCCTCTATCCTATCCTATCCTCTATGCTATCCTATCCTCTATCCCATCCTATCCTCTATCCTATCATATCCTATATCCTATCCTATCCTCTATCCTATCCTATCCTCTATAATATCGCATCCTGTATCCTATCCTGTCCTCTTTCCTATCCTATCATCAATTCTATCCTATCCTCTATCCTATCCTATCCTCTATCCTATCATATTCTCTATCCTATCCTATCCCCTATCCTATCCTATCCTCTATCCTATCCAATACTCTATCCTATCCTATCCTCTATCCTATCCTATCCTCTATCCTATCCTATCCTATATCCTATCCTATCCTCTATCCTACCCTATCCTCTATCCTATCCTCTCCTCTATCCTATCCTATCCTCTATCCTATCCTATCCTCTATCCAATCCTATCCTCTATCGTCTCCTATCCTCTATGCTATCCAATCCCCTATGTTATCCTCTATCCTATCCTATCCTCTATAATATCCTATCCTCTATCCTATCCTATCCTCTATCCTATCCTATCGTCTATCCCATCCTATTATCTATCCTATCCTATCCTCTATCCTATCCTATCCTCTATCCTATCCTATCCTATATCCTATCATATCCTCTTATAATATCGTATCCTCTATAATATCGTATCCTGTATTCTATCCTGTCCTCTTTCCTATCCTATCATCAATCCTATCCTATCCTCTATCCTATCCAATCCCCTATGTTATCCTCTATCCTATCCTATCCTCTATCCTATCCTATCCCCTATCCTATCCTATCCTCTATCCTATCCAATACTCTATCCTATCCTATCCTCTATCCTATCCTATCCTCTATCCTATCCTATCCTATATCCTATCCTATCCTCTATCCTACCCTATCCTCTATCCTATCCTATCCTCTATCCTATCCTATCCTCTATCCTATCCTATCCTCTATCCAATCCTATCCTCTATCGTCTCCTATCCTCTATGCTATCCAATCCCCTATGTTATCCTCTATCCTATCCTATCCTCTATAATATCCTATCCTCTATCCTATCCTATCCTCTATCCTATCCTATCGTCTATCCCATCCTATTATCTATCCTATCCTATCCTCTATCCTATCCTGTCCTCTATCCTATCCTATCCTATATCCTATCATATCCTCTATAATATCGTATCCTCTATAATATCGTATCCTGTATCCTATCCTGTCCTCTTTCCTATCCTATCATCAATCCTATCCTATCCTCTATCCTATCCAATCCCCTATGTTATCCTCTATCCTATCCTATCCTCTATCATATCGTATCCTCTATCATATCCTATCCTCTTTCCTATAATATCATCTATCCTATCCTATCCTCTATCCTATCGTATCCTCTATCCTATCCTATCTTCTATTGTATCCTATCCTCTATCCTATCCTATCCTCTATCCTATCCTATCCTCTATCGTATCGTATCCTCTATCCTATCCTATCCTCTATCCTATCCTATCCTCTATCCTATCCTATCCTCAACCCTATCCTATCCTCAATTCTATCGTATACTCCATCCTATCCTATCCGCTATCCTATCCTATCCTCTATCCTATCCTATCCTCTATGCTATCCTATCCTCTATCCCATCCTATCCTCTATCCTATCATATCCTATATCCTATCATATCCTCTATAATATCGTATCCTCTATAATATCGTATCCTGTATCCTATCCTGTCCTCTTTCCTATCCTATCATCAATCCTATCCTATCCTCTATCCTATCCTATCCTCTATCCTATCATATTCTCTATCCTATCCTATCCCCTATCCTATCCTATCCTCTATCCTATCCAATACTCTATCCTATCCTATCCTATCCTATATCCTATCCTATCCTCTATCCTATCCTATCCTCTATCCTATCCTATCCTCTATCCTATCCTATCCTATCCTCTATCCTATCCTATCCTCCATCCAATCCTATCCTCTATAATATCGTATTCTCTATCATACCCTATCCTCTTTCCTATAATATCATCTATCCTATCCTATCCTCTATCCTATCGTATCCTCTATCCTATCCTATCTTCTATCCTATCCTATCCTCTATCCTATCCTATCCTCTATCCTATCCTATCCTCTATCGTATCGTATCCTCTATCCTATCCTATCCTCTATCTTCTCCTATCCTCGATCCTATCCTATCCTCAACCCTATCCTATCCTCAATTCTATCGTATACTCCATCCTATCCTATCCGCTATCCTATCCTATCCTCTATCCTATAATATCCTCTATCCTATCCAATACTCTATCCTATCCTCTATCCTATCCTCTATCGTATCCTATCCTCTATCCTATCCTATCCTCTATCCTATCCTATCCTCTATCCTATCCTATCCTCTATCCTACCCTATCCTCTATCCTATCCTATCCTCTATAATATCGTATCCTCTAAAATATCGTATCCTCTCTAATATCGTATCCTCTATAATATCGTATCCTCTATAATATCGTATCCTGTATCCTATCCTGTCCTCTTTCCTATCCTATCATCAATCCTATCCTATCCTCTATCCTATCCAATCCCCTATGCTATCCTCTATCCAATCCTATCCTCTATAATATCGTATCCTCTATCATATCCTATCCTCTTTCCTATAATATCATCTATCCTATCCTATCCTCTATCCTATCGTATCCTCTATCCTATCCTATCTTCTATCCTATCCTATCCTCTATCCTATCCTATCCTCTATCCTATCCTATCCTCTATCGTATCGTATACTCTATCCTATCCTATCCTCTATCTTCTCCTATCCTCGATCCTATCCTATCCTCAACCCTATCCTATCCTCAATTCTATCGTATACTCTATCCTATCCTATCGGCTATCCTATCCTATCCTCTATCCTATAATATCCTCTATCCTATCCAATACTCTATCCTATCCTCTATCCTATCCTCTATCGTATCCTATCCTCTATCCTATCCTATCCTCTATCCTATCCTATCCTCTATAATATCCTATCCTCTATCCTACCCTATCCTCTATCCTATCCTATCCTCTATAATATCGTATCCTCTAAAATATCGTATCCTCTCTAATATCGTATCCTCTATAATATCGTATCATGTATCCTATCCCGTCCTCTTTCCTATCCTATCCTCAATCCAATCCTATCCTCTATCCTATCGTATCCTCTATCCTATCCTATCTTCTATTCTATCCTATCCTCTATCCTATCCTATCCTCTATCCTATCCAATCCTCTATCCTATCCTATCCTCTATCCTATCCTATCCTCTATCCTATCCTATCCTCTATCCTATCCTATCGTCTATCCCATCCTATCCTCTATCCTATCCTATCCTCTATCCTATCCTGTCCTCTATCCTATCCTATCCTATATCCTATCATATCCTATATCCTATCATATCCTCAATAATATCGTATCCTCTATAATATCGTATCCTCTATAATATCGTGTCCTGTATCCTATCCTGTCCTCTTTCCTATACTATCCTCAATCCAATCCTATCCTCTATCCTATCGTATCCTCTATCCTATCCTATCCTCTATCCTATCCTATCCTCTATCCTATCATATCCTCTATCCTATCCTATCCTCTATTCTATCCTATCCTCTATCCTATCCTATCCTCTATCCTATCCTCTATCCTATCCTATTATGTATCCTATCCTATCCTCTATCCTATCCTATCCTCTATCCTACCCTATCCTCTATGCTATCCTATCCTCTATCCTATCCTATCCTCTATCCTAACCTATCCTCTATCCTATCCTATACTCTATCCTACCCTATCCTAAATCCTATTCTATCCTTTATCCTATCCTATCCTCTATCCTATCCTATCCTCTATAATATCGTATCCTGTATCCTATCTTATCCTCTGTCCTATCCTATCCTCAATCCTATCCTATCCTCTATCCAATCGCATCCTCTATCCTATCTAATCCTCTATCCTATCCTATCCTCTATCCTATCCTATCCTCTATTCTATCCTATCCTCTATCCTATCCTATCCTCTATCGTCTCCTATCCTCTATGCTATCCAATCCCCTATGTTATCCTCTATCCTATCCTATCCTCTATAATATCCTATCCACTATCCTATCCTATCCTCTATCCTATCCTATCGTCTATCCCATCCTATCCTCTATCCTATCCTATCCTCTGTCCTATCCTATCCTCTATCCTATCCTATCCTATATCCTATCATATCCTCTATAATATCGTATCCTCTATAATATCGTATCCTGTATCCTATCCTGTCCTCTTTCCTATCCTATCATCAATCCTATCCTATCCTCTATCCTATCCAATCCCCTATGTTAACCTCTATCCTATCCTATCCTCTATAATATCGTATCCTCTATCATATCCTATCCTCTTTCCTATAATATCCTCTATCCTATCCTATCCTCTATCCTATCCTATCCTCTATCCTATCATATCCTCTATCCTATCCTATCCTCTATCCTATGCTATCCTCTATCCTATCCAATCCTCTACCGTCTCCTATCCTGTATCCGATCCAATCCCCTATCCTCTATCCTATCCTATACTCTATCCTATCCTCTATCGTATCGTATCCTCTATCCTATCCTATCCTCTATCTTCTCCTATCCTCTATCCTATCCTATCCTCAACCCTATCCTATCCTCAATTCTATCGTATACTCCATCCTATCCTATCCGCTATCCTATCCTATCCTCTATCCTATAATATCCTTTATCCTATCCAATCCTCTATCCTATCCTCTATCCTATCCTCTATCCTATCCTATTATGTATCCTATCCTATCCTCTATCCTATCCTATCCTCTGTAATATCGTATCCTCTATAATATCTTATCCTCTGTCCTATCCTATCCTCAATCCTATCCTATCCTCTATCCAATCGCATCCTCTATCCTATCCTATCCTCTATCCTATCCTATCCTCTATCCTATCCTATACTATATCCTATCATATCCTCTATAATATCGTATCCTCTATAATATCGTATCCTCTATCATATCCTATCCTCTTTCCTATAGTATCATCTATCCTATCCGATCCTCTATCCTATCCTATCCTCTATCCTATCCTATCCTCTATAATATCGTATCCTCTATAATATCGTATCCTGTATCCTATCCTGTCCTCTTTCCTATCCTATCCTCTATCCTATCCTATCCTCTATCCTATCCTATCCTCTATCCTATCCTATCCTCTATCCTATCCTATCCTCTATCCTATCATATCCCCTATCCTATCCTATCCTCTATCCTATCCTATCCTCTATCCTATCCTATCCTCTATCCTATCCTATCCTCTATCCTATCCTATCCTCTATCCTATCTTATCCTCTATCCTATCCTATCCTCCATCCTATCCTATCCTCTATCCTATAATATCCTCTATCCTATCCTATCCTCTATCCTATCCAATCCTCTACCGTCTCCTATCCTGTATCCGATCCAATCCCCTATCCTCCATCCTATCCTCTATCGTATCGTATCCTCTATCCTAACCTATCCTCGATCCTATCCTATCCTCAGCCCTATCCTATCCTCAATTCTATCGTATACTCCATCCTATCCTATCCGCTATCCTATCCTATCCTCTATCCTATAATATCCTCTATCCTATCCTCTATCCTATCCTATCCTCTATCCTATCCTATCCTCTATCCTATCCTATCCTCTATCCTATCCTATCCTCTATCCTATCCTATCCTCTATCCTATCATATCCTCTATCCTATCCTATCCTCTATCCTATCCTATCCTCTATCCTATCCTATCCTCTATCCTATCCTATCCTCTATCCTATCATATCCCCTATCCTATCCTATCCTCTATCATATCCTATCCTCTTTCCTATAATATCATCTATCCTATCCTATCCTCTATCCTATCGTATCCTCTATCCTATCCTATCTTCTATCCTATCCTATCCTCTATCCTATCCTATCCTCTATCCTATCCTATCCTCTATCGTATCGTATACTCTATCCTATCCTATCCTCTATCTTCTCCTATCCTCGATCCTATCCTATCCTCAACCCTATCCTATCCTCAATTCTATCGTATACTCTATCCTATCCTATCCGCTATCCTATCCTATCCTCTATCCTATAATATCCTCTATCCTATCCAATACTCTATCCTATCCTCTATCCTATCCTCTATCGTATCCTATCCTCTATCCTATCCTATCCTCTATATTATCCTATCCTCTATAATATCCTATCCTCTATCCTACCCTATCCTCTATCCTATCCTATCCTCTATAATATCGTATCCTCTAAAATATCGTATCCTCTCTAATATCGTATCCTCTATAATATCGTATCCTGTATCCTATCCCGTCCTCTTTCCTATCCTATCCTCAATCCAATCCTATCCTCTATCCTATCGTATCCTCTATCCTATCCTATCTTCTATTCTATCCTATCCTCTATCCTATCCTATCCTCTATCCTATCCAATCCTCTATCCTATCCTATCCTCTATCCTATCCTATCCTCTATCCTATCCTATCCTCTATCCTATCCTATCGTCTATCCCATCCTATCCTCTATCCTATCCTATCCTCTATCCTATCCTGTCCTCTATCCTATCCTATCCTATATCCTATCATATCCTATATCCTATCATATCCTCAATAATATCGTATCCTCTATAATATCGTATCCTCTATAATATCGTGTCCTGTATCCTATCCTGTCCTCTTTCCTATACTATCCTCAATCCAATCCTATCCTCTATCCTATCGTATCCTCTATCCTATCCTATCCTCTATCCTATCCTATCCTCTATCCTATCATATCCTCTATCCTATCCTATCCTCTATTCTATCCTATCCTCTATCCTATCCTATCCTCTATCCTATCCTCTATCCTATCCTATTATGTATCCTATCCTATCCTCTATCCTATCCTATCCTCTATCCTACCCTACCCTCTATCCTATCCTATCCTCTATCCTATCCTATCCTCTATCCTATCCTATCCTATATCCTATCATATCCTCTATAATATCGTATCCTCTATCCTATCTATCCTCAATCCAATCCTATCCTCCATCCTATCCTATCCTCTATCATATCCTATCCTCTATCGTATTCGATCTTCTATCATATCCAATCCTCTATCCTATCTTCAATCTTGTCCTATCCTGTATCCTATCCTATCCTCTATGCTATCCTATCCTCTATCCTATTCTATCCTCTATCCTATCCTATCCTCAATCCAATCCTATACTCTATCCTATCCTATCCTCTATCGTATGCTCTATCCTATTCTATCCTCTATCCTATCCTATCCTCTATCCTATCCCATCCTCAATCCTATACTTTCCTCTATCCTATCCTCTATCCTATCCTATCCTCTTACTTATCCTATCCTCTATCCTATCCTATCCTCTATCCTATCCTATCCTCTATCCTAGCCTATCCTCTATCGTATCCTATCCTCTATCCTATCCTATCCTCGATCCTATCCTATCCTCTATCCTATCCAATCCTCTATCCTATCCAATCCTCAATCCTATCCTATCCTCTATCCTATCCAATCCTCTATCGTATCCTATCCACTATCCTATCCTATCCTCTATCCTATCCCATCCTCAATCCTATCCTTTCCTCTATCCTATCCTCTAAGCTATCCTATCCTCTTACTGATCCTATCCTCTATCCTATTCTATCCTCTATCCTATCCTATCCTCTATCCAATCCTATCCTCTATCCTATCCTATCCTCCATCCTATCCTTTCCTCTATAATATCGTATCTTCTATCGTATCCTATCCTCTATGCTATCCTATCCTCAATCCTATCCTATCCTATACCCTATCCTTTCCTCAATCCAATCCTATATTCTATCCTATCCTATCCTCTATCGTATCCTATCCTCCATCCTAACCTTTCCTCTATAATATCGTATCTTCTATCGTATCCTATCCTCTATCCTATCCTGTCCTCTATCCTATCCTATCCTCTATCCTATCTTATCCTCTATCCTATCCTGTCCTCTACTCTATCCTATCCTCTATCTTATCCTATCCACTATCCTAACTTATCCTCTATCCTTTCCTATCCTCTATCATATCCTATCCTCTATCCTATCCTATTCTCTATCCTATCCTTTCGTCTATAATATCGAATCTTCTATCGTATCCTATCCACTATCCTATTCTATCCTCTATCCAATCCTATCCCCAATCCTATCCTATCCTCATTCCTGTCCTATCCTCAATCCTATCCAATAATCTATCCTATAGTATCCTCAATCCTATCCTATCCTCTATCCTATCCTATCCTATCCTCTATCCAATCCTATCCTCAATCCTATCCTAACCTCATTCCTATCCTATCCACAATCCTATCCTATAATCTATCCTATAGTATCCTCTATCCTATCATATCCTCTATCATATCCTATCCTCTATCCAATCCTATCCTCAATCCTATCCTATCCTCTATCCTATACTCTCCTCTATCCTATCCTATCCTCAATCCTATCCTATCCGCCATCGTATCCTATCCTCTATCCTATCCAATCCTCTATCGTATCCTCTATCCTATCGTATCCTCTATCCTATCCTATTCTCTATCCTATCCTATCCTCTATCCTATCCTATCCTCTATCCTATCCTATCCTCTATCCTATCCTCTCCTCTATCCTATCCTATCCTCTATCCTATCCTATCCTCTATCCTATCCTATCCTCTATCCTATCCTATACTCTATCCTATCCTATCCTCTATCCTATCATATCCTATCCTCTATCCTATCCTATCCTATCCTCTATCCTATCCTATCCTCTATCGTCTCCTATCCTCTATGCTATCCAATCCCCTACGTTATCCTCCATCCTATCCTATCCTCTATAATATCCTATCCTCTATCCTATCCTATCCTCTATCCTATCCTATCCTCTATCCTATCCTATCCTCTATCCTATCCTATCCTCTATCCTATCCAATCCTCTACCGTCTCCTATCCTGTATCCGATCCAATCCCCTATCCTCTATCCTATCCTATTCTCTATCCTATCCTCTATCGTATCGTATCCTCTATAATATCGTATCCTGTATCCTATCCTGTCCTCTTTCCTATCCTATCATCAATCCTATCCTATCCTCTGTCCTATCCTATCCTCGATGCTATCCTATCCTCTATCCTATCCTATCCTCTATCCTACACTATCCTCTATCCTATCCTATCCTCTATCCTATCTTATCCTCTATCCTATCCTATCCTGTATCCTATCCTATCCTATCCTCTATCCTATCCTATCCTCTATCCTATCCTATCCTCTATCATATCCTATCCTCTATCCCATCCTATCCTCTGTCCTATCCTATCCTCAATCCTATCCTATCCTCTATCCTATCCTATCCTCTATCCTATCCAATCCTCTACCGTCTCCTATCCTGTATCCGATCCAATCCCCTATCTTCTATCCTATCGTATTCTCTATCCTATCCTCTATCGTATCGTATCCTTTATCCTATCCTATCCTATATCTTCTCCTATCCTCGATCCTATCCTATCCTCAATTCTATCGTATACTCCATCATATCCTATCCGCTATCCTATCCTATCCTCTATCCTATAATATTATCTATCCTATCCAATAATCTATCCTATCCTCTATCCTATCCTCTATCCTATCCTATCCTGTATCCTATCCTATCCTTTATCCTATCCTATCCTATCCTCTATCCTATCCTATCCTCTATAATATCGTATCCTCTATAATATCGTATCCTGTATCCTATCTTATCCTCTGTCCTATCCTATCCTCAATCCTATCCTATCCTCTATCCTATCGCATCCTCTATCCTATCCAATCCTCTATCCTATCCCATCCTCTATCCTATCCAATCCTCCATCCTATCCAATCCTATATCCTATCCTCTATCCTACCCTACCCTCTATCCTATCCTATCCTCTATCCTATCCTATCCTCTATCCTATCCTATCCTCTATCCTATCCTATCCTATATCCTATCGTATCCTCTATAAGATCGTATCCTCTATAATATCGTATCCTGTATCCTATCCTGTCCTCTTTCCTATCCTATCATCAATCCTATCCTATCCTCTATCCTATCCAATCCCCTATGTTATCCTCTATCCTATCCTATCTTCTATCCTATCCTATCCTCTATCCTATCCTATCCTCTATCCTATCCTATCCTCTATCCTATCCTATCCTCTATCCTATCCTATCCTTTATCCTATCCCATCCTCTATCCTATCCTATCCTCTATAATATCGTATCCTCTATAATATCGTATCCTCTATAATATCGTATCCTTTATCGTATCCTATCCTCAATCCTATCCTATCCTCTATCCTATCGCATCCTCTATCCTATCCAATCCTCTATCCTATCCTATCCTCTATCCTATCGTATCCTCTATCCTATCCTATCTTCTATCCTATCCTATCCTCTATCCTATCCTATCCTCTATCCTATCCTATCCTCTATCCTATCCTATCCTCTATCCTATCCTATCCTCTATAATATCTTATCCTCTATCCTATCCTATTCTCTATCCTATCCTATCCTCTATCCTATCATATCCTCTATCCTATCCTATCCTCTATCCTATCCTATCCTCTATCCTATCCTATCCTGTATCCTATCCTATCCTATCCTCTGTCCTATCCTATCCTCTATCCTATCCTATCCTCTATCATATCCTATCCTCTATCCCATCCTATCCTCTGTCCTATCCTATCCTCAATCCTATCCTATCCTCTATCCTATCGCATCCTCTATCCTATCCAATCCTCTATCCTATCCTATCCTCTATCCTATCTTATCCTCTATCCTATCCTATCCTGTATCCTATCCTATCCTATCCTCTATCCTATCCTATCCTCTATCCTATCCTATCCTCTATCATATCCTATCCTCTATCCCATCCTATC
The DNA here is from genome assembly GCF_050948215.1 of Halictus rubicundus. Classification (NCBI taxonomy): domain Eukaryota; kingdom Metazoa; phylum Arthropoda; class Insecta; order Hymenoptera; family Halictidae; genus Halictus; species Halictus rubicundus. Next base: position 327,745 of record NW_027488663.1, on the reverse strand, counting down.
ATCTGTCCTACCCTATCCTCAATCCTATCCTATCCTCTATCCTATCGCATCCTCTATCCTATCCTATCTTCTATCATATCCTATCCTCTATCCTATCCCATCCTCTATCCTATCCTATCCTCTATCCTATCCTATCCTCTATCCTATCCTATCCTCTATCCTATCCTATCCTCTATCCTATCATATCCTCTATCCTATCCTATCCTCTATGCTATCCCATCCTCTATCCTATCCTATGATCTATAATATCGTATCCTCTATAATATCGTATCCTGTATCCTATCCTATCCTCAATCCTATCCTATCCTCTATCCTATCGCATCCTCTATCCTATCCAATCCTCTATACTATCCTATCCTCTATCCTATCCTATCCTCTATCCTATCCTATCCTCTATCCTATCTCATCCTCTATCCTATCCTATCCTCCATCCTATCCTATCCTTTATCCTATAATATCCTCTATCCTATCCTATCCTCTATCCTATCCAATCCTCTACCGTCTCCTATCCTGTATCCGATCCAATCCCCTATCCTCTATCCTATCCTATTCTCTATCCTATCCTCTATCGTATCGTATCCTCTATCCTATCCTATCCTCTATCTTCACCTATCCTCGATCCTATCCTATCCTCAACCCTATCCTATCCTCAATTCTATCGTATACTCCATCCTATCCTATAAGCTATCCTATCCTATCCTCTATCCTATAATATCCTCTATCCTATCCAATACTCTATCCTATCCTCTATCCTATCCTCTATCGTATCCTATCCTGTATCCTATCCTATCCTCTATCCTATCCTATCCTCTATCCTATCCTATCCTCTATCCTATCCTATCCTCAATCCTATCCAATCATCTATCCTATCCTATCCTCTATCCTATCCTATCCTCTATCCTATCCTATCCACTATCCTATCCTATACTCTATCCTATCCTATCCTCTATCCTATCCTATCCTCTATAATATCGCATCCTGTATCCTATCCTGTCCTCTTTCCTATCCTATCATCAATTCTATCCTATCCTCTATCCTATCCTATCCTCTATCCTATCATATTCTCTATCCTATCCTATCCCCTATCCTATCCTATCCTCTATCCTATCCAATACTCTATCCTATCCTATCCTCTATCCTATCCTATCCTCTATCCTATCCTATCCTATATCCTATCCTATCCTCTATCCTACCCTATCCTCTATCCTATCCTATCCTCTATCCTATCCTATCCTCTATCCTATCCTATCCTCTATCCAATCCTATCCTCTATCGTCTCCTATCCTCTATGCTATCCAATCCCCTATGTTATCCTCTATCCTATCCTATCCTCTATAATATCCTATCCTCTATCCTATCCTATCCTCTATCCTATCCTATCGTCTATCCCATCCTATTATCTATCCTATCTTATCCTCTATCCTATCCTATCCTCTATCCTATCCTATCCTATATCCTATCATATCCTCTTATAATATCGTATCCTCTATAATATCGTATCCTGTATTCTATCCTGTCCTCTTTCCTATCCTATCATCAATCCTATCCTATCCTCTATCCTATCCAATCCCCTATGTTATCCTCTATCCTATCCTATCCTCTATCCTATCCTATCCCCTATCCTATCCTATCCTCTATCCTATCCAATACTCTATCCTATCCTATCCTCTATCCTATCCTATCCTCTATCCTATCCTATCCTATATCCTATCCTATCCTCTATCCTACCCTATCCTCTATCCTATCCTCTCCTCTATCCTATCCTATCCTCTATCCTATCCTATCCTCTATCCAATCCTATCCTCTATCGTCTCCTATCCTCTATGCTATCCAATCCCCTATGTTATCCTCTATCCTATCCTATCCTCTATAATATCCTATCCTCTATCCTCTATCCTATCCTATCGTCTATCCCATCCTATTATCTATCCTATCCTATCCTCTATCCTATCCTGTCCTCTATCCTATCCTATCCTATATCCTATCATATCCTCTATAATATCGTATCCTCTATAATATCGTATCCTGTATCCTATCCTGTCCTCTTTCCTATCCTATCATCAATCCTATCCTATCCTCTATCCTATCCAATCCCCTATGTTATCCTCTATCCTATCCTATCCTCTATCATATCGTATCCTCTATCATATCCTATCCTCTTTCCTATAATATCATCTATCCTATCCTATCCTCTATCCTATCGTATCCTCTATCCTATCCTATCTTCTATTGTATCCTATCCTCTATCCTATCCTATCCCCTATCCTATCCTATCCTCTATCGTATCGTATCCTCTATCCTATCCTATCCTCTATCCTATCCTATCCTCTATCCTATCCTATCCTCAACCCTATCCTATCCTCTATCCTATCCTATCCTATCCTCTATCCTATCCTATCCTCCATCCAATCCTATCCTCTATCGTCTCCTATCCTCTATGCTATCCAATCCCCTATGTTATCCTCTATCCAATCCTATCCTCTATAATATCGTATTCTCTATCATATCCTATCCTCTTTCCTATAATATCATCTATCCTATCCTATCCTCTATCCTATCGTATCCTCTATCCTATCCTATCTTCTATCCTATCCTATCCTCTATCCTATCCTATCCTCTATCCTATCCTATCCTCTATCGTATCGTATCCTCTATCCTATCCTATCCTCTATCTTCTCCTATCCTCGATCCTATCCTATCCTCAACCCTATCCTATCCTCAATTCTATCGTATACTCCATCCTATCCTATCCGCTATCCTATCCTATCCTCTATCCTATAATATCCTCTATCCTATCCAATACTCTATCCTATCCTCTATCCTATCCTCTATCGTATCCTATCCTCTATCCTATCCTATCCTCTATCCTATCCTATCCTCTATCCTATCCTATCCTCTATCCTACCCTATCCTCTATCCTATCCTATCCTCTATAATATCGTATCCTCTAAAATATCGTATCCTCTCTAATATCGTATCCTCTATAATATCGTATCCTCTATAATATCGTATCCTGTATCCTATCCTGTCCTCTTTCCTATCCTATCATCAATCCTATCCTATCCTCTATCCTATCCAATCCCCTATGCTATCCTCTATCCAATCCTATCCTCTATAATATCGTATCCTCTATCATATCCTATCCTCTTTCCTATAATATCTTCTATCCTATCCTATCCTCTATCCTATCGTATCCTCTATCCTATCCTATCTTCTATCCTATCCTATCCTCTATCCTATCCTATCCTCTATCCTATCCTATCCTCTATCGTATCGTATACTCTATCCTATCCTATCCTCTATCTTCTCCTATCCTCGATCCTATCCTATCCTCAACCCTATCCTATCCTCAATTCTATCGTATACTCTATCCTATCCTATCGGCTATCCTATCCTATCCTCTATCCTATAATATCCTCTATCCTATCCAATACTCTATCCTATCCTCTATCCTATCCTCTATCGTATCCTATCCTCTATCCTATCCTATCCTCTATCCTACCCTATCCTCTATAATATCCTATCCTCTATCCTACCCTATCCTCTATCCTATCCTATCCTCTATAATATCGTATCCTCTAAAATATCGTATCCTCTCTAATATCGTATCCTCTATAATATCGTATCATGTATCCTATCCCGTCCTCTTTCCTATCCTATCCTCAATCCAATCCTATCCTCTATCCTATCGTATCCTCTATCCTATCCTATCTTCTATTCTATCCTATCCTCTATCCTATCCTATCCTCTATCCTATCCAATCCTCTATCCTATCCTATCCTCTATCCTATCCTATCCTCTATCCTATCCTATCGTCTATCCCATCCTATCCTCTATCCTATCCTATCCTCTATCCTATCCTGTCCTCTATCCTATCCTATCCTATATCCTATCATATCCTATATCCTATCATATCCTATATCCTATCATATCCTCAATAATATCGTATCCTCTATAATATCGTATCCTCTATAATATCGTGTCCTGTATCCTATCCTGTCCTCTTTCCTATACTATCCTCAATCCAATCCTATCCTCTATCCTATCGTATCCTCTATCCTATCCTATCCTCTATCCTATCCTATCCTCTATCCTATCATATCCTCTATCCTATCCTATCCTCTATTCTATCCTATCCTCTATCCTATCCTATCCTCTATCCTATCCTCTATCCTATCCTATTATGTATCCTATCCTATCCTCTATCCTATCCTATCCTCTATCCTACCCTATCCTCTATGCTATCCTATCCTCTATCCTATCCTATCCTCTATCCTAACCTATCCTCTATCCTATCCTATACTCTATCCTACCCTATCCTAAATCCTATTCTATCCTTTATCCTATCCTATCCTCTATCCTATCCTATCCTCTATAATATCGTATCCTGTATCCTATCTTATCCTCTGTCCTATCCTATCCTCAATCCTATCCTATCCTCTATCCAATCGCATCCTCTATCCTATCTAATCCTCTATCCTATCCTATCCTCTATCCTATCCTATCCTCTATTCTATCCTATCCTCTATCCTATCCTATCCTCTATCGTCTCCTATCCTCTATGCTATCCAATCCCCTATGTTATCCTCTATCCTATCCTATCCTCTATAATATCCTATCCACTATCCTATCCTATCCTCTATCCTATCCTATCGTCTATCCCATCCTATCCTCTATCCTATCCTATCCTCTGTCCTATCCTATCCTCTATCCTATCCTATCCTATATCCTATCATATCCTCTATAATATCGTATCCTCTATAATATCGTATCCTGTATCCTATCCTGTCCTCTTTCCTATCCTATCATCAATCCTATCCTATCCTCTATCCTATCGAATCCCCTATGTTATCCTCTATCCTATCCTATCCTCTATAATATCGTATCCTCTATCATATCCTATCCTCTTTCCTATAATATCCTCTATCCTATCCTATCCTCTATCCTATCCTATCCTCTATCCTATCATATCCTCTATCCTATCCTATCCTCTATCCTATGCTATCCTCTATCCTATCCAATCCTCTACCGTCTCCTATCCTGTATCCGATCCAATCCCCTATCCTCTATCCTATCCTATACTCTATCCTATCCTCTATCGTATCGTATCCTCTATCCTATCCTATCCTCTATCTTCTCCTATCCTCTATCCTATCCTATCCTCAACCCTATCCTATCCTCAATTCTATCGTATACTCCATCCTATCCTATCCGCTATCCTATCCTATCCTCTATCCTATAATATCCTTTATCCTATCCAATCCTCTATCCTATCCTCTATCCTATCCTCTATCCTATCCTATTATGTATCCTATCCTATCCTCTATCCTATCCTATCCTCTGTAATATCGTATCCTCTATAATATCTTATCCTCTGTCCTATCCTATCCTCAATCCTATCCTATCCTCTATCCAATCGCATCCTCTATCCTATCCTATCCTCTATCCTATCCTATCCTCTATCCTATCCTATACTATATCCTATCATATCCTCTATAATATCGTATCCTCTATAATATCGTATCCTCTATCATATCCTATCCTCTTTCCTATAGTATCATCTATCCTATCCGATCCTCTATCCTATCCTATCCTCTATCCTATCCTATCCTCTATAATATCGTATCCTCTATAATATCGTATCCTGTATCCTATCCTGTCCTCTTTCCTATCCTATCCTCTATCCTATCCTATCCTCTATCCTATCCTATCCTCTATCCTATCCTATCCTCTATCCTATCCTATCCTCTATCCTATCATATCCCCTATCCTATCCTATCCTCTATCCTATCCTATCCTCTATCCTATCCTATCCTCTATCCTATCCTATCCTCTATCCTATCCTATCCTCTATCCTATCTTATCCTCTATCCTATCCTATCCTCCATCCTATCCTATCCTCTATCCTATAATATCCTCTATCCTATCCTATCCTCTATCCTATCCAATCCTCTACCGTCTCCTATCCTGTATCCGATCCAATCCCCTATCCTCCATCCTATCCTCTATCGTATCGTATCCCCTATCCTAACCTATCCTCGATCCTATCCTATCCTCAGCCCTATCCTATCCTCAATTCTATCGTATACTCCATCCTATCCTATCCGCTATCCTATCCTATCCTCTATCCTATAATATCCTCTATCCTATCCTCTATCCTATCCTATCCTCTATCCTATCCTATCCTCTATCCTATCCTATCCTCTATCCTATAATATCCTCTATCCTATCCAATACTCTATCCTATCCTCTATCCTATCCTCTATCGTATCCTATCCTCTATCCTATCCTATCCTCTATATTATCCTATCCTCTATAATATCCTATCCTCTATCCTACCCTATCCTCTATCCTATCCTATCCTCTATAATATCGTATCCTCTAAAATATCGTATCCTCTATAATATCGTATCCTCTATAATATCGTATCCTGTATCCTATCCCGTCCTCTTTCCTATCCTATCCTCAATCCAATCCTATCCTCTATCCTATCGTATCCTCTATCCTATCCTATCTTCTATTCTATCCTATCCTCTATCCTATCCTATCCTCTATCCTATCCAATCCTCTATCCTATCCTATCCTCTATCCTATCCTATCCTCTATCCTATCCTATCCTCTATCCTATCGTATCGTCTATCCCATCCTATCCTCTATCCTATCCTATCCTCTATCCTATCCTGTCCTCTATCCTATCCTATCCTATACCCTATCATATCCTATATCCTATTGTGGTATCGGGAATATGCGGGCACCCGGTACATAGTTTTAGGATATAGACTTTAGGTGTAGACTTTAGAGACACTTTAGAACAGGCATGCAGCGAAGGCCGGAAAAAGGCCATAAAAAGGGAAAGCGACAGTGACCAGCGTTAGATTGCGAGCGACGATGGGCCTTCGGCCCATTGACGATGTTCATGCCCATATTTGGGCATGGTGAAAACTCCGGAAGGGGCGAGCGTGGGGATGAACCGAGTCTTGCGAGATGAGGGATGAGTGAGTCGTGGCAGTAGTCGTTGTCTGAGAGTCGTGTCCGAAAGTTGTAGAGTAAGTTGTAGGAAGTTGAGGGTTTTAGTTGTATAGTTGTCATCGTGTAGTTTGGATTAACAGTTAGTAGCTAAGCGCGCATCTATTGTATACTTAAGTTTATTTCTTTCGGTTCCTTAAATAAATAATTAATTATACGTGATACCACACACACATAATTTGGGGGCTCGTCCGGGATTGATTGAGAAAGACTCGGTGGAAAATAGCTGTTGCGCGGTTGTGTTGTGAAAGTCGCATTAAACCTCAAAATGAACACTGGGGAACCAGGTCCAGACGACACCATAGTCGAAGCTAACAATCTTGCCGGCAATATAAAGTTGATGCGCATTGACGCAATGAAGTTGGCGGAGCTAAGGCAGGAATTGAAGCAACGGAAGCTGAAGAGTAGCGGGAATAAGGCGGAGTTGCAAGAACGATTGAGAGCCGCTATAAGGTTCGAAATACAACACGGAGAGGACGATGCGGAAGAAGAAGAAGAGGAAAGCGAAGGGGAAAGTGTTGTCCAGCCTCGTAGTAGAGCTGGGAATAACCGTACGCATCTCTTAACGTTTAGAGATGTTGAGGAGGCTCTGAGCACGTTTAGCGGTGACGACCAGGTGGACGTTCGCCAGTGGATCCAAGAGTTCGAAGACATGGCCAAATTGTGCGATTGGGCCGATGTGCAACGAATAATTTATGCGAAACGACTGCTGCGTGGTTCGGCGAAACTGTTCATAAACTATGAGAAATGTAGCAGTAGTTGGTATTCAATGAGGAGAGCCTTGATTGAAGAGTTTGGAAGAATGGTGGACGCGTATAAGATCCACAAGGAGTTGTCTCGTCGAAGCAAAAGGGCAACCGAAACGTATCAGGAGTACGTTTACAAAATGTTCGATATTGCCAAGCAAGCTGCTATAGAAGACGTGGCCGTGATAAAATACATCATCGACGGTGTTCAAGATGAGGAGGTGAATAAGACGATTCTGTACGGCGCTAGGAACGTTCGGGAGTTGAAAGAAAAGTTTCAACTGTACGAAACGATGAAGGAGAACGCAAAGGTGAAAAGCAGACGAAGCGATGAAAGGCAGCAGAAGACCAGCGGGCGGAGCAACACGACACAAGAAGCTGTGCGGCGGTGTTTTCTGTGCGGTGACAAGAATCATTTAAGTGCAGGGTGTCCTGGAAAAAACAAAGGATTCAAATGTTTCAAGTGCGGACAGTACGGACACATCGCTCCACGCTGCAGTGGAACAGCCGAGTCGCCGAAGAGTGCGTATAGTACGTCGCGAGATTTACAACCAAAGCGCTGCAAGGAGGTGGAAATTTCCAATTGTAAGTTGGCTGCTTTGATAGATACCGGTAGTGATTTAACTTTAATGCGAGCGGATCAGTACGTTATGGTCGGTGCACCTAAATTAGGAGATAGAGTTGTTAAATTCCGTGGTGTTGGAGTAGACTGCAATTACACTCTTGGAGAATTCGTAGCAAACGTAAAAATAGACCATGAACTTTATTCCATGACAATACATGTAGTCTCTGACACACTAACTCAGCATCCACTGATTATCGGCACAGATTTCTTGAACAGCGTTGAAGTTTGCATGAGAGAGGGGGACATTTCTATCCATAAAGTTGAAAGTAGTCGGCATGACGAAGCTTCAGAAGTTTTAAAGATTGACATAGAAATGGAATGCAATAGAGTAGATTTATCTTATATCACGGGTGCCGATCATAGACAAAAAATAGAGAATTTAATAAATAATTATGAACCGCATAAAACGCGCGAAGTTAATGTTAAGATGAATTTAATTCTCCAGGACAGTGTTCCAGTCTATCAAAGACCGAGGAGACTATCACCCCAGGACAAAGTAGAAGTAGATAAACAAATTGCGGAATGGATGAAGAACGGTATTGTAAGAGCGTCTGAGTCAGATTATGCGAGTCCGATTGTGTTAGTTAGGAAAAAGAACGGTGCCACTAGAATTTGCGTAGATTATAGGCAACTGAATAGAAAAGTCGTAAAAGATCGGTACCCGCTGCCGCTCATCGAGGACCAGTTGGATTTGTTGCAGGACGCAAAAATATTTAGTACGTTGGACCTTCGAAACGGATTTTTCCATGTCCCAATAGAAGAAAGTAGCATAAAGTATACAGCGTTTATCGTTCCAACCGGGCATTACGAATTTTTAAAAGTTCCTTTTGGTTTATGCAATTCCCCAGCCGTATTTCAAAAGTTTATAAATGCAGTGTTCAAAGACCTAATAGCTGAGAAAGTCGTATTAACATATATGGATGATTTGATTGTGCCATCCATTGATTTCTCACAAGGGATCAAAAGGATCGAATTAGTTTTACAGATTGCCGCCGCATATGGGTTGTTGATAAACTGGGAGAAATGTCGTTTCTTGCAAACTAGAATAGAATATTTAGGTCATATTGTCGAAGGTGGAAGTATACAGCCGTCAGAATACAAATCCAAAGCGGTCACGAAATTCTCGGAACCACGGTCGGTAAAGGATGTTCAAAGTTTTCTAGGCCTAACGGGATATTTTAGGAAGTTTATATATAATTATTCGATAATTGCGAGACCTTTAACGAATTTGTTACGAAAAGATGTCGGTTTCAAGTTTGAGTCCAGCGAACGTGAAGCGTTTCAAAAGTTGAAAGTAGCGTTAAGTAATAAACCAGTGTTGCGATTATATAATGTAGGTGCAGAGACACAATTACATACGGACGCGTGTAGTATGGGGTATGGCGCTATTTTATTGCAGCGCGATAGTGTGGACGGAGCGTTTCATCCAATATATTTCGCGAGCGGGAAAACTTCGGTGGCGGAAGAAAAGTATGCGAGCTACGAGCTCGAAGTGTTAGCAATAATTAAGGCGTTGAAAAAATTTCGAGTTTATTTATTAGGGGTAGCGTTTAAAATCATAACGGACTGTCAAGCATTTGCGCTCACAATGAGGAAGAAGGACCTTTGTGTACGGGTGGCGAGGTGGGCCCTTCTTTTAGAAGAGTTTGATTACCAAGTCGAACATAGGTCAGGTAGTAGCATGCGGCACGTCGATGCCCTGAGCCGACATCCGTTACCTGCGGTAATGGCGATAGAAGAGGACGCAAGAGGCATTATTGCAAGGCTGAAACGCGCGCAGGTACAAGACGATGAATTACGACAACTCCGAGACGACATTGGGCGCCACGAAGCAGAGGGGTACAGATTAAGAAATGAGCTGTTATACAAAGAAGCCGGTGATATACTACTAGTAGTTGTACCAAGATCGATGCGTATTCAAATCGTTCGACAAGCGCACGAGCGCGGTCACTTTGGCGTAACAAAAACAGAAGCTCTCGTAAGAAGGGACTATTGGTTTAAAGGAATGCGCCATATAGTAGAAAAAGTAGTGCGTAATTGCGTCAACTGTATTCTCGCGGAGAGAAAACATGGGAAACCAGAAGGCATGTTGCACACCATCGACAAAGGGGAGGTCCCTTTCGACACCTACCATGTCGATCATCTCGGACCGCTAGCTTCGACGAAGAAAAGCTACAAACATATTTTTGCAGTTGTTGACGCGTTCTCCAAATTTGTTTGGTTGTATGCTACAAAGTCCACAAGCTCGGCAGAAGTAGTCACCCGTCTCAAAAACCAATCCGTTAACTTCGGAAATCCGAGGAGAATTATTTCCGACCGGGGAACAGCTTTCACCTCCGCAGTGTTTGAAGGCTACTGTCAAGACGAGAACATACAGCATGTATTAATAACAACGGGAATCCCGCGGGCTAATGGTCAAATTGAGAGGGTGAACCGTTCGCTAATACCTCTGCTAACAAAATTATCTGCACCAAACCCCGAGCAATGGTATAGACACCTTAACGTAGCACAAAAATATTTGAATGCTACACCGAGTAGAAGTACGAAGGCTACGCCGTTTCAGTTGTTGTTTGGAACACATATGAAAATGCGTGAGAATCCACAAATCCGCCAGATGATCGAAGAAGAATGGATCATGATGTTTGAAGAGGAACGGAATCAGTTGCGAGCAGTAGCGAGGGAGAATATTTCTCGAACGCAGGCGCAAAATAGGAAGGATTTTAACAAGAAACGCAAGAAAGCAACAACGTACAGCGAGGAAGACCTAGTGGCAATCAGAAGGACTCAAGGCGGACCAGGACTAAAGTTCTGCCCAAAATTCTTGGGACCGTACCGTGTAACTGCTGTTTTACGTGGCGATCGGTACATGGTCGAGAAAGTTGGAGAACATGAAGGACCACTAGCAACATCTACAGCGGCCGATCACATGAAGTTGTGGACCAGCGGCGAAGAAACTGATAGTGTCAGTGAGAGTAGTGACAACAGTGATCGCGAGAACATCTGAGGTCAGATGTGATGTCAGGACGGCCGAGTGTGGTATCGGGAATATGCGGGCACCCGGTACATAGTTTTAGGATATAGACTTTAGGTGTAGACTTTAGAGACACTTTAGAACAGGCATGCAGCGAAGGCCGGAAAAAGGCCATAAAAAGGGAAAGCGACAGTGACCAGCGTTAGATTGCGAGCGACGATGGGCCTTCGGCCCATTGACGATGTTCATGCCCATATTTGGGCATGGTGAAAACTCCGGAAGGGGCGAGCGTGGGGATGAACCGAGTCTTGCGAGATGAGGGATGAGTGAGTCGTGGCAGTAGTCGTTGTCTGAGAGTCGTGTCCGAAAGTTGTAGAGTAAGTTGTAGGAAGTTGAGGGTTTTAGTTGTATAGTTGTCATCGTGTAGTTTGGATTAACAGTTAGTAGCTAAGCGCGCATCTATTGTATACTTAAGTTTATTTCTTTCGGTTCCTTAAATAAATAATTAATTATACGTGATACCACACTATCATATCCTCAATAATATCGTATCCTCTATAATATCGTATCCTCTATAATATCGTGTCCTGTATCCTATCCTGTCCTCTTTCCTATACTATCCTCAATCCAATCCTATCCTCTATCCTATCGTATCCTCTATCCTATCCTATCCTCTATCCTATCCTATCCTCTATCCTATCATATCCTCTATCCTATCCTATCCTCTATTCTATCCTATCCTCTATCCTATCCTATCCTCTATCCTATCCTCTATCCTATCCTATCCTCTATCCTATCCTATCCTCTATCCTATCCTATCCTCTATCCTATCATATCCCCTATCCTATCCTATCCTCTATCCTATCCTATCCTCTATCCTATCCTATCCTCTATCCTATCCTATCCTCTATCCTATCTTATCCTCTATCCTATCCTATCCTCCATCCTATCCTATCCTCTATCCTATAATATCCTCTATCCTATCCTATCCTCTATCCTATCCAATCCTCTACCGTCTCCTATCCTGTATCCGATCCAATCCCCTATCCTCCATCCTATCCTCTATCGTATCGTATCCTCTATCCTATCCTATCCTCAGCCCTATCCTATCCTCAATTCTATCGTATACTCCATCCTATCCTATCCGCTATCCTATCCTATCCTCTATCTTATAATATCCTCTATCCTATCCTCTATCCTATCCTATCCTCTATCCTATCCTATCCTCTATCCTATCCTATCCTCTATCCTATCCTATCCTCTATCCTATCATATCCTCTATCCTATCCTATCCTCTATCCTATCCTATCCTCTATCCTATCCTATCCCCTATCCTATCTTATCCTCTATCCTATCCTATCCTCCATCCTATCCTATCCTCTATCCTATAATATCCTCTATCCTATCCTATCCTCTATCCTATCCAATCCTCTACCGTCTCCTATCCTGTATCCGATCCAATCCCCTATCCTCCATCCTATCCTCTATCGTATCGTATCCTCTATCCTATCCTATCCTCAGCCCTATCCTATCCTCAATTCTATCGTATACTCCATCCTATCCTATCCGCTATCCTATCCTATCCTCTATCTTATAATATCCTCTATCCTATCCTCTATCCTATCCTATACTCTATCCTATCCTCTATCGTATCGTATCCTCTATCCTATCCTATCCTCTATCTTCTCCTATCCTCTATCCTATCCTATCCTCAACCCTATCCTATCCTCAATTCTATCGTATACACCATCCTATCCTATCCTCTATCCTATCCTATTATGTATCCTATCCTATCCTCTGTAATATCGTATCCTCTATAATATCTTATCCTCTGTCCTATCCTATCCTCAATCCTATCCTATCCTCTATCCAATCGCATCCTCTATCCTATCCTATCCTCTATCCTATCCTATCCTCTATCCTATCCTATACTATATCCTATCATATCCTCTATAATATCGTATCCTCTATAATATCGTATCCTCTATCATATCCTATCCTCTTTCCTATAGTATCATCTATCCTATCCGATCCTCTATCCTATCCTATCCTCTATCCTATCCTATCCTCTATAATATCGTATCCTCTATAATATCGTATCCTTTATCCTATCCTGTCCTCTTTCCTATCCTATCCTCTATCCTATCCTATCCTCTATCCTATCCTATCCTCTATTCTATCCTATCCTCTGTCCTATCATATCCCCTATCCTATCCTATCCTCTATCCTATCCTATCCTATATCCTATCCTATCCTCTATCCTATCCTATCCTCTATCCTATCCTATCCTCTATCCTATCTTATCCTCTATCCTATCCTATCCTCCATCCTATCCTATCCTCTATCCTATAATATCCTCTATCCTATCCTATCCTCTATCCTATCCAATCCTCTACCGTCTCCTATCCTGTATCCGATCCAATCCCCTATCCTCCATCCTATCCTCTATCGTATCGTATCCTCTATCCTAACCTATCCTCGATCCTATCCTATCCTCAGCCCTATCCTATCCTCAATTCTATCGTATACTCCATCCTATCCTATCCGCTATCCTATCCTATCCTCTATCCTATAATATCCTCTATCCTATCCTCTATCCTATCCTATCCTCTATCCTATCCTATCCTCTATCCTATCCTATCCTCTATCCGATCCTATCCTCTATCCTATCCTATCCTCTATCCTATCCTATCCTCTATCCTATCCTATCCTCTATCCTATCCTATCCTCTATCCTATCCTATCCTCTATCCTATCCTATCCTCTATCCTATCATATCCCCTATCCTATCCTATCCTCTATCATATCCTATCCTCTTTCCTATAATATCATCTATCCTATCCTATCCTCTATCCTATCGTATCCTCTATCCTATCCTATCTTCTATCCTATCCTATCCTCTATCCTATCCTATCCTCTATCCTATCCTATCCTCTATCGTATCGTATACTCTATCCTATCCTATCCTCTATCTTCTCCTATCCTCGATCCTATCCTATCCTCAACCCTATCCTATCCTCAATTCTATCGTATACTCTATCCTATCCTATCCGCTATCCTATCCTATCCTCTATCCTATAATATCCTCTATCCTATCCAATACTCTATCCTATCCTCTATCCTATCCTCTATCGTATCCTATCCTCTATCCTATCCTATCCTCTATATTATCCTATCCTCTATAATATCCTATCCTCTATCCTACCCTATCCTCTATCCTATCCTATCCTCTATCCTATCCTATCCTCTATCCTATCCTATCCTCTATCCTATCGTATCGTCTATCCCATCCTATCCTCTATCCTATCCTATCCTCTATCCTATCCTGTCCTCTATCCTATCCTATCCTATATCCTATCATATCCTATATCCTATCATATCCTCAATAATATCGTATCCTCTATAATATCGTATCCTCTATAATATCGTGTCCTGTATCCTATCCTGTCCTCTTTCCTATACTATCCTCAATCCAATCCTATCCTCTATCCTATCGTATCCTCTATCCTATCCTATCCTCTATCCTATCCTATCCTCTATCCTATCATATCCTCTATCCTATCCTATCCTCTATTCTATCCTATCCTCTATCCTATCCTATCCTCTATCCTATCCTCTATCCTATCCTATCCTCTATCCTATCCTATCCTCTATCATATCCTATCCTCTATCCTATCATATCCCCTATCCTATCCTATCCTCTATCCTATCCTATCCTCTATCCTATCCTATCCTCTATCCTATCCTATCCTCTATCCTATCTTATCCTCTATCCTATCCTATCCTCCATCCTATCCTATCCTCTATCCTATAATATCCTCTATCCTATCCTATCATCTATCCTATCCAATCCTCTACCGTCTCCTATCCTGTATCCGATCCAATCCCCTATCCTCCATCCTATCCTCTATCGTATCGTATCCTCTATCCTATCCTATCCTCAGCCCTATCCTATCCTCAATTCTATCGTATACTCCATCCTATCCTATCCGCTATCCTATCCTATCCTCTATCTTATAATATCCTCTATCCTATCCTCTATCCTATCCTATCCTCCATCCTATCCTATCCTCTATCCTATCCTATCCTCCATCCTATCCTATCCTCTATCCTATAATATCCTCTATCCTATCCTATCCTCTATCCTATCCAATCCTCTACCGTCTCCTATCCTGTATCCGATCCAATCCCCTATCCTCCATCCTATCCTCTATCGTATCGTATCCTCTATCCTATCCTATCCTCAGCCCTATCCTATCCTCAATTCTATCGTATACTCCATCCTATCCTATCCGCTATCCTATCCTATCCTCTATCTTATAATATCCTCTATCCTATCCTCTATCCTATCCTATACTCTATCCTATCCTCTATCGTATCGTATCCTCTATCCTATCCTATCCTCTATCTTCTCCTATCCTCTATCCTATCCTATCCTCAACCCTATCCTATCCTCAATTCTATCGTATACTCCATCCTATCCTATCCTCTATCCTATCCTATTATGTATCCTATCCTATCCTCTATCCTATCCTATCCTCTGTAATATCGTATCCTCTATAATATCTTATCCTCTGTCCTATCCTATCCTCAATCCTATCCTATCCTCTATCCAATCGCATCCTCTATCCTATCCTATCCTCTATCCTATCCTATCCTCTATCCTATCCTATACTATATCCTATCATATCCTCTATAATATCGTATCCTCTATAATATCGTATCCTCTATCATATCCTATCCTCTTTCCTATAGTATCATCTATCCTATCCGATCCTCTATCCTATCCTATCCTCTATCCTATCCTATCCTCTATAATATCGTATCCTCTATAATATCGTATCCTGTATCCTATCCTGTCCTCTTTCCTATCCTATCCTCTATCCTATCCTATCCTCTATCCTATCCTATCCTCTATCCTATCCTATCCTCTATCCTATCCTATCCTCTATCCTATCATATCCCCTATCCTATCCTATCCTCTATCCTATCCTATCCTCTATCCTATCCTATCCTCTATCCTGTCCTATCCTCTATCCTATCCTATCCTGTATCCTATCCTATCCTCTATCCTATCCTATCCTCTATCCTATCCGATCCTCTATCCTATCCTATCCTCTATCCTATCCTATCCTCTGTCCTATCTTATCCTCTATCCTATCCTATCCTCTATCCTATCCTATCATCAATCCTATCCTATCCTCTATCGTCTCCTATCCTCTATCCTAACTTATCCTCTATCCTATCCTATCCTCCATCCTATCCTATCCACTATCCTATAATATCCTCTATCCTATCCTATCCTCTATCCTATCCAATCCTCTACCGTCTCCTATCCTGTATCCGATCCAATCCCCTATCCTCTATCCTATCCTATTCTCTATCCTATCCTCTATCCTATCCTATCCTCTATAATATCGTATCCTCTATAATATCGTATCCTGTATCCTATCCTGTCCTCTTTCCTATCCTATCATCAATCCTATCCTATCCTCTATCCTATCCAATCACCTATGTTATCCTCTATCCTATCCTATCCTCTGTAATATCGTATCCTCTATCATATCCTATCCCCTTTCCTATAATATCATCTATCCTATCATATCCTCTATCCTATCCTATCCTCCATCGTATCCTATCCTCTATCCTATAATATCCTCTATCCTATCCTATCCTCTATCCTATCCAATCCTCTACCGTCTCCTATCCTGTATCCGATCCAATCCCCTATCCTCTATCCTATCCTATTCTCAATCCTATCCTCCATCCTATCCTATCCTCTAACCTATAATATCCTCTTTCCTATCCGATCATCAATCCTATCCTATCCTCTATTCTATGGTATCCTCTATCCTATCCAATCCTCTATCTAATCCAATCCCCTATCCTATCCTATCCTCTATCCTATCCTATCCTATCCTATCCTCTATAATATGGTATCCTCTATAATATCGTATCCTGTATCCTATCCTGTAATCTTTCCTATCCTATCATCAATCCTATCCTATCCTCTATCCTATCCTATCCTATCCTATCCTATCCTATCCTCTATAATATGGTATCCTCTATAATATCGTATCCTGTATCCTATCCTGTAATCTTTCCTATCCTATCATCAATCCTATCCTATCCTCTATCGTCTCCTATCCTCTACCCTATCCAATCCCCTATGTTATCCACTATCCTATCTTATCCTCTATCCTATCCTATCCTCAACCCTAACCTATCCTCAATTCTATCGTATACTCCATCCTATCCCATCCGCTATCCTATCCTATCCTCCATCCTATCCTATCCTCTATCCTATAATATCCTCTATCCTATCCTATCCTCTATCCTATCCAATCCTCTACCGTCTCCTATCCTGTATCCGATCCAATCCCCTATCCTCCATCCTATCCTCTATCATATCGTATCCTCTATCCTATCCTATCCTCGATCCTATCCTATCCTCAGCCCTATCCTATCCTCAATTCTATCGTATACTCCATCCTATCCTATCCGCTATCCTATGATATCCTCTATCCTATAATATCCTCTATCCTATCCTCTATCCTATCCTATCCTCTATCCTATCCTATCCTCTAACCTATCCTATCCTCTATCCTATCCTATCCTCTATCCTATCCTATCCTCTATCCTATCATATCCTCTATCCTATTATATCCTCTATCCTATCCTATCCTCTATCCAATCCTATCCTCTTTCGTCTCCTATCCTCTATGCTATCCAATCCCCTATGTTATCCTCTATCCTATCCTATCCTCTATAATATCGTATCCTCTATCATATCCTATACTCTTTCCTATAATATCATCTATCCTATCCTATCCTCTATCCTGTCCTATCCTCTATCCTATCCTATCCTGTATCCTATCCTATCCTCTATCCTATCCTATCCTCTATCCTATCCGATCCTCTATCCTATCCTATCCTCTATCCTATCCTATCCTCTGTCCTATCTTATCCTCTATCCTATCCTATCCTCTATCCTATCCTATCATCAATCCTATCCTATCCTCTATCGTCTCCTATCCTCTATCCTATCTTATCCTCTATCCTATCCTATCCTCCATCCTATCCTATCCACTATCCTATAATATCCTCTATCCTATCCTATCCTCTATCCTATCCAATCCTTTACCGTCTCCTATCCTGTATCCGATCCAATCCCCTATACTCTATCCTATCCTATTCTCTATCCTATCCTCTATAATATCCTATCCTCTATAATATCGTATCCTCTATAATATCGTATCCTGTATCCTATCCTGTCCTCTTTCCTATCCTATCATCAATCCTATCCTGTCCTCTTTCCTATCCTATCATCAATCCTATCCTATCCTCTATCCTATCCAATCCCCTATGTTATCCTCTATCCTATCCTATCCTCTGTAATATCGTATCCTCTATCATATCCTATCCTCTTTCCTATAATATCATCTATCCTATCATATCCTCTATCCTATCCTATCCTCCATCGTATCCTATCCTCTATCCTATAATATCCTCTATCCTATCCTATCCTCTATCCTATCCAATCCTCTACCGTCTCCTATCCTGTATCCGATCCAATCCCCTATCCTCTATCCTATCCTATTCTCTATCCTATCCTCCATCCTATCCTATCCTCTAACCTATAATATCCTCTTTCCTATCCGATCATCAATCCTATCCTATCCTCTATTCTATGGTATCCTCTATCCTATCCAATCCTCTATCTAATCCAATCCCCTATCCTATCCTATCCTCTATCCTATCCTATCCTATATCCTATCCTATCCTCTATCCTATCCTATCCTATCCTATCCTATCCTATCCTCTATAATATGGTATCCTCTATAATATCGTATCCTGTATCCTATCCTGTAATCTTTCCTATCCTATCATCAATCCAATCCTATCCTCTATCGTCTCCTATCCTCTATCCTATCCAATCCCCTATGTTATCCACTATCCTATCTTATCCTCTATCCTATCCTATCCTCAACCCTATCCTATCCTCAATTCTATCGTATACTCCATCCTATCCCATCCGCTATCCTATCCTATCCTGTATCCTATAATGTCCTCTATCCTATCCTATCCTCTATCTTATCCTATCCTCCATCCTGTCATATCCTCTATCCTATCCTATCCTCTATGTTATCCTCTATCGTATCCTATCCTCTGTAATATCGTATCCTCTATCATATCCTATCCTCTTTCCTATAATATCATCTATCCTATCCTATCCTCTATCCTATCCTATCCTATCCTCTATCCTATCCTATCCTCTATCCTATCCAATCCTCTATCGTATCCTATCCTCTATCCTATCCTATCCTCTATCCTATCCTATCCTCTATAATATCGTATCCTCTAAAATATCGTATCCTCTCTAATATCGTATCCTCTATAATATCGTATCCTGTATGCTATCCTGTCCTCTTTCCTATCCTATCCTCAATCCAATCCTATCCTCTATCCTATCATATCCTCTATCCTATCCTATCTTCGATCCTATCCTATCCTCTATCCTATCCTATCCTCTATCCTATCCTATCCTCTATCCTATCGTATCCTCTATCCTATCCTATCTTCTATCCTATCCTATCCTCTATCCTATCCTATCCTCTATCCTATCGTATTCTCAATCCTATCCTATCCTCTCTCCTATCCTATCCTCTATCGTATCCAATTCTCTATCCTATCCTATCCTCTATCCTATCCTATCCTCTATCCTATCCTATCCTATATCCTATCCTATCCTCTATCCTATCCTATCCTCTATCCTATACTATCCTCTATCCTATCCTATCCTCTATCCTATCCTATCCTCTATAATATCGTATCCTCTATCCTATCCTATTCTCTATCCTATCCTATCCTCTATCCCATCCTATCCTCTATCCTATCCTATCCTCTATCCTATCCTATCCTCTATCCTATCCTATCCTCTATAATATCGTATCCCTTATCCTATCCTGTCCTCTTTCCTATCCTATCCTCAATCCATCCTATCCTCTATCCTATCGTATCCTCTATCCTATCCTATCTTCTATCCTATCCTATCCTCTATCCTATCCTATCCTCTATCCTATCCTATCCTCTATCCTATCGTATTCTCTATCCTATCCTATCCTCTCTCCTATCCTATCCTCTATCGTATCCAATCCTCTATCCTATCCTATCCTCTATCCTATCCTATCCTCTATCCTATCCTATCCTATATCCTATCCTATCCTCTATCCTATCCTATCCTCTATCCTATACTATCCTCTATCCTATCCTATCCACTATCCTATCCTATCCTCTATAATATCGTATCCTCTATCATATCCTATCCTCTTTCCTATAATATCATCTATCCTATCCTATCCTCTATCCTATCCTATCCTATCCTCTATCCTATCCTATCCTATCCTCTATCCTATACTATCCTCTATCCTATCCTATCCTCTATCCTATCCTATCCTCTATAATATCGTATCCTGTATCCTATCCTGTCCTCTTTCCTATCCTATCATCAATCCTATCCTATCCTCTATCCTATCCAATCCCCTATGTTATCCTCTATCCTATCCTATCCTCTGTAATATCGTATCCTCTATCATATCCTATCCTCTTTCCTATAATATCATCTATCCTATCATATCCTCTATCCTATCCTATCCTCCATCGTATCCTATCCTCTATCCTATAATATCCTCTATCCTATCCTATCCTCTGTCCTATCCAATCCTCTACCGTCTCCTATCCTGTATCCGATCCAATCCCCTATCCTCTATCCTATCCTATTCTCTATCCTATCCTCCATCCTATCCTATCCTCTAACCTATAATATCCTCTTTCCTATCCGATCATCAATCCTATCCTATCCTCTATTCTATGGTATCCTCTATCCTATCCAATCCTCTATCTAATCCAATCCCCTATCCTATCCTACCCTCTATCCTATCCTATCCTATATCCTATCCTATCCTCTATCCTATCCTATCCTATCCTATCCTATCCTATCCTCTATAATATGGTATCCTCTATAATATCGTATCCTGTATCCTATCCTGTAATCTTTCCTATCCTATCATCAATCCTATCCTATCCTCTATCGTCTCCTATCCTCTGTCCTATCCAATCCCCTATGTTATCCACTATCCTATCTTATCCTCTATCCTATCCTATCCTCAACCCTATCCTATCCTCAATTCTATCGTATACTCCATCCTATCCCATCCGCTATCCTATCCTATCCTGTATCCTATAATGTCCTCTATCCTATCCTATCCTCTATCTTATCCTATCCTCCATCCTGTCCTATCCTCTATCCTATCCTATCCTCTATGTTATCCTCTATCGTATCCTATCCTCTGTAATATCGTATCCTCTATCATATCCTATCCTCTTTCCTATAATATCATCTATCCTATCCTATCCTCTATCCTATCCTATCCTATCCTCTATCCTATCCTATCCTCTATCCTATCCAATCCTCTATCGTATCCTATCCTCTATCCTATCCTATCCTCTATAATATCGTATCCTCTAAAATATCGTATCCTCTCTAATATCGTATCCTCTATAATATCGTATCCTGTATGCTATCCTGTCCTCTTTCCTATCCTATCCTCAATCCAATCCTATCCTCTATCCTATCATATCCTCTATCCTATCCTATCTTCGATCCTATCCTATCCTCTATCCTATCCTATCCTCTATCCTATCCTATCCTCTATCCTATCGTATCCTCTATCCTATCCTATCTTCTATCCTATCCTATCCTCTATCCTATCCTATCCTCTATCCTATCGTATTCTCAATCCTATCCTATCCTCTCTCCTATCCTATCCTCTATCGTATCCCATTCTCTATCCTATCCTATCCTCTATCCTATCCTATCCTCTATCCTATCCTATCCTATATCCTATCCTATCCTCTATCCTATCCTATCCTCTATCCTATACTATCCTCTATCCTATCCTATCCTCTATCCTATCCTATCCTCTATAATATCGTATCCTCTATCCTATCCTATTCTCTATCCTATCCTATCCTCTATCCTATCCTATCCTCTATCCTATCCTATCCTCTATCCTATCCTATCCTCTATCCTATCCTATCCTCTATAATATCGTATCCCTTATCCTATCCTGTCCTCTTTCCTATCCTATCCTCAATCCATCCTATCCTCTATCCTATCGTATCCTCTATCCTATCCTATCTTCTATCCTATCCTATCCTCTATCCTATCCTATCCTCTATCCTATCCTATCCTCTATCCTATCGTATTCTCTATCCTATCCTATCCTCTCTCCTATCCTATCCTCTATCGTATCCAATCCTCTATCCTATCCTATCCTCTATCCTATCCTATCCTCTATCCTATCCTATCCTATATCCTATCCTATCCTCTATCCTATCCTATCCTCTATCCTATACTATCCTCTATCCTATCCTATCCACTATCCTATCCTATCCTCTATAATATCGTATCCTCTATCATATCCTATCCTCTTTCCTATAATATCATCTATCCTATCCTATCCTCTATCTTATCCTATCCTCCATCCTGTCATATCCTCTATCCTATCCTATCCTCTATGTTATCCTCTATCGTATCCTATCCTCTGTAATATCGTATCCTCTATCATATCCTATCCTCTTTCCTATAATATCATCTATCCTATCCTATCCTCTATCCTATCCTATCCTATCCTCTATCCTATCCTATCCTCTATCCTATCCAATCCTCTATCGTATCCTATCCTCTATCCTATCCTATCCTCTATCCTATCCTATCCTCTATAATATCGTATCCTCTAAAATATCGTATCCTCTCTAATATCGTATCCTCTATAATATCGTATCCTGTATGCTATCCTGTCCTCTTTCCTATCCTATCCTCAATCCAATCCTATCCTCTATCCTATCATATCCTCTATCCTATCCTATCTTCGATCCTATCCTATCCTCTATCCTATCCTATCCTCTATCCTATCGTATCCTCTATCCTATCCTATCTTCTATCCTATCCTATCCTCTATCCTATCCTATCCTATCCTATCCTATCCTATCCTCTATAATATGGTATCCTCTATAATATCGTATCCTGTATCCTATCCTGTAATCTTTCCTATCCTATCATCAATCCTATCCTATCCTCTATCGTCTCCTATCCTCTGTCCTATCCAATCCCCTATGTTATCCACTATCCTATCTTATCCTCTATCCTATCCTATCCTCAACCCTATCCTATCCTCAATTCTATCGTATACTCCATCCTATCCCATCCGCTATCCTATCCTATCCTGTATCCTATAATGTCCTCTATCCTATCCTATCCTCTATCTTATCCTATCCTCCATCCTGTCCTATCCTCTATCCTATCCTATCCTCTATGTTATCCTCTATCGTATCCTATCCTCTGTAATATCGTATCCTCTATCATATCCTATCCTCTTTCCTATAATATCATCTATCCTATCCTATCCTCTATCCTATCCTATCCTATCCTCTATCCTATCCTATCCTCTATCCTATCCAATCCTCTATCGTATCCTATCCTCTATCCTATCCTATCCTCTATAATATCGTATCCTCTAAAATATCGTATCCTCTCTAATATCGTATCCTCTATAATATCGTATCCTGTATGCTATCCTGTCCTCTTTCCTATCCTATCCTCAATCCAATCCTATCCTCTATTATATCATATCCTCTATCCTATCCTATCTTCGATCCTATCCTATCCTCTATCCTATCCTATCCTCTATCCTATCCTATCCTCTATCCTATCGTATCCTCTATCCTATCCTATCTTCTATCCTATCCTATCCTCTATCCTATCCTATCCTCTATCCTATCGTATTCTCAATCCTATCCTATCCTCTCTCCTATCCTATCCTCTATCGTATCCCATTCTCTATCCTATCCTATCCTCTATCCTATCCTATCCTCTATCCTATCCTATCCTATATCCTATCCTATCCTCTATCCTATCCTATCCTCTATCCTATACTATCCTCTATCCTATCCTATCCTCTATCCTATCCTATCCTCTATAATATCGTATCCTCTATCCTATCCTATTCTCTATCCTATCCTATCCTCTATCCTATCCTATCCTCTATCCTATCCTATCCTCTATCCTATCCTATCCTCTATCCTATCCTATCCTCTATAATATCGTATCCCTTATCCTATCCTGTCCTCTTTCCTATCCTATCCTCAATCCATCCTATCCTCTATCCTATCGTATCCTCTATCCTATCCTATCTTCTATCCTATCCTATCCTCTATCCTATCCTATCCTCTATCCTATCCTATCCTCTATCCTATCGTATTCTCTATCCTATCCTATCCTCTCTCCTATCCTATCCTCTATCGTATCCAATCCTCTATCCTATCCTATCCTCTATCCTATCCTATCCTCTATCCTATCCTATCCTATATCCTATCCTATCCTCTATCCTATCCTATCCTCTATCCTATACTATCCTCTATCCTATCCTATCCACTATCCTATCCTATCCTCTATAATATCGTATCCTCTATCATATCCTATCCTCTTTCCTATAATATCATCTATCCTATCCTATCCTCTATCTTATCCTATCCTCCATCCTGTCATATCCTCTATCCTATCCTATCCTCTATGTTATCCTCTATCGTATCCTATCCTCTGTAATATCGTATCCTCTATCATATCCTATCCTCTTTCCTATAATATCATCTATCCTATCCTATCCTCTATCCTATCCTATCCTATCCTCTATCCTATCCTATCCTCTATCCTATCCAATCCTCTATCGTATCCTATCCTCTATCCTATCATATCCTCTATCCTATCCTATCTTCGATCCTATCCTATCCTCTATCCTATCCTATCCTCTATCCTATCGTATCCTCTATCCAATCCTATCTTCTATCCTATCCTATCCTCTATCCTATCCTATCCTATCCTATCCTATCCTATCCTCTATAATATGGTATCCTCTATAATATCGTATCCTGTATCCTATCCTGTAATCTTTCCTATCCTATCATCAATCCTATCCTATCCTCTATCGTCTCCTATCCTCTGTCCTATCCAATCCCCTATGTTATCCACTATCCTATCTTATCCTCTATCCTATCCTATCCTCAACCCTATCCTATCCTCAATTCTATCGTATACTCCATCCTATCCCATCCGCTATCCTATCCTATCCTGTATCCTATAATGTCCTCTATCCTATCCTATCCTCTATCTTATCCTATCCTCCATCCTGTCCTATCCTCTATCCTATCCTATCCTCTATGTTATCCTCTATCGTATCCTATCCTCTGTAATATCGTATCCTCTATCATATCCTATCCTCTTTCCTATAATATCATCTATCCTATCCTATCCTCTATCCTATCCTATCCTATCCTCTATCCTATCCTATCCTCTATCCTATCCAATCCTCTATCGTATCCTATCCTCTATCCTATCCTATCCTCTATAATATCGTATCCTCTAAAATATCGTATCCTCTCTAATATCGTATCCTCTATAATATCGTATCCTGTATGCTATCCTGTCCTCTTTCCTATCCTATCCTCAATCCAATCCTATCCTCTATCCTATCATATCCTCTATCCTATCCTATCTTCGATCCTATCCTATCCTCTATCCTATCCTATCCTCTATCCTATCCTATCCTCTATCCTATCGTATCCTCTATCCTATCCTATCTTCTATCCTATCCTATCCTCTATCCTATCCTATCCTCTATCCTATCGTATTCTCAATCCTATCCTATCCTCTCTCCTATCCTATCCTCTATCGTATCCCATTCTCTATCCTATCCTATCCTCTATCCTATCCTATCCTCTATCCTATCCTATCCTATATCCTATCCTATCCTCTATCCTATCCTATCCTCTATCCTATACTATCCTCTATCCTATCCTATCCTCTATCCTATCCTATCCTCTATAATATCGTATCCTCTATCCTATCCTATTCTCTATCCTATCCTATCCTCTATCCTATCCTATCCTCTATCCTATCCTATCCTCTATCCTATCCTATCCTCTATCCTATCCTATCCTCTATAATATCGTATCCCTTATCCTATCCTGTCCTCTTTCCTATCCTATCCTCAATCCATCCTATCCTCTATCCTATCGTATCCTCTATCCTATCCTATCTTCTATCCTATCCTATCCTCTATCCTATCCTATCCTCTATCCTATCCTATCCTCTATCCTATCGTATTCTCTATCCTATCCTATCCTCTCTCCTATCCTATCCTCTACCGTATCCAATCCTCTATCCTATCCTATCCTCTATCCTATCCTATCCTCTATCCTATCCTATCCTATATCCTATCCTATCCTCTATCCTATCCTATCCTCTATCCTATACTATCCTCTATCCTATCCTATCCACTATCCTATCCTATCCTCTATAATATCGTATCCTCTATCATATCCTATCCTCTTTCCTATAATATCATCTATCCTATCCTATCCTCTATCTTATCCTATCCTCCATCCTGTCATATCCTCTATCCTATCCTATCCTCTATGTTATCCTCTATCGTATCCTATCCTCTGTAATATCGTATCCTCTATCATATCCTATCCTCTTTCCTATAATATCATCTATCCTATCCTATCCTCTATCCTATCCTATCCTATCCTCTATCCTATCCTATCCTCTATCCTATCCAATCCTCTATCGTATCCTATCCTCTATCCTATCCTATCCTCTATCCTATCCTATCCTCTATAATATCGTATCCTCTAAAATATCGTATCCTCTCTAATATCGTATCCTCTATAATATCGTATCCTGTATGCTATCCTGTCCTCTTTCCTATCCTATCCTCAATCCAATCCTATCCTCTATCCTATCATATCCTCTATCCTATCCTATCTTCGATCCTATCCTATCCTCTATCCTATCCTATCCTCTATCCTATCGTATCCTCTATCCTATCCTATCTTCTATCCTATCCTATCCTCTATCCTATCCTATCCTCTATCCTATCGTATTCTCAATCCTATCCTATCCTCTCTCCTATCCTATCCTCTATCGTATCCAATTCTCTATCCTATCCTATCCTCTATCCTATCCTATCCTCTATCCTATCCTATCCTATATCCTATCCTATCCTCTATCCTATCCTATCCTCTATCCTATACTATCCTCTATCCTATCCTATCCTCTATCCTATCCTATCCTCTATAATATCGTATCCTCTATCCTATCCTATTCTCTATCCTATCCTATCCTCTATCCCATCCTATCCTCTATCCTATCCTATCCTCTATCCTATCCTATCCTCTATCCTATCCTATCCTCTATAATATCGTATCCCTTATCCTATCCTGTCCTCTTTCCTATCCTATCCTCAATCCATCCTATCCTCTATCCTATCGTATCCTCTATCCTATCCTATCTTCTATCCTATCCTATCCTCTATCCTATCCTATCCTCTATCCTATCCTATCCTCTATCCTATCGTATTCTCTATCCTATCCTATCCTCTCTCCTATCCTATCCTCTATCGTATCCAATCCTCTATCCTATCCTATCCTCTATCCTATCCTATCCTCTATCCTATCCTATCCTATATCCTATCCTATCCTCTATCCTATCCTATCCTCTATCCTATACTATCCTCTATCCTATCCTATCCACTATCCTATCCTATCCTCTATAATATCGTATCCTCTATAATATGGTATCCTCTATAATATCGTATCCTGTATCCTATCCTGTAATCTTTCCTATCCTATCATCAATCCTATCCTATCCTCTATCGTCTCCTATCCTCTGTCCTATCCAATCCCCTATGTTATCCACTATCCTATCTTATCCTCTATCCTATCCTATCCTCAACCCTATCCTATCCTCAATTCTATCGTATACTCCATCCTATCCCATCCGCTATCCTATCCTATCCTGTATCCTATAATGTCCTCTATCCTATCCTATCCTCTATCTTATCCTATCCTCCATCCTGTCCTATCCTCTATCCTATCCTATCCTCTATGTTATCCTCTATCGTATCCTATCCTCTGTAATATCGTATCCTCTATCATATCCTATCCTCTTTCCTATAATATCATCTATCCTATCCTATCCTCTATCCTATCCTATCCTATCCTCTATCCTATCCTATCCTCTATCCTATCCAATCCTCTATCGTATCCTATCCTCTATCCTATCCTATCCTCTATAATATCGTATCCTCTAAAATATCGTATCCTCTCTAATATCGTATCCTCTATAATATCGTATCCTGTATGCTATCCTGTCCTCTTTCCTATCCTATCCTCAATCCAATCCTATCCTCTATCCTATCATATCCTCTATCCTATCCTATCTTCGATCCTATCCTATCCTCTATCCTATCCTATCCTCTATCCTATCCTATCCTCTATCCTATCGTATCCTCTATCCTATCCTATCTTCTATCCTATCCTATCCTCTATCCTATCCTATCCTCTATCCTATCGTATTCTCAATCCTATCCTATCCTCTCTCCTATCCTATCCTCTATCGTATCCCATTCTCTATCCTATCCTATCCTCTATCCTATCCTATCCTCTATCCTATCCTATCCTATATCCTATCCTATCCTCTATCCTATCCTATCCTCTATCCTATACTATCCTCTATCCTATCCTATCCTCTATCCTATCCTATCCTCTATAATATCGTATCCTCTATCCTATCCTATTCTCTATCCTATCCTATCCTCTATCCTATCCTATCCTCTATCCTATCCTATCCTCTATCCTATCCTATCCTCTATAATATCGTATCCCTTATCCTATCCTGTCCTCTTTCCTATCCTATCCTCAATCCATCCTATCCTCTATCCTATCGTATCCTCTATCCTATCCTATCTTCTATCCTATCCTATCCTCTATCCTATCCTATCCTCTATCCTATCCTATCCTCTATCCTATCGTATTCTCTATCCTATCCTATCCTCTCTCCTATCCTATCCTCTATCGTATCCAATCCTCTATCCTATCCTATCCTCTATCCTATCCTATCCTCTATCCTATCCTATCCTATATCCTATCCTATCCTCTATCCTATCCTATCCTCTATCCTATACTATCCTCTATCCTATCCTATCCACTATCCTATCCTATCCTCTATAATATCGTATCCTCTATCATATCCTATCCTCTTTCCTATAATATCATCTATCCTATCCTATCCTCTATCTTATCCTATCCTCCATCCTGTCATATCCTCTATCCTATCCTATCCTCTATGTTATCCTCTATCGTATCCTATCCTCTGTAATATCGTATCCTCTATCATATCCTATCCTCTTTCCTATAATATCATCTATCCTATCCTATCCTCTATCCTATCCTATCCTATCCTCTATCCTATCCTATCCTCTATCCTATCCAATCCTCTATCGTATCCTATCCTCTATCCTATCATATCCTCTATCCTATCCTATCTTCGATCCTATCCTATCCTCTATCCTATCCTATCCTCTATCCTATCGTATCCTCTATCCTATCCTATCTTCTATCCTATCCTATCCTCTATCCTATCCTATCCTATCCTATCCTATCCTATCCTCTATAATATGGTATCCTCTATAATATCGTATCCTGTATC
The DNA here is from genome assembly GCF_050948215.1 of Halictus rubicundus. NCBI lineage: Eukaryota > Metazoa > Arthropoda > Insecta > Hymenoptera > Halictidae > Halictus > Halictus rubicundus. The sequence continues at coordinate 297,768 of NW_027488663.1, read as the reverse complement.
CTATCCTGTAATCTTTCCTATCCTATCATCAATCCTATCCTATCCTCTATCGTCTCCTATCCTCTGTCCTATCCAATCCCCTATGTTATCCACTATCCTATCTTATCCTCTATCCTATCCTATCCTCAACCCTATCCTATCCTCAATTCTATCGTATACTCCATCCTATCCCATCCGCTATCCTATCCTATCCTGTATCCTATAATGTCCTCTATCCTATCCTATCCTCTATCTTATCCTATCCTCCATCCTGTCCTATCCTCTATCCTATCCTATCCTCTATGTTATCCTCTATCGTATCCTATCCTCTGTAATATCGTATCCTCTATCATATCCTATCCTCTTTCCTATAATATCATCTATCCTATCCTATCCTCTATCCTATCCTATCCTATCCTCTATCCTATCCTATCCTCTATCCTATCCAATCCTCTATCGTATCCTATCCTCTATCCTATCCTATCCTCTATAATATCGTATCCTCTAAAATCTCGTATCCTCTCTAATATCGTATCCTCTATAATATCGTATCCTGTATGCTATCCTGTCCTCTTTCCTATCCTATCCTCAATCCAATCCTATCCTCTATCCTATCATATCCTCTATCCTATCCTATCTTCGATCCTATCCTATCCTCTATCCTATCCTATCCTCTATCCTATCCTATCCTCTATCCTATCGTATCCTCTATCCTATCCTATCTTCTATCCTATCCTATCCTCTATCCTATCCTATCCTCTATCCTATCGTATTCTCAATCCTATCCTATCCTCTCTCCTATCCTATCCTCTATCGTATCCCATTCTCTATCCTATCCTATCCTCTATCCTATCCTATCCTCTATCCTATCCTATCCTATATCCTATCCTATCCTCTATCCTATCCTATCCTCTATCCTATACTATCCTCTATCCTATCCTATCCTCTATCCTATCCTATCCTCTATAATATCGTATCCTCTATCCTATCCTATTCTCTATCCTATCCTATCCTCTATCCTATCCTATCCTCTATCCTATCCTATCCTCTATCCTATCCTATCCTCTATCCTATCCTATCCTCTATAATATCGTATCCCTTATCCTATCCTGTCCTCTTTCCTATCCTATCCTCAATCCATCCTATCCTCTATCCTATCGTATCCTCTATCCTATCCTATCTTCTATCCTATCCTATCCTCTATCCTATCCTATCCTCTATCCTATCCTATCCTCTATCCTATCGTATTCTCTATCCTATCCTATCCTCTCTCCTATCCTATCCTCTATCGTATCCAATCCTCTATCCTATCCTATCCTCTATCCTATCCTATCCTCTATCCTATCCTATCCTATATCCTATCCTATCCTCTATCCTATCCTATCCTCTATCCTATACTATCCTCTATCCTATCCTATCCACTATCCTATCCTATCCTCTATAATATCGTATCCTCTATCATATCCTATCCTCTTTCCTATAATATCATCTATCCTATCCTATCCTCTATCTTATCCTATCCTCCATCCTGTCATATCCTCTATCCTATCCTATCCTCTATGTTATCCTCTATCGTATCCTATCCTCTGTAATATCGTATCCTCTATCATATCCTATCCTCTTTCCTATAATATCATCTATCCTATCCTATCCTCTATCCTATCCTATCCTATCCTCTATCCTATCCTATCCTCTATCCTATCCAATCCTCTATCGTATCCTATCCTCTATCCTATCCTATCCTCTATCCTATCCTATCCTCTATAATATCGTATCCTCTAAAATATCGTATCCTCTCTAATATCGTATCCTCTATAATATCGTATCCTGTATGCTATCCTGTCCTCTTTCCTATCCTATCCTCAATCCAATCCTATCCTCTATCCTATCATATCCTCTATCCTATCCTATCTTCGATCCTATCCTATCCTCTATCCTATCCTATCCTCTATCCTATCGTATCCTCTATCCTATCCTATCTTCTATCCTATCCTATCCTCTATCCTATCCTATCCTCTATCCTATCGTATTCTCAATCCTATCCTATCCTCTCTCCTATCCTATCCTCTATCGTATCCAATTCTCTATCCTATCCTATCCTCTATCCTATCCTATCCTCTATCCTATCCTATCCTATATCCTATCCTATCCTCTATCCTATCCTATCCTCTATCCTATACTATCCTCTATCCTATCCTATCCTCTATCCTATCCTATCCTCTATAATATCGTATCCTCTATCCTATCCTATTCTCTATCCTATCCTATCCTCTATCCCATCCTATCCTCTATCCTATCCTATCCTCTATCCTATCCTATCCTCTATCCTATCCTATCCTCTATAATATCGTATCCCTTATCCTATCCTGTCCTCTTTCCTATCCTATCCTCAATCCATCCTATCCTCTATCCTATCGTATCCTCTATCCTATCCTATCTTCTATCCTATCCTATCCTCTATCCTATCCTATCCTCTATCCTATCCTATCCTCTATCCTATCGTATTCTCTATCATATCCTATCCTCTTTCCTATAATATCATCTATCCTATCCTATCCTCTATCCTATCCTATCCTATCCTCTATCCTATCCTATCCTATCCTCTATCCTATACTATCCTCTATCCTATCCTATCCTCTATCCTATCCTATCCTCTATAATATCGTATCCTGTATCCTATCCTGTCCTCTTTCCTATCCTATCATCAATCCTATCCTATCCTCTATCCTATCCAATCCCCTATGTTATCCTCTATCCTATCCTATCCTCTGTAATATCGTATCCTCTATCATATCCTATCCTCTTTCCTATAATATCATCTATCCTATCATATCCTCTATCCTATCCTATCCTCCATCGTATCCTATCCTCTATCCTATAATATCCTCTATCCTATCCTATCCTCTGTCCTATCCAATCCTCTACCGTCTCCTATCCTGTATCCGATCCAATCCCCTATCCTCTATCCTATCCTATTCTCTATCCTATCCTCCATCCTATCCTATCCTCTAACCTATAATATCCTCTTTCCTATCCGATCATCAATCCTATCCTATCCTCTATTCTATGGTATCCTCTATCCTATCCAATCCTCTATCTAATCCAATCCCCTATCCTATCCTATCCTCTATCCTATCCTATCCTATATCCTATCCTATCCTCTATCCTATCCTATCCTATCCTATCCTATCCTATCCTCTATAATATGGTATCCTCTATAATATCGTATCCTGTATCCTATCCTGTAATCTTTCCTATCCTATCATCAATCCTATCCTATCCTCTATCGTCTCCTATCCTCTGTCCTATCCAATCCCCTATGTTATCCACTATCCTATCTTATCCTCTATCCTATCCTATCCTCAACCCTATCCTATCCTCAATTCTATCGTATACTCCATCCTATCCCATCCGCTATCCTATCCTATCCTGTATCCTATAATGTCCTCTATCCTATCCTATCCTCTATCTTATCCTATCCTCCATCCTGTCCTATCCTCTATCCTATCCTATCCTCTATGTTATCCTCTATCGTATCCTATCCTCTGTAATATCGTATCCTCTATCATATCCTATCCTCTTTCCTATAATATCATCTATCCTATCCTATCCTCTATCCTATCCTATCCTATCCTCTATCCTATCCTATCCTCTATCCTATCCAATCCTCTATCGTATCCTATCCTCTATCCTATCCTATCCTCTATCCTATCCTATCCTCTATAATATCGTATCCTCTAAAATATCGTATCCTCTCTAATATCGTATCCTCTATAATATCGTATCCTGTATGCTATCCTGTCCTCTTTCCTATCCTATCCTCAATCCAATCCTATCCTCTATCCTATCATATCCTCTATCCTATCCTATCCTCTATCCTATCGTATTCTCTATCCTATCCTATCCTCTCTCCTATCCTATCCTCTATCCTATCGTATCCTCTATCCTATCCTATCTTCTATCCTATCCTATCCTCTATCCTATCCTATCCTCTATCCTATCGTATTCTCAATCCTATCCTATCCTCTCTCCTATCCTATCCTCTATCGTATCCCATTCTCTATCCTATCCTATCCTCTATCCTATCCTATCCTCTATCCTATCCTATCCTATATCCTATCCTATCCTCTATCCTATCCTATCCTCTATCCTATACTATCCTCTATCCTATCCTATCCTCTATCCTATCCTATCCTCTATAATATCGTATCCTCTATCCTATCCTATTCTCTATCCTATCCTATCCTCTATCCTATCCTATCCTCTATCCTATCCTATCCTCTATCCTATCCTATCCTCTATCCTATCCTATCCTCTATCCTATCCTATCCTCTATAATATCGTATCCCTTATCCTATCCTGTCCTCTTTCCTATCCTATCCTCAATCCATCCTATCCTCTATCCTATCGTATCCTCTATCCTATCCTATCTTCTATCCTATCCTATCCTCTATCCTATCCTATCCTCTATCCTATCCTATCCTCTATCCTATCGTATTCTCTATCCTATCCTATCCTCTCTCCTATCCTATCCTCTATCGTATCCAATCCTCTATCCTATCCTATCCTCTATCCTATCCTATCCTCTATCCTATCCTATCCTATATCCTATCCTATCCTCTATCCTATCCTATCCTCTATCCTATACTATCCTCTATCCTATCCTATCCACTATCCTATCCTATCCTCTATAATATCGTATCCTCTATCATATCCTATCCTCTTTCCTATAATATCATCTATCCTATCCTATCCTCTATCCTATCCTATCCTATCCTCTATCCTATCCTATCCTATCCTCTATCCTATACTATCCTCTATCCTATCCTATCCTCTATCCTATCCTATCCTCTATAATATCGTATCCTGTATCCTATCCTGTCCTCTTTCCTATCCTATCATCAATCCTATCCTATCCTCTATCCTATCCAATCCCCTATGTTATCCTCTATCCTATCCTATCCTCTGTAATATCGTATCCTCTATCATATCCTATCCTCTTTCCTATAATATCATCTATCCTATCATATCCCCTATCCTATCCTATCCTCCATCGTATCCTATCATCTATCCTATAATATCCTCTATCCTATCCTATCCTCTATCCTATCCAATCCTCTACCGTCTCCTATCCTGTATCCGATCCAATCCCCTATCCTCTATCCTATCCTATTCTCTATCCTATCCTCCATCCTATCCTATCCTCTAACCTATAATATCCTCTTTCCTATCCGATCATCAATCCTATCCTATCCTCTATTCTATGGTATCCTCTATCCTATCCAATCCTCTATCTAATCCAATCCCCTATCCTATCCTATCCTCTATCCTATCCTATCCTATATCCTATCCTATCCTCTATCCTATCCTATCCTATCCTATCCTATCCTATCCTCTATAATATGGTATCCTCTATAATATCGTATCCTGTATCCTATCCTGTAATCTTTCCTATCCTATCATCAATCCTATCCTATCCTCTATCGTCTCCTATCCTCTGTCCTATCCAATCCCCTATGTTATCCACTATCCTATCTTATCCTCTATCCTATCCTATCCTCAACCCTATCCTATCCTCAATTCTATCGTATACTCCATCCTATCCCATCCGCTATCCTATCCTATCCTGTATCCTATAATGTCCTCTATCCTATCCTATCCTCTATCTTATCCTATCCTCCATCCTGTCCTATCCTCTATCCTATCCTATCCTCTATGTTATCCTCTATCGTATCCTATCCTCTGTAATATCGTATCCTCTATCATATCCTATCCTCTTTCCTATAATATCATCTATCCTATCCTATCCTCTATCCTATCCTATCCTATCCTCTATCCTATCCTATCCTCTATCCTATCCAATCCTCTATCGTATCCTATCCTCTATCCTATCCTATCCTCTATTCTATCCTATCCTCTATAATATCGTATCCTCTAAAATATCGTATCCTCTCTAATATCGTATCCTCTATAATATCGTATCCTGTATGCTATCCTGTCCTCTTTCCTATCCTATCCTCAATCCAATCCTATCCTCTATCCTATCATATCCTCTATCCTATCCTATCTTCGATCCTATCCTATCCTCTATCCTATCCTATCCTCTATCCTATCCTATCCTCTATCCTATCGTATCCTCTATCCTATCCTATCTTCTATCCTATCCTATCCTCTATCCTATCCTATCCTCTATCCTATCGTATTCTCTATCCTATCCTATCCTCTCTCCTATCCTATCCTCTATCGTATCCAATTCTCTATCCTATCCTATCCTCTATCCTATCCTATCCTCTATCCTATCCTATCCTATATCCTATCCTATCCTCTATCCTATCCTCTATCCTATCCTATCCTCTATCCTATACTATCCTCTATCCTATCCTATCCTCTATCCTATCCTATCCTCTATAATATCGTATCCTCTATAATATCATATCCCTTATCCTATCCTGTCCTCTTTCCTATCCTATCCTCAATCCAATCCTATCCTCTATCCTATCGTATCCTCTATCCTATAATATCCTCTATCCTATCCAATCCTCTATCCTATCCTCTATCCCATCCTCTATTGTATCCTATTATGTTTCCTATTCTATCCTCTATCCTATCCTATCCTCTATCCTACCCTATCCTCTATCCTATCCTATCTTCTATCCTATCCTACCCTCGTTCCTATCCTATCATCAATCCTATCCTATCCTCTATCCTATCCAATCCCCTATGTTATCCTCTATCGTATCCTATCCTCTGTAATATCGTATCCTCTATCATATCCTATACTCTTTCCTATAATATCATCTATCCTATCCTATCCTCTTTCCTATCCTATCCTCAATCCATCCTATCCTCTATCCTATCGTATCCTCTATCCTATCCTATCTTCTATCCTATCCTATCCTCTATCCTATCCTATCCTCTATCCTATCCTATCCTCTATCCTATCGTATTCTCTATCCTATCCTATCCTCTCTCCTATCCTATCCTCTATCGTATCCAATCCTCTATCCTATCCTATCCTCTATCCTATCCTATCCTCTATCCTATCCTATCCTATATCCTATCCTATCCTCTATCCTATCCTATCCTCTATCCTATACTATCCTCTATCCTATCCTATCCTCTATAATATCGTATCCCTTATCCTATCCTGTCCTCTTTCCTATCCTATCCTCAATCCATCCTATCCTCTATCGTATCGTATCCTCTATCCTATCCTATCTTCTATACTATCCTATCCTCTATCCTATCCTATCCTCTATCCTATCCTATCCTCTATCCTATCCTATCCTCTATCCTATCCTATCCTCTATCCTATACTATCCTCTATCCTATCCTATCCTTTATCCTATCCTATCCTCTATAATATCGTATCCTGTATCCTATCCTGTCCTCTTTCCTATCCTATCATCAATCCAATCCTATCCTCTATCCTATCATATCCTCTATCCTATCCTATCTTCGATCCTATCCTATCCTCTATCCTATCCTATCCTCTATCCTATCCTATCCTCTATCCTATCGTATCCTCTATCCTATCCTATCTTCTATCCTATCCTATCCTCTATCCTATCCTATCCTCTATCCTATCCTATCCTCTATCCTATCGTATTCTCTATCCTATCCTATCCTCTCTCCTATCCTATCCTCTATCGTATCCAATACTCTATCCTATCCTATCCTCTATCCTATCCTATCCTCTATCCTATCCTATCCTATATCCTATCCTATCCTCTATCCTATCCTATGCTCTATCCTATACTATCCTCTATCCTATCCTATCCTCTATCCTATCCTATCCTCTATCCTATCCTATCCTCTATAATATCGTATCCTCTATAATATCATATCCCTTATCCTATCCTGTCCTCTTTCCTATCCTATCCTCAATCCAATCCTATCCTCTATCCTATCGTATCCTCTATCCTATAATATCCTCTATCCTATCCAATCCTCTATCCTATCCTCTATCCCATCCTCTATCCTATCCTATTATCTATCCTATTCTATCCTCTATCCTATCCTATCCTCTATTCTATCCTGTCCTCTATCCTATCCTATCCTCTATCCTATCCTATCCTATATCCTATCCTATCCTATCCTCTATCCTATCCTATCCTCTATCCTATCCTATCCTATATCCTATCCTATCCTCTATCCTATCCTATCCTCTATCCTATACTATCCTCTATCCTATCCTATCCTCTATCCTATCCTATCCTCTATAATATCGTATCCTCTATCATATCCTATCCTCTTTCCTATAATATCATCTATCCTATCCTATCCTCTATCCTATCCTATCCTATCCTATCCTCTATCCTATCCTATCCTCTATCCTATCCTATCCTCTATCCTATCCTATCCTCTATAATATCGTATCCTGTATCCTATCCTGTCCTCTTTCCTATCCTATCATCAATCCAATCCTATCCTCTATCCTATCATATCCTCTATCCTATCCTATCTTCGATCCTATCCTATCCTCTATCCTATCCTATCCTCTATCCTATCCTATCCTCTATCCTATCGTATCCTCTATCCTATCCTATCTTCTATCCTATCCTATCCTCTATCCTATCCTATCCTCTATCCTATCCTATCCTCTATCCTATCGTATTCTCTATCCTATCCTATCCTCTCTCCTATCCTATCCTCTATCGTATCCAATACTCTTTCCTATCCTATCCTCAATCCAATCCTATCCTCTATCCTATCGTATCCTCTATCCTATAATATCCTCTATCCTATCCAATCCTCTATCCTATCCTCTATCCCATCCTCTATCCTATCCTATTATGTATCCTATTCTATCCTCTATCCTATCCTATCCTCTATCCTACCCTATCCTCTATCCTATCCTATCTTCTATCCTATCCTATCCTCGTTCCTATCCTATCATCAATCCTATCCTATCCTCTATCCTATCCAATCCCCTATGTTATCCTCTATCGTATCCTATCCTGTGTAATATCGTATCCTCTATCATATCCTATACTCTTTCCTATAATATCATCTATCCTATCCTATCCTCTGTCCTATCCTATCCTCAATCCTATCCTATCCTCTATCCTATCGCATCCTCTATCCTATCCAATCCTCTATCCAATCCTATCCTCTATCCTATCCTATCCTCTATCCTATCCTATCCTCTATCCTATCCAATCCTCACTCCTATCCTATCCTCTATCCTATCCTATCCTCTATCCTATCCTATCCTATATCCTATCCTATCCTCTATCGTATCCAATACTCTATCCTATCCTATCCTCTATCCTATCCTATCCTCTATCCTATCCTATCCTATATCCTATCCTATCCTCTATCCTATCCTATCCCCTATCCTATACTATCCTCTATCCTATCCTATCCTCTATCCTATCCTATCCTCTATAATATCGTATCCTCTATAATATCATATCCCTTATCCTATCCTGTCCTCTTTCCTATCCTATCCTCTATCCTATCCTATCCTCTATCCTATACTATCCTCTATCCTATCCTATCCTCTATCCTATCCTATCCTCTATAATATCGTATCCTCTATCATATCCTATCCTCTTTCCTATAATATCATCTATCCTATCGTATCCTCTATCCTATCCTATCCTATCCTCTATCCTATCCTATCCTCTATCCTATCCAATCCTCTATCGTATCCTATCCTCTATCCTATCCTATCCTCTATCCTATCCTATCCTCTATAATATCGTATCCTCTAAAATATCGTATCCTCTCTAATATCGTATCCTCTATAATATCGTATCCTGTATGCTATCCTGTCCTCTTTCCTATCCTATCCTCAATCCAATCCTATCCTCTATCCTATCATATCCTCTATCCTATCCTATCTTCGATCCTATCCTATCCTCTATCCTATCCTATCCTCTATCCTATCCTATCCTCTATCCTATCGTATCCTCTATCCTATCCTATCTTCTATCCTATCCTATCCTCTATCCTATCCTATCTTCTATCCTATCCTATCCTCTATCCTATCCTATCCTCTATCCTATCCTATCCTCTATCCTATCGTATTCTCTATCCTATCCTATCCTCTCTCCTATCCTATCCTCTATCGTATCCAATACTGTATCCTATCCTATCCTCTATCCTATCCTATCCTCTATCCTATCCTATCCTATATCCTATCCTATCCTCTATCCTATCCTATCCTCTATCCTATACTATCCTCTATCCTATCCTATCCTCTATCATATCCTATCCTCTATAATATCGTATCCTCTATAATATCATATCCCTTATCCTATCCTGTCCTCTTTCCTATCCTATCCTCAATCCAATCCTATCCTCTATCCTATCGTATCCTCTATCCTATAATATCCTCTATCCTATCCAATCCTCTATCCTATCCTCTATCCCATCCTCTATCCTATCCTATTATGTATCCTATTCTATCCTCTATCCTATCCTATCCTCTGTCCTATCCTATCCTCAATCCTATCCTATCCTCTATCCTATCGCATCCTCTATGCTATCCAATGCTCTATCCTATCCTATCCTCTATCCTATCCTATCCTCTATCCTATCCTATCCTCTATCCTATCCAATCCTCAATCCTATCCTATCCTCTATCCTATCCTATCCTCTATCCTATCCTATCCTATATCCTATCCTATCCTCTATCCTATCCTATTCTCTATCCTATCCTATCCTCTATCCTATCCTATCCTCTATTATATCCTATCCTCTATCCTATCCTATCCTCTATCCTATCCTATCCTCTATAATATCGTATCCCTTATCCTATCCTGTCCTCTTTCCTATCCTATCCTCAATCCATCCTATCCTCTATCCTATCGTATCCTCTATCCTATCCTATCTTCCATCCTATCCTATCCTCTATCCTATCCTATCCTCCATCCTATCCTATCCACTATCCTATCGTATTCTCTATCCTATCCTATCCTCTCTCCTATCCTATCCTCTATCGTATCCAATCCTCTATCCTATCCTATCCTCTATCCTATCCTATCCTCTATCCTATCCTATCCTATATCCTATCCTATCCTCTATCCTATCCTATCCTCTATCCTATACTATCCTCTATCCTATCCTATCCTCTATCCTATCCTATCCTCTATAATATCGTATCCTCTATCATATCCTATCCTCTTTCCTATAATATCATCTATACTATCCTATCCTCTATCCTATCCTATCCTATCCTCTATCCTATCCTATCCTCTATCCTATCCAATCCTCTATCGTATCCTATCCTCTATCCTATCCTATCCTCTATCCTATCCTATCCTCTATAATATCGTATCCTCTAAAATATCGTATCCTCTCTAATATCGTATCCTCTATAATATCGTATCCTGTATGCTATCCTGTCCTCTTTCCTATCCTATCCTCAATCCAATCCTATCCTCAATCCAATCCTATCCTCTATCCTATCATATCCTCTATCCTATCCTATCTTCGATCCTAACCTATCCTCTATCCTATCCTATCCTCTATCCTATCCTATCCTCTATCCTATCCAATCCTCAATCCTATCCTATCCTCTATCCTATCCTATCCTCTATCCTATCCTATCCTATATCCTATCCTATCCTCTATCCTATCCTATTCTCTATCCTATCCTATCCTCTATCCTATCCTATCCTCTATTATATCCTATCCTCTATCCTATCCTATCCTCTATCCTATCCTATCCTCTATAATATCGTATCCCTTATCCTATCCTGTCCTCTTTCCTATCCTATCCTCAATCCATCCTATCCTCTATCCTATCGTATCCTCTATCCTATCCTATCTTCCATCCTATCCTATCCTCTATCCTATCCTATCCTCCATCCTATCCTATCCTCTATCCTATCGTATTCTCTATCCTATCCTATCCTCTCTCCTATCCTATCCTCTATCGTATCCAATCCTCTATCCTATCCTATCCTCTATCCTATCCTATCCTCTATCCTATCCTATCCTATATCCTATCCTATCCTCTATCCTATCCTATCCTCTATCCTATACTATCCTCTATCCTATCCTATCCTCTATCCTATCCTATCCTCTATAATATCGTATCCTCTATCATATCCTATCCTCTTTCCTATAATATCATCTATACTATCCTATCCTCTATCCTATCCTATCCTATCCTCTATCCTATCCTATCCTCTATCCTATCCAATCCTCTATCGTATCCTATCCTCTATCCTATCCTATCCTCTATCCTATCCTATCCTCTATAATATCGTATCCTCTAAAATATCGTATCCTCTCTAATATCGTATCCTCTATAATATCGTATCCTGTATGCTATCCTGTCCTCTTTCCTATCCTATCCTCAATCCAATCCTATCCTCAATCCAATCCTATCCTCTATCCTATCATATCCTCTATCCTATCCTATCTTCGATCCTAACCTATCCTCTATCCTATCCTATCCTCTATCCTATCCTATCCTCTATCCTATCCAATCCTCAATCCTATCCTATCCTCTATCCTATCCTATCCTCTATCCTATCCTATCCTATATCCTATCCTATCCTCTATCCTATCCTATTCTCTATCCTATCCTATCCTCTATCCTATCCTATCCTCTATCCTATCCTATCCTCTATCCTATCCTATCCTCTATCCTATCCTATCCTCTATAATATCGTATCCCTTATCCTATCCTCTCCTCTTTCCTATCCTATCCTCAATCCATCCTATCCTCTATCCTATCGTATCCTCTATCCTATCCTATCTTCCATCCTATCCTATCCTCTATCCTATCCTATCCTCCATCCTATCCTATCCTCTATCCTATCGTATTCTCTATCCTATCCTATCCTCTCTCCTATCCTATCCTCTATCGTATCCAATCCTCTATCCTATCCTATCCTCTATCCTATCCTATCCTCTATCCTATCCTATCCTATATCCTATCCTATCCTCTATCCTATCCTATCCTCTATCCTATACTATCCTCTATCCTATCCTATCCTCTATCCTATCCTATCCTCTATAATATCGTATCCTCTATCATATCCTATCCTCTTTCCTATAATATCATCTATCCTATCCTATCCTCTACCCTATCCTATCCTATATCCTATCCTATCCTCTATCCTATCCTATCCTCTATCCTATACTATCCTCTATCCTATCCTATCCTCTATCCTATCCTATCCTCTATAATATCGTATCCTCTATCATATCCTATCCTCTTTCCTATAATATCATCTATCCTATCCTATCCTCTATTCTATCCTATCCTATCCTCTATCCTATCCTATCCTCTATCCTATCCAATCCTCTATCGTATCCTATCCTCTATCCTATCCTATCCTCTATCCTATCCTATCCTCTATAATATCGTATCCTCTAAAATATCGTATCCTCTCTAATATCGTATCCTCTATAATATCGTATCCTGTATGCTATCCTGTCCTCTTTCCTATCCTATCCTCAATCCAATCCTATCCTCAATCCAATCCTATCCTCTATCCTATCATATCCTCTATCCTATCCTATCTTCGATCCTATCCTATCCTCTATCCTATCCTATCCTCTATCCTATCCTATCCTCTATCCTATCGTATCCTCTATCCTATCCTATCTTCTATCCTATCCTATCCTCTATCCTATCCTATCCTCTATCCTATCGTATTCTCTATCCTATCCTATCCTCTCTCCTATCCTATCCTCTATCGTATCCAATCCTCTATCCTATCCTATCCTCTATCCTATCCTATCCTCTATCCTATCCTATCCTATATCCTATCCTATCCTCTATCCTATCCTATCCTCTATCCTATACTATCCTCTATCCTATCCTATCCTCTATCCTATCCTCTATCTTATCCTATCCTCTATAATATCGTATCCTCTATAATATCATATCCCTTATCCTATCCTGTCCTCTTTCCTATCCTATCCTCAATCCAATCCTATCCTCTATCCTATCGTATCCTCTATCCTATAATATCCTCTATCCTATCCAATCCTCTGTCCTATCCTCTATCCCATCCTCTATCCTATCCTATCCTCTATCCTATCCAATCCTCTATCGTATCCTATCCTCTATCCTATCCTATCCTCTATCCTATCCTATCCTCTATAATATCGTATCCTCTAAAATATCGTATCCTCTCTAATATCGTATCCTCTATAATATCGTATCCTGTATGCTATCCTGTCCTCTTTCCTATCCTATCCTCAATCCAATCCTATCCTCAATCCAATCCTATCCTCTATCCTATCATATCCTCTATCCTATCCTATCTTCTATCCTATCCTATCCTCTATCCTATCCTATCCTCTATCCTATCGTATTCTCTATCCTATCCTATCCTCTCTCCTATCCTATCATCTATCGTATCCAATCCTCTATCCTATCCTATCCTCTATCCTATCCTATCCTCTATCCTATCCTATCCTATATCCTATCCTATCCTCTATCCTATCCTATCCTCTATCCTATACTATCCTATATCCTATCCTATCCTCTATCCTATCCTATCCTCTATCCTATCCTATCCTCTATCCTACCCTATCCTCTATCCTATCCTATCTTCTATCCTATCCTACCCTCGTTCCTATCCTATCATCAATCCTATCCTATCCTCTATCCTATCCAATCCCCTATGTTATCCTCTATCGTATCCTATCCTCTGTAATATCGTATCCTCTATCATATCCTATACTCTTTCCTATAATATCATCTATCCTATCGTATCCTCTATCCTATCCTATCTTCTATCCTATCCTATCCTCTATTCTATCCTATCCTCTATCCTATCCTATCCTCTATCCTATCGTATTCTCTATCCTATCCTATCCTCTCTCCTATCCTATCCTCTATCGTATCCAATCCTCTATCCTATCCTATCCTCTATCCTATCCTATCCTCTATCCTATCCTATCCTATATCCTATCCTATCCTCTATCCTATCCTATCCTCTATCCTATACTATCCTCTATCCTATCCTATCCTCTATCCTATCCTATCCTCTATCCTATCCAGTCCCCTATGTTATCCTCTATCGTATCCTATCCTCTGTAATATCGTATCCTCTATCATATCCTATCCTCTTTCCTATAATATCATCTATCCTATCCTATCCTCTATCCTATCCTATCCTCTATCCTATCATATCCTCTATCCTATCCTATCCTGTATCCTATCCTATCCTCTATCCTATCCAATCCTCTATCCTATCCTATCCTCTATCCTATCCTATCCTCTATCCTACCCTATCCTATATCCTATCCTATCCTCTATCCTACCCTATCCTATATCCTATCCTATCCTCTATCCTATCCTATCCTCTATCCTATCCTATCCTCTATCCTATCCTATCCTCTATCCTATCCTATCCTCTATAATATCGTATCCTCTATCATATCCTATCCTCTATCATATCCTATCCTCTTTCCTATAATATCATCTATCCTATCCTATCCTCTATCCTATGCTATCCTCTATCCTATCATATCCTCTATCCTATCCTATCCTCTATCCTATCCTATCCTTCATCCTATCCTATCCTATCCTCTATCCTATCCTATCCTCTATCATATCCAATCCTCTACCGTCTCCTATCCTGTATCCGATCCAATCCCCTATCCTCTATCCTATCCAATCCTCTATCCTATCCTATCCTCTATCCTATCCTATCCTCTATCCTATCCTATCCTCTATCCTATCCTATCCTATATCCTATCCTATCCTCTATCCTCTATCCTATCCTATCCTCTATCCTATCCTATCCTCTATCCTATCCTATCCTCTATCCTATCCTATCCTCTATAATATCGTATCCCTTATCCTATCCTGTCCTCTTTCCTATCCTATCCTCAATCCATCCTATCCTCTATCCTATCGTATCCTCTATCCTATCCTATCTTCTATCCTATCCTATCCTCTATCCTATCCTATCCTCTATCGTATCCTATCCTCTATCCTATCGTATTCTCTATCCTATCCTATCCTCTCTCCTATCCTATCCTCTATCGTATCCAATCCTCTATCCTATCCTATCCTCTATCCTATCCTATCCTCTATCCTATCCTATCCTATATCCTATCATATCCTCTATCCTATCCTATCCTCTATCCTATACTATCCTCTATCCTATCCTATCCTCTATCCTATCCTATCCTATCCTCTATCCTATCCTATCCTCTATCCTATCCTCTATCCTATCCTCTATCCTATCCTATCCTCTATCCTATCCTATCCTCTATCCTATCCAATCCTCTATCGTATCCTATCCTCTATCCTATCCTATCCTCTATCCTATCCTATCCTGTATCCTATCCTATCCTCTATCCTATCCAATCCTCTATCCTATCCTATCCTCTATCCTATCCTATCCTCTATCCTACCCTATCCTATATCCTATCCTATCCTCTATCCTACCCTATCCTATATCCTATCCTATCCTCTATCCTATCCTATCCTCTATCCTATCCTATCCTCTATCCTATCCTATCCTCTATCCTATCCTATCCTCTATAATATCGTATCCTCTATCATATCCTATCCTCTTTCCTATAATATCATCTATCCTATCCTATCCTCTATCCTATGCTATCCTCTATCCTATCATATCCTCTATCCTATCCTATCCTCTATCCTATCCTATCCTTCATCCTATCCTATCCTATCCTCTATCCTATCCTATCCTCTATCATATCCAATCCTCTACCGTCTCCTATCCTGTATCCGATCCAATCCCCTATCCTCTATCCTATCCAATCCTCTATCCTACCCTATCCTCTATCCTATCCTATCCTCTATCCTATCATATCCTCTATCCTATCCTATCCTCTATCCTATCCTATCCTCCATCCTATCCTATCCTCCATCCTATCCTATCCTCTATCCTATAATATCCTCTATCCTATCCTATCCTCTATCCTATCCAATCCTCTACCGTCTCCTATCCTGTATCCGATCCAATCCCCTATCCTCTATCCTATCCTATTCTCTATCCTATCCTCTATCCTATCCTATCCTCTATCCTATCCTGTACTCTATCCTATCCAATCCTCTATCCTATCCTATCCACTATCCTATCCTATCCTCTATCCTATCCTATCCTCTATAGTATCGTATCCTCTATAATATCGTATCCTGTATCCTATCCTGTCCTCTTTCCTATCCTATCATCAATCCTATCCTATCCTCCATCCTATCCTATCCTCTATCCTATCCTATCCTCTATACTATCGTATCCTCTATAATATCGTATCCTCTATAATATCGTATCCTGTATCCTATCCTGTCCTCTTTCCTATCCTACCATCAATCCTATCCTATCCTCTATCCTATCCAATCCCCTATGTTATCCTCTATCCTATCCTATCCTCTATAATATCGTATCCTCTATCATATCCTATCCTCTTTCCTATAATATCATCTATCCTATCATATCCTCTATCCTATCCTATCCTCTATCCTATCATATCCTCTATCCTATCCTATCCTCTATCCTATCCTATCCTCCATCCTATCCTATCCTCTATCCTATAATATCCTCTATCCTATCCTATCCTCTATCCTATCCAATCCTCTACCGTCTCCTATCCTGTATCCGATCCAATCCCCTATCCTCTATCCTATCCTATTCTCTATCCTATCCTCTATCCTATCCTATCCTCTATCCTATCCTATCCTCTATCCTATCCAATCCTCTATCCTATCCTATCCTCTATCCTATCCTATCCTCTATCCTATCCTATCCTCTATCCTATCCTATCCACTATCCTATCCTATCCTCTATCCTATCCTATCCTCTATAATATCGTATCCTCTATAATATCGTATCCTCTATAATATCGTATCCTGTATCCTATCCTGTCCTCTTTCCTATCCTATCATCAATCCTATCCTATCCTCCATCCTATCCTATCCTCTATCCTATCCTATCCTCTATCCTATCCTATCCTCTATCCTATCCTATCCTATCCTCCATCCTATCCTATCCTCTATCCTATAATATCCTCTATCCTATCCTATCCTCTATCCTATCCAATCCTCTACCGTCTCCTATCCTGTATCCGATCCAATCCTCTATCCAATCCTATTCTCTATCCTATCCTCTATCCTATCCTATCCTCTATGCTATCCTATCCTCTATCCTATCCAATCCTCTATCCTATCCTATCCTCTATCCTATCCTATCCTCTATCCTATCCTCTATCCTATCCTCTATCCTATCCTATCCCCTATCCTACCCTATCCTCTATCCTATCCTATCCACTATCCTATCCTACCCTATATCCTATCCTATCCTGTATAATATCGTATCCTCTATAATATCCTATCCTCTATCCTATCCTATCCTCTATCCTATCCTATCCTCTATAATATCGTATCCTCTAAAATATCGTATCCTCTCTAATATCGTATCCTGTATGCTATCCTGTCCTCTTTCCTATCCTATCCTCAATCCAATCCTATCCTCAATCCAATCCTATCCTCTATCCTATCATATCCTCTATCCTATCCTATCTTCTATCCTATCCTATCCTCTATCCTATCCTATCCTCTATCCTATCCTATCCTATATCCTATCCTATCCTCTATCCTATCCCATCCTCTATCCTATACTATCCTATATCCTATCCTATCCTCTATCCTATCCTATCCTCTATCCTATCCTATCCTCTATCCTACCCTATCCTCTATCCTATCCTATCTTCTATCCTATCCTACCCTCGTTCCTATCCTATCATCAATCCTATCCTATCCTCTATCCTATCCAATCCCCTATGTTATCCTCTATCGTATCCTATCCTCTGTAATATCGTATCCTCTATCATATCCTATACTCTTTCCTATAATATCATCTATCCTATCGTATCCTCTATCCTATCCTATCTTCTATCCTATCCTATCCTCTATTCTATCCTATCCTCTATCCTATCCTATCCTCTATCCTATCGTATTCTCTATCCTATCCTATCCTCTCTCCTATCCTATCCTCTATCGTATCCAATCCTCTATCCTATCCTATCCTCTATCCTATCCTATCCTCTATCCTATCCTATCCTATATCCTATCCTATCCTCTATCCTATCCTATCCTCTATCCTATACTATCCTCTATCCTATCCTATCCTCTATCCTATCCTATCCTCTATCCTATCCAGTCCCCTATGTTATCCTCTATCGTATCCTATCCTCTGTAATATCGTATCCTCTATCATATCCTATCCTCTTTCCTATAATATCATCTATCCTATCCTATCCTCTATCCTATCCTATCCTCTATCCTATCATATCCTCTATCCTATCCTATCCTGTATCCTATCCTATCCTCTATCCTATCCAATCCTCTATCCTATCCTATCCTCTATCCTATCCTATCCTCTATCCTACCCTATCCTATATCCTATCCTATCCTCTATCCTACCCTATCCTATATCCTATCCTATCCTCTATCCTATCCTATCCTCTATCCTATCCTATCCTCTATCCTATCCTATCCTCTATCCTATCCTATCCTCTATAATATCGTATCCTCTATCATATCCTATCCTCTATCATATCCTATCCTCTTTCCTATAATATCATCTATCCTATCCTATCCTCTATCCTATGCTATCCTCTATCCTATCATATCCTCTATCCTATCCTATCCTCTATCCTATCCTATCCTTCATCCTATCCTATCCTATCCTCTATCCTATCCTATCCTCTATCATATCCAATCCTCTACCGTCTCCTATCCTGTATCCGATCCAATCCCCTATCCTCTATCCTATCCAATCCTCTATCCTATCCTATCCTCTATCCTATCCTATCCTCTATCCTATCCTATCCTCTATCCTATCCTATCCTATATCCTATCCTATCCTCTATCCTCTATCCTATCCTATCCTCTATCCTATCCTATCCTCTATCCTATCCTATCCTCTATCCTATCCTATCCTCTATAATATCGTATCCCTTATCCTATCCTGTCCTCTTTCCTATCCTATCCTCAATCCATCCTATCCTCTATCCTATCGTATCCTCTATCCTATCCTATCTTCTATCCTATCCTATCCTCTATCCTATCCTATCCTCTATCGTATCCTATCCTCTATCCTATCGTATTCTCTATCCTATCCTATCCTCTCTCCTATCCTATCCTCTATCGTATCCAATCCTCTATCCTATCCTATCCTCTATCCTATCCTATCCTCTATCCTATCCTATCCTATATCCTATCATATCCTCTATCCTATCCTATCCTCTATCCTATACTATCCTCTATCCTATCCTATCCTCTATCCTATCCTATCCTATCCTCTATCCTATCCTATCCTCTATCCTATCCTCTATCCTATCCTCTATCCTATCCTATCCTCTATCCTATCCTATCCTCTATCCTATCCAATCCTCTATCGTATCCTATCCTCTATCCTATCCTATCCTCTATCCTATCCTATCCTGTATCCTATCCTATCCTCTATCCTATCCAATCCTCTATCCTATCCTATCCTCTATCCTATCCTATCCTCTATCCTACCCTATCCTATATCCTATCCTATCCTCTATCCTACCCTATCCTATATCCTATCCTATCCTCTATCCTATCCTATCCTCTATCCTATCCTATCCTCTATCCTATCCTATCCTCTATCCTATCCTATCCTCTATAATATCGTATCCTCTATCATATCCTATCCTCTTTCCTATAATATCATCTATCCTATCCTATCCTCTATCCTATGCTATCCTCTATCCTATCATATCCTCTATCCTATCCTATCCTCTATCCTATCCTATCCTTCATCCTATCCTATCCTATCCTCTATCCTATCCTATCCTCTATCATATCCAATCCTCTACCGTCTCCTATCCTGTATCCGATCCAATCCCCTATCCTCTATCCTATCCAATCCTCTATCCTACCCTATCCTCTATCCTATCCTATCCTCTATCCTATCATATCCTCTATCCTATCCTATCCTCTATCCTATCCTATCCTCCATCCTATCCTATCCTCCATCCTATCCTATCCTCTATCCTATAATATCCTCTATCCTATCCTATCCTCTATCCTATCCAATCCTCTACCGTCTCCTATCCTGTATCCGATCCAATCCCCTATCCTCTATCCTATCCTATTCTCTATCCTATCCTCTATCCTATCCTATCCTCTATCCTATCCTGTACTCTATCCTATCCAATCCTCTATCCTATCCTATCCACTATCCTATCCTATCCTCTATCCTATCCTATCCTCTATAATATCGTATCCTCTATAATATCGTATCCTGTATCCTATCCTGTCCTCTTTCCTATCCTATCATCAATCCTATCCTATCCTCCATCCTATCCTATCCTCTATCCTATCCTATCCTCTATACTATCGTATCCTCTATAATATCGTATCCTCTATAATATCGTATCCTGTATCCTATCCTGTCCTCTTTCCTATCCTACCATCAATCCTATCCTATCCTCTATCCTATCCAATCCCCTATGTTATCCTCTATCCTATCCTATCCTCTATAATATCGTATCCTCTATCATATCCTATCCTCTTTCCTATAATATCATCTATCCTATCATATCCTCTATCCTATCCTATCCTCTATCCTATCATATCCTCTATCCTATCCTATCCTCTATCCTATCCTATCCTCCATCCTATCCTATCCTCTATCCTATAATATCCTCTATCCTATCCTATCCTCTATCCTATCCAATCCTCTACCGTCTCCTATCCTGTATCCGATCCAATCCCCTATCCTCTATCCTATCCTATTCTCTATCCTATCCTCTATCCTATCCTATCCTCTATCCTATCCTATCCTCTATCCTATCCAATCCTCTATCCTATCCTATCCTCTATCCTATCCTATCCTCTATCCTATCCTATCCTCTATCCTATCCTATCCACTATCCTATCCTATCCTCTATCCTATCCTATCCTCTATAATATCGTATCCTCTATAATATCGTATCCTCTATAATATCGTATCCTGTATCCTATCCTGTCCTCTTTCCTATCCTATCATCAATCCTATCCTATCCTCCATCCTATCCTATCCTCTATCCTATCCTATCCTCTATCCTATCCTATCCTCTATCCTATCCTATCCTCCATCCTATCCTATCCTCTATCCTATAATATCCTCTATCCTATCCTATCCTCTATCCTATCCAATCCTCTACCGTCTCCTATCCTGTATCCGATCCAATCCTCTATCCAATCCTATTCTCTATCCTATCCTCTATCCTATCCTATCCTCTATGCTATCCTATCCTCTATCCTATCCAATCCTCTATCCTATCCTATCCTCTATCCTATCCTATCCTCTATCCTATCCTCTATCCTATCCTATCCCCTATCCTATCCTATCCTCTATCCTATCCTATCCACTATCCTATCCTACCCTATATCCTATCCTATCCTGTATAATATCGTATCCTCTATAATATCCTATCCTCTATAATATCGTATCCTGTATCCTATCCTGTCCTCTTTCCTATCCTATCATCAATCCTATCCTATCCTCTATCCTATCGAATCCCCTATGTTATCCTCTATCCTATCCTATCCTCTATAATATCGTATCCTCTATCATATCCTATCCTCTTTCCTATAATATCATCTATCCTATCCTATCCTCTATAATATCGCATCCTGTATCCTATCTTATCCTCTGTCCTATCCTATCCTCAATCCTATCCTATCCTCTATCCTATCGCATCCTCTATCCTATCCAATCCTCTATCCTATCCTATCCTATCCTCTATCCTATCCTATCCTCTATACTATCGTATCCTCTATAATATCGTATCCTGTATCCTATCCTGTCCTCTTTCCTATCCTATCCTCTATCCTATCCTATCCTCTATCATATCCTATCCTCTATCCTATCCTATCCTCTATCCTACCCCATCCTCTATCCTATCATATCCTCTATCCTATCATATCCTCTATACTATCGTATCCTCTATAATATCGTATCCTCTATAATATCGTATCCTGTATCCTATGCTGTCCTCTTTCCTATCCTATCCTCTTTCCTATCCTATCCTCTATCCTATCCTATCCTCTATCATATCCTATCCTCTATCCTATCCTATCCTCTATCCTACCCCATCCTCTATCCTATCATATCCTCTATCCTATCATATCCTCTATCCTATCCTATCCTCTATCCTATCCTATCCTCTATCCTATCCTATACTCTATCCTATCCTATCCTCTATCCTACCCTATCCTTTATCCTATCCTATCCTTTATCCTATCCTATCCTCTATAATATCGTATCCTGTATCCTATCTTATCCTTTGTCCTATCCTATCCTCAATTCTATCCTATCCTCTATCCTATCGCATACTCTATCCTATCCAATCCTCTATCCTATCCTATCCTCGTTCCTGTCCTATCATCAATCCTATCCTATCCTCTATCCTATCCAATCCCCTATGTTATCCTCTATCCTATCCTATCCTCTGTAATATCGTATCCTCTATCATATCCTATCCTCTTTCCTATAATATCATCTATCCTATCCTATCCTCTATCCTATCCTATCCTCTATCCTATCATATCCTCTATCCTATCCTATCCTCTATCCTATCCTATCCTCTATCCTATCCAATCCTCTATCCTATCCTATCCTCTATCCTATCCTATCCTCTATCCTACCCTATCCTCTATCCTATCCTATCCTCTATCCTATCCAATCCTCTATCCTATCCTATCCTCTATCCTATCATATCCTCTATCCTATCCTATCCTATATCCTATCCTATCCTCTATCCTATCCTATCCTCTATCCTATCCTATCCTTTACCCTATCCTATCCTCTATCCTATCCTATCCTCTATACTATCGTATCCTCTATAATATCGTATCCTCTATAATATCGTATCCTGTATCCTATCCTGTCCTCTTTCCTATCCTATCATCAATCCTATCCTATCCTCTATCCTATCCAATCCCCTATGTTATCCTCTATCCTATCCTATCCTCTATAATATCGTATCATCTATCCTATCCTATCCTCTATCCTATCCTATCCTCTATCCTATCCTATCCTCTATCCTATCCTATCCTCTATACTATCGTATCCTCTATAATATCGTATCCTCTATAGTATCGTATCCTGTATCCTATCCTGTCCTCTTTCCTATCCTATCATCAATCCTATCCTATCCTCTATCCTATCCAATCCCCTATGTTATCCTCTATCCTATCCTATCATCTATAATATCGTATCCTCTATCATATCCTATCCTATTTCCTATAATATCATCTATCCTATCCTATCCTCTATCCTATCCTATCCTCTATCCTATCCTATCCTCTATCCTATCATATCCTCTATCCTATCCTATCCTCTATCATATCCTATCCTCTATCCTATCCAATCCTCTACCGTCTCCTATCCTGTATCCGATCTAATCCCCTATCCTCTATCCTATCCTATTATCTATCCTATCCTCTATCGTATCGTATCCTCTATCCTATCCTATCCTCTATCTTCTCCTATCCTCGATCCTATCCTATCCTCAACCCTATCCTATCCTCTATCCGATCCAATCCCCTATCCTCTATCCTATCCTATTCTCTATCCTATCCTCTATCATATCCTATCCTCTATCCTATCCTATCCTCTATCCTATCCAATCATCTATCCTATCCTATCCTCTATCCTATCCTATCCTCTATCCTACCCTATCCTCTATCCTATCCTATCCTCTATCCTATCCAATCCTCTATCCTATCCTATCCTCTATCCTATCCTATCCTCTATCCTATCCTATCCTATATCCTATCCTATCCTCTATCCTATCCTCTATCCTATCCTATCCTCTATCCTATCCTATCCCCTATCCTATCCTATCCTCTATCCTATCCTATCCTCTATACTATCGTATCCTCTATAATATCGTATCCTGTATCCTATCCTGTCCTCTTTCCTATCCTATCATCAATCCTATCCTATCCTCTATCCTATCCAATCCCCTATGTTATCCTCTATCCTATCCTATCCTCTATAATATCGTATCCTCTATCATATCCTATCCTCTTTCCTATAATATCATCTATCCTATCCTATCCTCTATCCTATCCTATCCTCTATAATATCGTATCCTCTATAATATCGTATCCTCTCTAATATCGTATCCTCTAAAATATCGTATCCTGTATCCTATCCTATCCTATATCCTATCCTATCCTCTATCCTATCCTATCCTCTATCCTATCCTATCCTCTATCCTATCCTATCCTCTATCCTATCCTATCCTCTATACTATCGTATCCTCTATAATATCGTATCCTCTATAATATCGTATCCTCTATCATATCCTATCCTCTTTTCTATAATATCATCTATCCTATCCTATCCTCTATCCTATCCTATCCTCTATCATATCCTATCCTCTATCCTATCCAATCCTCTACCGTCTCCTATCCTGTATCCGATCCAATCCCCTATCCTCTATCCTATCCTATTATCTATCCTATCCTCTATCGTATCGTATCCTCTATCCTATCCTATCCTCTATCTTCTCCTATCCTCGATCCTATCCTATCCTCAACCCTATCCTATCCTCTGTCCTATCCTATCCTCAATCCTATCCTATCCTCTATCCTATCGCATCCTCTATCCTATCCAATCCTCTATCCTATCCTATCCTCTATCCTATCCTATCCTCTATCCTATCCTATCCTCTATCCTATCCTATCCTCTATCCTATCCTATCCTCTATCCTATCCTATCCTCTATACTATCGTATCCTCTATAATATCGTATCCTGTATCCTATCCTGTCCTCTTTCCTATCCTATCATCAATCGTATCCTATCCTCTATCCTATCCAATCCCCTATATTATCCTCTATCCTATCCTATCCTCTATAATATCGTATCCTCTATCATATCCTATCCTCTTTCCTATAATATCATCTATCCTATCACTTCCTCTATCCTATCCTATCCTCTATCCTATCATATCCTCTATCCTATCCTATCCTCTATCCTATCCTATCCTCCATCCTATCCTATCCTCTATCCTATCCTATCCTCTATCCTATCCTATCCTCTATCCTATCCTATCCTATCCTCCATCCTATCCTATCCTCTATCCTATAATATCCTCTATCCTATCCTATCCTCTATCCTATCCAATCCTCTACCGTCTCCTATCCTGTATCCGATCCAATCCCCTATCCTCTATCCTATCCTATTCTCTATCCTATCCTCTATCCTATCCTATCCTCTATCCTATCCTATCCTCTATCCTATCCTATCCTCTATCCTATCCAATCATCTATCCTATCCTATCCTCTATCCTATCCAATCCTCTAACCTATCCTATCCTCTATCCTATCCTATCCTCTATCCTATCCTATCCTGTATCCTATCCTATCCTCTATCCTATCCAATCCTCTATCCTATCCTATCCTCTATCCTATCCTCTCCTCTATCCTACCCTATCCTATATCCTATCCTATCCTCTATCCTACCCTATCCTATATCCTATCCTATCCTCTATCCTATCCTATCCTCTATCCTATCCTATCCTCTATCCTATCCTATCCTCTATCCTATCCTATCCTCTATAATATCGTATCCTCTATCATATCCTATCCTCTTTCCTATAATATCATCTATCCTATCCTATCCTCTATCCTATGCTATCCTCTATCCTATCATATCCTCTATCCTATCCTATCCTCTATCCTATCCTATCCTTCATCCTATCCTATCCTATCCTCTATCCTATCCTATCCTCTATCATATCCAATCCTCTACCGTCTCCTATCCTGTATCCGATCCAATCCCCTATCCTCTATCCTATCCAATCCTCTATCCTATCCTATCCTCTATCCTATCCTATCCTCTATCCTATCATATCCTCTATCCTATTCTATCCTCTATCCTATCCTATCCTCCATCCTATCCTATCCTCCATCCTATCCTATCCTCTATCCTATAATATCCTCTATCCTATCCTATCCTCTATCCTATCCAATCCTCTACCGTCTCCTATCCTGTATCCGATCCAATCCCCTATCCTCTATCCTATCCTATTCTCTATCCTATCCTCTATCCTATCCTATCCTCTATCCTATCCTGTCCTCTATCCTATCCAATCCTCTATCCTATCCTATCCACTATCCTATCCTATCCTCTATCCTATCCTATCCTCTATAATATCGTATCCTCTATAATATCGTATCCTCTATAATATCGTATCCTGTATCCTATCCTGTCCTCTTTCCTATCCTATCATCAATCCTATCCTATCCTCCATCCTATCCTATCCTATATCCTATCCTATCCTCTATCCTATCCTCTATCCTATCCTATCCTCTATCCTATCCTATCCTCTATCCTATCCTATCCTCTATCCTATCCTATCCTCTATCCTATCCTATCCTCTATACTATCGTATCCTCTATAATATCGTATCCTGTATCCTATCCTGTCCTCTTTCCTATCCTATCATCAATCCTATCCTATCCTCTATCCTATCCAATCCCCTATGTTATCCTTTATCCTATCCTATCCTCTATAATATCGTATCCTCTATCATATCCTATCCTCTTTCCTATAATATCATCTATCCTATCCTATCCTCTATCCTATCCTATCCTCTATCCTATCATATCCTCTATCCTATCCTATCCTCTATCATATCCTATCCTCTATCCTATCCAATCCTCTACCGGTTCCTATCCTGTATCCGATCCAATCCTTTATCCTATCATATCCTCTATCCTATCCTATCCTTTATCCTATCCTATACTCTATCCTATCCTATCGTCTATCCTACCCTATCCTTTATCCTATCCTATCCTCTATCCTATCCTATCCTCTATAATATCGTATCCTGTATCCTATCTTATCCTCTGTCCTATCCTATCCTCAATCCTATCCTATCCTCTATCCTATCGCATCCTCTATCCTATCCAATCCTCTAACCTATCCTATCCTCTATCCTATCCTATCCTCTATCCTATCCTATCCTGTATCCTATCCTATCCTCTATCCTATCCAATCCTCTATCCTATCCTATCCTCTATCCTATCCTATCCTCTATCCTACCCTATCCTATATCCTATCCTATCCTCTATCCTACCCTATCCTATATCCTATCCTATCCTCTATCCTATCCTATCCTCTATCCTATCCTATCCTCTATCCTATCCTATCCTCTATCCTATCCTATCCTCTATCCTATCCTATCCTCTATCCTATCCTATCCTCTATCCTATCCTATCCTCTATCCTATCCTATCCTCTATAATATCGTATCCTCTATCATATCCTATCCTCTTTCCTATAATATCATCTATCCTATCCTATCCTCTATCCTATGCTATCCTCTATCCTATCATATCCTCTATCCTATCCTATCCTCTATCCTATCCTATCCTTCATCCTATCCTATCCTATCCTCTATCCTATCCTATCCTCTATCATATCCAATCCTCTACCGTCTCCTATCCTGTATCCGATCCAATCCCCTATCCTCTATCCTATCCAATCCTCTATCCTATCCTATCCTCTATCCTATCCTATCCTGTATCCTATCATATCCTCTATCCTATTCTATCCTCTATCCTATCCTATCCTCCATCCTATCCTATCCTCCATCCTATCCTATCCTCTATCCTATAATATTCTCTATCCTATCCTATCCTCTATCCTATCCAATCCTCTACCGTCTCCTATCCTGTATCCGATCCAATCCCCTATCCTCTATCCTATCCTATTCTCTATCCTATCCTCTATCCTGTCCTATCCTCTATCCTATCCTGTCCTCTATCCTATCCAATCCTCTATCCTATCCTATTCACTATCCTATCCTATCCTCTATCCTATCCTATCCTCTATAATATCGTATCCTCTATAATATCGTATCCTCTCTAATATCGTATCCTCTAAAATATCGTATCCTGTATCCTATCCTATCCTATATCCTATCCTATCCTCTATCCTATCCTATCCTCTATCCTATCCTATCCTCTATCCTATCCTATCCTCTATCCTATCCTATCCTCTATACTATCGTATCCTCTATAATATCGTATCCTCTATAATATCGTATCCTCTATCATATCCTATCCTCTTTTCTATAATATCATCTATCCTATCCTATCCTCTATCCTATCCTATCCTCTATCATATCCTATCCTCTATCCTATCCAATCCTCTACCGTCTCCTATCCTGTATCCGATCCAATCCCCTATCCTCTATCCTATCCTATTATCTATCCTATCCTCTATCGTATCGTATCCTCTATCCTATCCTATCCTCTATCTTCTCCTATCCTCGATCCTATCCTATCCTCAACCCTATCCTATCCTCTGTCCTATCCTATCCTCAATCCTATCCTATCCTCTATCCTATCGCATCCTCTATCCTATCCAATCCTCTATCCTATCCTATCCTCTATCCTATCCTATCCTCTATCCTATCCTATCCTCTATCCTATCCTATCCTCTATCCTATCCTATCCTCTATCCTATCCTATCCTCTATACTATCGTATCCTCTATAATATCGTATCCTGTATCCTATCCTGTCCTCTTTCCTATCCTATCATCAATCGTATCCTATCCTCTATCCTATCCAATCCCCTATATTATCCTCTATCCTATCCTATCCTCTATAATATCGTATCCTCTATCATATCCTATCCTCTTTCCTATAATATCATCTATCCTATCACTTCCTCTATCCTATCCTATCCTCTATCCTATCATATCCTCTATCCTATCCTATCCTCTATCCTATCCTATCCTCCATCCTATCCTATCCTCTATCCTATCCTATCCTCTATCCTATCCTATCCTCTATCCTATCCTATCCTATCCTCCATCCTATCCTATCCTCTATCCTATAATATCCTCTATCCTATCCTATCCTCTATCCTATCCAATCCTCTACCGTCTCCTATCCTGTATCCGATCCAATCCCCTATCCTCTATCCTATCCTATTCTCTATCCTATCCTCTATCCTATCCTATCCTCTATCCTATCCTATCCTCTATCCTATCCTATCCTCTATCCTATCCAATCATCTATCCTATCCTATCCTCTATCCTATCCAATCCTCTAACCTATCCTATCCTCTATCCTATCCTATCCTCTATCCTATCCTATCCTGTATCCTATCCTATCCTCTATCCTATCCAATCCTCTATCCTATCCTATCCTCTATCCTATCCTCTCCTCTATCCTACCCTATCCTATATCCTATCCTATCCTCTATCCTACCCTATCCTATATCCTATCCTATCCTCTATCCTATCCTATCCTCTATCCTATCCTATCCTCTATCCTATCCTATCCTCTATCCTATCCTATCCTCTATAATATCGTATCCTCTATCATATCCTATCCTCTTTCCTATAATATCATCTATCCTATCCTATCCTCTATCCTATGCTATCCTCTATCCTATCATATCCTCTATCCTATCCTATCCTCTATCCTATCCTATCCTTCATCCTATCCTATCCTATCCTCTATCCTATCCTATCCTCTATCATATCCAATCCTCTACCGTCTCCTATCCTGTATCCGATCCAATCCCCTATCCTCTATCCTATCCAATCCTCTATCCTATCCTATCCTCTATCCTATCCTATCCTCTATCCTATCATATCCTCTATCCTATTCTATCCTCTATCCTATCCTATCCTCCATCCTATCCTATCCTCCATCCTATCCTATCCTCTATCCTATAATATCCTCTATCCTATCCTATCCTCTATCCTATCCAATCCTCTACCGTCTCCTATCCTGTATCCGATCCAATCCCCTATCCTCTATCCTATCCTATTCTCTATCCTATCCTCTATCCTATCCTATCCTCTATCCTATCCTGTCCTCTATCCTATCCAATCCTCTATCCTATCCTATCCACTATCCTATCCTATCCTCTATCCTATCCTATCCTCTATAATATCGTATCCTCTATAATATCGTATCCTCTATAATATCGTATCCTGTATCCTATCCTGTCCTCTTTCCTATCCTATCATCAATCCTATCCTATCCTCCATCCTATCCTATCCTATATCCTATCCTATCCTCTATCCTATCCTCTATCCTATCCTATCCTCTATCCTATCCTATCCTCTATCCTATCCTATCCTCTATCCTATCCTATCCTCTATCCTATCCTATCCTCTATACTATCGTATCCTCTATAATATCGTATCCTGTATCCTATCCTGTCCTCTTTCCTATCCTATCATCAATCCTATCCTATCCTCTATCCTATCCAATCCCCTATGTTATCCTTTATCCTATCCTATCCTCTATAATATCGTATCCTCTATCATATCCTATCCTCTTTCCTATAATATCATCTATCCTATCCTATCCTCTATCCTATCCTATCCTCTATCCTATCATATCCTCTATCCTATCCTATCCTCTATCATATCCTATCCTCTATCCTATCCAATCCTCTACCGGTTCCTATCCTGTATCCGATCCAATCCTTTATCCTATCATATCCTCTATCCTATCCTATCCTTTATCCTATCCTATACTCTATCCTATCCTATCGTCTATCCTACCCTATCCTTTATCCTATCCTATCCTCTATCCTATCCTATCCTCTATAATATCGTATCCTGTATCCTATCTTATCCTCTGTCCTATCCTATCCTCAATCCTATCCTATCCTCTATCCTATCGCATCCTCTATCCTATCCAATCCTCTAACCTATCCTATCCTCTATCCTATCCTATCCTCTATCCTATCCTATCCTGTATCCTATCCTATCCTCTATCCTATCCAATCCTCTATCCTATCCTATCCTCTATCCTATCCTATCCTCTATCCTACCCTATCCTATATCCTATCCTATCCTCTATCCTACCCTATCCTATATCCTATCCTATCCTCTATCCTATCCTATCCTCTATCCTATCCTATCCTCTATCCTATCCTATCCTCTATCCTATCCTATCCTCTATCCTATCCTATCCTCTATCCTATCCTATCCTCTATCCTATCCTATCCTCTATCCTATCCTATCCTCTATAATATCGTATCCTCTATCATATCCTATCCTCTTTCCTATAATATCATCTATCCTATCCTATCCTCTATCCTATGCTATCCTCTATCCTATCATATCCTCTATCCTATCCTATCCTCTATCCTATCCTATCCTTCATCCTATCCTATCCTATCCTCTATCCTATCCTATCCTCTATCATATCCAATCCTCTACCGTCTCCTATCCTGTATCCGATCCAATCCCCTATCCTCTATCCTATCCAATCCTCTATCCTATCCTATCCTCTATCCTATCCTATCCTGTATCCTATCATATCCTCTATCCTATTCTATCCTCTATCCTATCCTATCCTCCATCCTATCCTATCCTCCATCCTATCCTATCCTCTATCCTATAATATTCTCTATCCTATCCTATCCTCTATCCTATCCAATCCTCTACCGTCTCCTATCCTGTATCCGATCCAATCCCCTATCCTCTATCCTATCCTATTCTCTATCCTATCCTCTATCCTATCCTATCCTCTATCCTATCCTGTCCTCTATCCTATCCAATCCTCTATCCTATCCTATTCACTATCCTATCCTATCCTCTATCCTATCCTATCCTCTATAATATCGTATCCTCTATAATATCGTATCCTCTATAATATCGTATCCTCTATAATATCGTATCCTGTATCCTATCCTGTCCTCTTTCCTATCCTATCATCAATCCTATCCTATCCTCCATCCTATCCTATCCTCTATCCTATCCTATCCTCTATACTATCGTATCCTCTATAATATCGTATCCTCTATAATATCGTATCCTGTATCCTATCCTGTCCTCTTTCCTATCCTATCATCAATCCTATCCTATCCTCTATCCTATCCAATCCCCTATGTTATCCTCTATCCTATCCTATCCTATTCTCTATAATATCGTATCCTCTATCATATCCTATCCTCTTTCCTATAATATCATCTATCCTATCATATCCTCTATCCTATCCTATCCTCTATCCTATCATACCCTCTATCCTATCCTATCGTCTATCCTATCCTATCCTCCATCCTATCCTATCCTCTATCCTATAATATCCTCTATCCTATCCTATCCTCTATCCTATCCAATCCTCTACCGTCTCCTATCCTGTATCCGATCCAATCCCCTATCCTCTATCCTATCCTATTCTCTATCCTATCCTCTATCCTATCCTATCCTCTATCCTATCCTATCCTCTATCCTATCCAATCCTCTATCCTATCCTATCCTCTATCCTATCCTATCTTCTATCCTATCCTATCCTCTATCCTATCCTATCCTCTATCCTATCCTATCCACTATCCTATCCTATCCTCTATCCTATCCTATCCTCTATCCTATCCTATCCTATCCTATCCTCCATCCTATCCTATCCTCTATCCTATAATATCCTCTATCCTATCCTATCCTCTATCCTATCCAATCCTCTACCGTCTCCTATCCTGTATCCGATCCAATCCTCTATCCTATCCTATTCTCTATCCTATCCTCTATCCTATCCTATCCTCTATGCTATCCTATCCTCTATCCTATCCAATCCTCTATCCTATCCTATCCTCTATCCTATCCTATCCTCTATCCTATCCTATCCTCTATCCTATCCTATCCTCTATCCTATCCTATCCTCTATCCTATCCTATCCACTATCCTATCCTATCCTATATCCTATCCTATCCTCTATAATATCGTATCCTCTATAATATCCTATCCTCTATAATATCGTATCCTGTATCCTATCCTGTCCTCTTTCCTATCCTATCATCAATCCTATCCTATCCTCTATCCTATCCAATCCCCTATGTTATCCTCTATCCTATCCTATCCTGTATAATATCGTATCCTCTATCATATCCTATCCTCTTTCCTATAATATCATCTATCCTATCCTATCCTCTATCCTATCCTATCCTCTACCCTATCCTATCCTCTATCCTATCGTATCCTCTATCCTATCGTATCCTCTATCCTATCCTATCCTCTATCCTATCCTATCCTCTGTCCTATCCTATCCTATCCTCTATACTATCGTATCCTCTATAATATCATCTATCCTATCCTCTATCCTATCCTACCCTGTATCCTATCCTATCCTCTATCATATCCTATCCTCTATCCTATCCTATCCTCTATCCTACCCTATCCTCTATCCTATCATATCCTCTATCCATTCCTATCCTCTATCCTATCCTATCCTCTATCCTATCCTTTACTCTGTCCTATCCTATCCTCTATCCTACCCTATCCTTTATCCTATCCTATCCTCTATCCTATCCTATCCTCTATCCTATCCTATCCTCTATCCTATCCTATCCTGTATCCTATCCTGCCCTCTTTCCTATCCTATCATCAATCTTATCCTATCCTCTATCCTATCCAATCCCCTATGTTATCCTCTATCCTATCCTATCCTCTATAATATCGTATCCTCTATCATATCCTATCCTCTTTCCTATAATATCATCTATCCTATCCTATCCTCTATCCTATGCTATCCTCTATCCTATCATATCCTCTATCCTATCCTATCCTCTATCCTATCCTATCCTCCATCCTATCCTATCCACTATCCTATCCTATCCTCTATCATATCCAATCCTCTACCGTCTCCTATCCTGTATCCGATCCAATCCCCTATACTCTATCCTATCCAATCCTCTATCCTATCCTATCCTCTATCCTATCCTATCCTCTATCCTACCCTATCCTCTATCCTATGCTATCCTCTATCCTATCCAATCATCTATCCTATCCTATCCTCTATCCTATCCTATCCTCTATCCTATCCTATCCTATATCCTATCCTATCCTCTATCCTATCCTATTCGCTCATCCTATCCTATCATCTATCCTATCCTATCCTCTATCCTATCCTATCCTCTATCCTATCCTATCCTCTATCCTATCATATTCTCTATCCTATCCTATCCTCTATCCTATCCTATCCTCTATCCTATCCAATCCTCTATCCTATCCTATCCTCTATCCTATCCTATCCTCTATCCTATCCTATCCTATCCTATATCCTATACTATCCTCTATCCTATCCTATCCTCTATCCTATCCTATCCTCTATCCTATCCTATTCTCTATCCTATCCTATCCTCTGTAATATCGTATCCTCTATCATATCCTATCCTCTTTCCTATAATATCATCTATCCTATCCTATCCTCTATCCTATGCTATCCTCTATCCTATCATATCCTCTATCCTATCCTATCCTCTATCCTATCCTATCCTTCATCCTATCCTATCCTATCCTCTATCCTATCCTATCCTCTATCATATCCAATCCTCTACCGTCTCCTATCCTGTATCCGATCCAATCCCCTATCCTCTATCCTATCCAATCCTCTATCCTATCCTATCCTCTATCCTATCCTATCCTGTATCCTATCATATCCTCTATCCTATTCTATCCTCTATCCTATCCTATCCTCCATCCTATCCTATCCTCCATCCTATCCTATCCTCTATCCTATAATATTCTCTATCCTATCCTATCCTCTATCCTATCCAATCCTCTACCGTCTCCTATCCTGTATCCGATCCAATCCCCTATCCTCTATCCTATCCTATTCTCTATCCTATCCTCTATCCTATCCTATCCTCTATCCTATCCTGTCCTCTATCCTATCCAATCCTCTATCCTATCCTATTCACTATCCTATCCTATCCTCTATCCTATCCTATCCTCTATAATATCGTATCCTCTATAATATCGTATCCTCTCTAATATCGTATCCTCTAAAATATCGTATCCTGTATCCTATCCTATCCTATATCCTATCCTATCCTCTATCCTATCCTATCCTCTATCCTATCCTATCCTCTATCCTATCCTATCCTCTATCCTATCCTATCCTCTATCTTCTCCTATCCTCGATCCTATCCTATCCTCAACCCTATCCTATCCTCTGTCCTATCCTATCCTCAATCCTATCCTATCCTCTATCCTATCGCATCCTCTATCCTATCCAATCCTCTATCCTATCCTATCCTCTATCCTATCCTATCCTCTATCCTATCCTATCCTCTATCCTATCCTATCCTCTATCCTATCCTATCCTCTATCCTATCCTATCCTCTATACTATCGTATCCTCTATAATATCGTATCCTGTATCCTATCCTGTCCTCTTTCCTATCCTATCATCAATCGTATCCTATCCTCTATCCTATCCAATCCCCTATATTATCCTCTATCCTATCCTATCCTCTATAATATCGTATCCTCTATCATATCCTATCCTCTTTCCTATAATATCATCTATCCTATCACTTCCTCTATCCTATCCTATCCTCTATCCTATCATATCCTCTATCCTATCCTATCCTCTATCCTATCCTATCCTCCATCCTATCCTATCCTCTATCCTATCCTATCCTCTATCCTATCCTATCCTCTATCCTATCCTATCCTATCCTCCATCCTATCCTATCCTCTATCCTATAATATCCTCTATCCTATCCTATCCTCTATCCTATCCAATCCTCTACCGTCTCCTATCCTGTATCCGATCCAATCCCCTATCCTCTATCCTATCCTATTCTCTATCCTATCCTCTATCCTATCCTATCCTCTATCCTATCCTATCCTCTATCCTATCCTATCCTCTATCCTATCCTATCCTCTATCCTATCCAATCATCTATCCTATCCTATCCTCTATCCTATCCAATCCTCTAACCTATCCTATCCTCTATCCTATCCTATCCTCTATCCTATCCTATCCTGTATCCTATCCTATCCTCTATCCTATCCAATCCTCTATCCTATCCTATCCTCTATCCTATCCTCTCCTCTATCCTACCCTATCCTATATCCTATCCTATCCTCTATCCTACCCTATCCTATATCCTATCCTATCCTCTATCCTATCCTATCCTCTATCCTATCCTATCCTCTATCCTATCCTATCCTCTATCCTATCCTATCCTCTATCCTATCCTATCCTCTATAATATCGTATCCTCTATCATATCCTATCCTCTTTCCTATAATATCATCTATCCTATCCTATCCTCTATCCTATGCTATCCTCTATCCTATCATATCCTCTATCCTATCCTATCCTCTATCCTATCCTATCCTTCATCCTATCCTATCCTATCCTCTATCCTATCCTATCCTCTATCATATCCAATCCTCTACCGTCTCCTATCCTGTATCCGATCCAATCCCCTATCCTCTATCCTATCCAATCCTCTATCCTATCCTATCCTCTATCCTATCCTATCCTCTATCCTATCATATCCTCTATCCTATTCTATCCTCTATCCTATCCTATCCTCCATCCTATCCTATCCTCCATCCTATCCTATCCTCTATCCTATAATATCCTCTATCCTATCCTATCCTCTATCCTATCCAATCCTCTACCGTCTCCTATCCTGTATCCGATCCAATCCCCTATCCTCTATCCTATCCTATTCTCTATCCTATCCTCTATCCTATCCTATCCTCTATCCTATCCTGTCCTCTATCCTATCCAATCCTCTATCCTATCCTATCCACTATCCTATCCTATCCTCTATCCTATCCTATCCTCTATAATATCGTATCCTCTATAATATCGTATCCTGTATCCTATCCTGTCCTCTTTCCTATCCTATCATCAATCCTATCCTATCCTCCATCCTATCCTATCCTATATCCTATCCTATCCTCTATCCTATCCTCTATCCTATCCTATCCTCTATCCTATCCTATCCTCTATCCTATCCTATCCTCTATCCTATCCTATCCTCTATCCTATCCTATCCTCTATACTATCGTATCCTCTATAATATCGTATCCTGTATCCTATCCTGTCCTCTTTCCTATCCTATCATCAATCCTATCCTATCCTCTATCCTATCCAATCCCCTATGTTATCCTTTATCCTATCCTATCCTCTATAATATCGTATCCTCTATCATATCCTATCCTCTTTCCTATAATATCATCTATCCTATCCTATCCTCTATCCTATCCTATCCTCTATCCTATCATATCCTCTATCCTATCCTATCCTCTATCATATCCTATCCTCTATCCTATCCAATCCTCTACCGGTTCCTATCCTGTATCCGATCCAATCCTTTATCCTATCATATCCTCTATCCTATCCTATCCTTTATCCTATCCTATACTCTATCCTATCCTATCGTCTATCCTACCCTATCCTTTATCCTATCCTATCCTCTATCCTATCCTATCCTCTATAATATCGTATCCTGTATCCTATCTTATCCTCTGTCCTATCCTATCCTCAATCCTATCCTATCCTCTATCCTATCGCATCCTCTATCCTATCCAATCCTCTAACCTATCCTATCCTCTATCCTATCCTATCCTCTATCCTATCCTATCCTGTATCCTATCCTATCCTCTATCCTATCCAATCCTCTATCCTATCCTATCCTCTATCCTATCCTATCCTCTATCCTACCCTATCCTATATCCTATCCTATCCTCTATCCTACCCTATCCTATATCCTATCCTATCCTCTATCCTATCCTATCCTCTATCCTATCCTATCCTCTATCCTATCCTATCCTCTATCCTATCCTATCCTCTATCCTATCCTATCCTCTATCCTATCCTATCCTCTATCCTATCCTATCCTCTATAATATCGTATCCTCTATCATATCCTATCCTCTTTCCTATAATATCATCTATCCTATCCTATCCTCTATCCTATGCTATCCTCTATCCTATCATATCCTCTATCCTATCCTATCCTCTATCCTATCCTATCCTTCATCCTATCCTATCCTATCCTCTATCCTATCCTATCCTCTATCATATCCAATCCTCTACCGTCTCCTATCCTGTATCCGATCCAATCCCCTATCCTCTATCCTATCCAATCCTCTATCCTATCCTATCCTCTATCCTATCCTATCCTGTATCCTATCATATCCTCTATCCTATTCTATCCTCTATCCTATCCTATCCTCCATCCTATCCTATCCTCCATCCTATCCTATCCTCTATCCTATAATATTCTCTATCCTATCCTATCCTCTATCCTATCCAATCCTCTACCGTCTCCTATCCTGTATCCGATCCAATCCCCTATCCTCTATCCTATCCTATTCTCTATCCTATCCTCTATCCTATCCTATCCTCTATCCTATCCTGTCCTCTATCCTATCCAATCCTCTATCCTATCCTATTCACTATCCTATCCTATCCTCTATCCTATCCTATCCTCTATAATATCGTATCCTCTATAATATCGTATCCTCTATAATATCGTATCCTCTATAATATCGTATCCTGTATCCTATCCTGTCCTCTTTCCTATCCTATCATCAATCCTATCCTATCCTCCATCCTATCCTATCCTCTATCCTATCCTATCCTCTATACTATCGTATCCTCTATAATATCGTATCCTCTATAATATCGTATCCTGTATCCTATCCTGTCCTCTTTCCTATCCTATCATCAATCCTATCCTATCCTCTATCCTATCCAATCCCCTATGTTATCCTCTATCCTATCCTATCCTATTCTCTATAATATCGTATCCTCTATCATATCCTATCCTCTTTCCTATAATATCATCTATCCTATCATATCCTCTATCCTATCCTATCCTCTATCCTATCATATCCTCTATCCTATCCTATCCTCTATCCTATCCTATCCTCCATCCTATCCTATCCTCTATCCTATAATATCCTCTATCCTATCCTATCCTCTATCCTATCCAATCCTCTACCGTCTCCTATCCTGTATCCGATCCAATCCCCTATCCTCTATCCTATCCTATTCTCTATCCTATCCTCTATCCTATCCTATCCTCTATCCTATCCTATCCTCTATCCTATCCAATCCTCTATCCTATCCTATCCTCTATCCTATCCTATCTTCTATCCTATCCTATCCTCTATCCTATCCTATCCTCTATCCTATCCTATCCACTATCCTATCCTATCCTCTATCCTATCCTATCCTCTATCCTATCCTATCCTATCCTATCCTCCATCCTATCCTATCCTCTATCCTATAATATCCTCTATCCTATCCTATCCTCTATCCTATCCAATCCTCTACCGTCTCCTATCCTGTATCCGATCCAATCCTCTATCCTATCCTATTCTCTATCCTATCCTCTATCCTATCCTATCCTCTATGCTATCCTATCCTCTATCCTATCCAATCCTCTATCCTATCCTATCCTCTATCCTATCCTATCCTCTATCCTATCCTATCCTCTATCCTATCCTATCCTCTATCCTATCCTATCCACTATCCTATCCTATCCTATATCCTATCCTATCCTCTATAATATCGTATCCTCTATAATATCCTATCCTCTATAATATCGTATCCTGTATCCTATCCTGTCCTCTTTCCTATCCTATCATCAATCCTATCCTATCCTCTATCCTATCCAATCCCCTATGTTATCCTCTATCCTATCCTATCCTGTATAATATCGTATCCTCTATCATATCCTATCCTCTTTCCTATAATATCATCTATCCTATCCTATCCTCTATCCTATCCTATCCTCTACCCTATCCTATCCTCTATCCTATCGTATCCTCTATCCTATCGTATCCTCTATCCTATCCTATCCTCTATCCTATCCTATCCTCTGTCCTATCCTATCCTATCCTCTATACTATCGTATCCTCTATAATATCATCTATCCTATCCTCTATCCTATCCTACCCTGTATCCTATCCTATCCTCTATCATATCCTATCCTCTATCCTATCCTATCCTCTATCCTACCCTATCCTCTATCCTATCATATCCTCTATCCATTCCTATCCTCTATCCTATCCTATCCTCTATCCTATCCTTTACTCTGTCCTATCCTATCCTCTATCCTACCCTATCCTTTATCCTATCCTATCCTCTATCCTATCCTATCCTCTATCCTATCCTATCCTCTATCCTATCCTATCCTGTATCCTATCCTGCCCTCTTTCCTATCCTATCATCAATCTTATCCTATCCTCTATCCTATCCAATCCCCTATGTTATCCTCTATCCTATCCTATCCTCTATAATATCGTATCCTCTATCATATCCTATCCTCTTTCCTATAATATCATCTATCCTATCCTATCCTCTATCCTATGCTATCCTCTATCCTATCATATCCTCTATCCTATCCTATCCTCTATCCTATCCTATCCTCCATCCTATCCTATCCACTATCCTATCCTATCCTCTATCATATCCAATCCTCTACCGTCTCCTATCCTGTATCCGATCCAATCCCCTATACTCTATCCTATCCAATCCTCTATCCTATCCTATCCTCTATCCTATCCTATCCTCTATCCTACCCTATCCTCTATCCTATGCTATCCTCTATCCTATCCAATCATCTATCCTATCCTATCCTCTATCCTATCCTATCCTCTATCCTATCCTATCCTATATCCTATCCTATCCTCTATCCTATCCTATTCGCTCATCCTATCCTATCATCTATCCTATCCTATCCTCTATCCTATCCTATCCTCTATCCTATCCTATCCTCTATCCTATCATATTCTCTATCCTATCCTATCCTCTATCCTATCCTATCCTCTATCCTATCCAATCCTC
Source organism: Halictus rubicundus (assembly GCF_050948215.1). Lineage (NCBI taxonomy): Eukaryota > Metazoa > Arthropoda > Insecta > Hymenoptera > Halictidae > Halictus > Halictus rubicundus. Next base: position 256,226 of record NW_027488663.1, on the reverse strand, counting down.
TATCCTATCCTATCCTCTATCCTATCCTATCCTCTATCCTATCCTATCCTATCCTATATCCTATACTATCCTCTATCCTATCCTATCCTCTATCCTATCCTATCCTCTATCCTATCCTATTCTCTATCCTATCCTATCCTCTATACTATCGTATCCTCTATAATATCCTATCCTCTATAATATCCTATCCTCTATACTATCCTATCCTCTGTCCTATCCTATCCTCTATCCTATCCTATACTCTATCCTATCCTATCCTCTATCCTATCCTATCCTCTATCCTAACCTATCCTCTATCCTATCCTATCCTGTATCCTATCCTATCCTCTATCCTATCCTATCCTCTATCCTATCCGATCCTCTATCCTATCCTATCCTCTATCCTATCCTATCCTCTATCGTCTCCTATCCTCTATGCTATCCAATCCCCTATGTTATCCTCTATCCTATCCTATCCTCTATAATATCCTATCCTCTATAATATCCTATCCTCTATACTATCCTATCCTCTGTCCTATCCTATCCTCTATCCTATCCTATCCTCTATCCTATCCAATCCTCTATCCTATCCTCTATCCCATCCTCTATCCTATCCTATTATGTATCCTATCCTATCCTATCCTCTATCCTACCCTATCCTCTATCCTATCCTATCTTCTATCCTATCCAATCCTCGTTCCTGTCCTATCATCAATACTATCCTATCCTCTATCCTATCCTATCCTCTATCCTAACCTATCCTCCATCCTATCCTATCCTCTATCCTATAATATCCTCTTTCCTATCCTATCCTCAATCCTATCCTATCCTCTATTCTATGGTATCCTCTATCCTATCCAATCCTCTATCCTATCCTATACTGTATCCTATCCTATCCTCTATCATATCCTATCCTCTATCCTATCCCATCCTCTATCCTACCCTATCCTGTATCCTATCATATCCTCTATCCAATCCTATCCTCTATCCTATCCTATCCTCTATCCTATCCTATACTCTATCCTATACTATCGTCTATCCTACCCTATCCTTTATCCTATCCTATCCTCTATCCTATCCTATCCTCTATAATATCGTATCCTGTATCCTATCTTATCCTCTGTCCTATCCTATCCTCAATCCTATCCTATCCTCTATCCTATCGCATCCTCTATCCTATCCAATCCTCTATCCTATCCTATCCTCTATCCTATCCTATCCTCTATCCTATCCTATCCTCTATCCTATCCTATCCCCTATCCTATCCTATCCTCTATCCTATCCTATCCTCTATACTATCGTATCCTCTATAATATCGTATCCTCTATAATATCGTATCCTGTATCCTATCCTGTCCTCTTTCCTATCCTATCATCAATCCTATCCTATCCTCTATCCTATCCAATCCCCTATGTTATCCTCTATCCTACGCTATCCTCTATAATATGGTATCCTCTATCATATCCTATCCTCTTTCCTATAATATCATCTATCCTATCATATCCTCTATCCTATCCTATCTTCTATCCTATCATATCCTCTATCCTATCCTATCCTCTATCCTATCCTATCCTCCATCCTATCCTATCCTCTATCCTATCCTATCCTGTATCCTATCCTATCCTCTATCCTATCCTATCCTTTCCTCCATCCTATCCTATCCTCTATCCTATAATATCCTCTATCCTATCCTATCCTCTATCCTATCCAATCCTCTACCGTCTCCTATCCTGTATCCGATCCAATCCCCTATCCTCTATCCTATCCTATTCTCTATCCTATCCTCTATCCTATCCTATCCTCTATCCTATCCTATCCTCTATCCTATCCAATCCTCTATCCTATCCTATCCTCTATCCTATCCTATCCTCTATCCTATCCTATCCTCTATCCTATCCTATCCTCTATCCTATCCTATCCTCTATCCTATCCTATCCACTATCCTATCCTATCCTATATCCTATCCTATCCTCTATAATATCGTATCCTCTATAATATCCTATCCTCTATAATATCGTATCCTGTATCCTATCCTGTCCTCTTTCCTATCCTATCATCAATCCTATCCTATCCTCTATCCTATCCAATCCCCTATGTTATCCTCTATCCTATCCTATCCTCTATAATATCGTATCCTCTATCATATCCTATCCTCTTTCCTATAATATCATCTATCCTATCCTATCCTCTATCCTATCCTATCATCTACCCTATCCTATCCTCTATCCTATCGTATCCTCTATCCTATCCTATCCTCTATCCTATCCTATCCTCTATCCTATCTAATCCCCTATGTTATCCTCTATCCTATCCTATCCTCTATAATATCGTATAATCTATCATATCCTATCCTCTTTCCTATAATGTCATCTATCCTATCCTATCCTCTATCCTACCCTATCAATTATCCTATCCTATCCTCTATCCTATCCTATCCTCTATAATATCGCATCCTGTATCCTATCTTATCCTCTGTCCTATCCTATCCTCAATCCTATCCTATCCTCTATCCTATCGCATCCTCTATCCTATCCAATCCTCTATCCTATCCTATCCTCTATCCTATCCTATCCTCTATCCTATCCTATCCTCTATCCTATCCTATCCTCTATCCTATCTTATCCTCTATACTATCGTATCCTCTATAATATCGTATCCTGTATCCTATCCTGTCCTCTTTCCTATCCTATCCTCTATCCTATCCTCTATCCTATCCTATCCTCTATCACATCCTATCCTCTATCCTATCCTATCCTCTATCCTACCCCATCCTCTATCCTATCATATCCTCTATCCTATCATATCCTCTATCCTATCCTATCCTCTATCCTATCCTATCCTCTATCCTACCCTATCCTTTATCCTATCCTATCCTCTATCCTATCCTATCCTCTATCATATCCTATCCTCTATCCTATCCTATCCTCTATCCTACCCCATCCTCTATCCTATCATATCCTCTATCCTATCATATCCTCTATACTATCGTATCCTCTATAATATCGTATCCTCTATAATATCGTATCCTGTATCCTATGCTGTCCTCTTTCCTATCCTATCCTCTTTCCTATCCTATCCTCTATCCTATCCTATCCTCTATCATATCCTATCCTCTATCCTATCCTATCCTCTATCCTACCCCATCCTCTATCCTATCATATCCTCTATCCTATCCTATCCTCTATCCTATCCTATCCTCTATGCTATCCTATCCTCTATCCTATCCAATCCTCTATCCTATCCTATCCTCTATCCTATCCTATCCTCTATCCTATCCTATCCTCTATCCTATCCTATCCTCTATCCTATCCTATCCTCTATCCTATCCTATCCACTATCCTATCCTATCCTATATCCTATCCTATCCTCTATAATATCGTATCCTCTATAATATCCTATCCTCTATAATATCGTATCCTGTATCCTATCCTGTCCTCTTTCCTATCCTATCATCAATCCTATCCTATCCTCTATCCTACCCTATCCTCTATCCTATCATATCCTCTATCCAATCCTATCCTCTATCCTATCCTATCCTCTATCCTATCCTTTACTCTGTCCTATCCTATCCTCTATCCTACCCTATCCTTTATCCTATCCTATCCTCTATCCTATCCTATCCTCTATCCTATCCTATCCTCTATCCTATCCTATCCTGTATCCTATCCTGCCCTCTTTCCTATCCTATCATCAATCTTATCCTATCCTCTATCCTATCCAATCCCCTATGTTATCCTCTATCCTATCCTATCCTCTATAATATCGTATCCTCTATCATATCCTATCCTCTTTCCTATAATATCATCTATCCTATCCTATCCTCTATCCTATGCTATCCTCTATCCTATCATATCCTCTATCCTATCCTATCCTCTATCCTACCCTATCCTTTATCCTATCCTATCCTCTATCCTATCCTATCCTCTATCCTATCCTATCCTCTATCCTATCCTATCCTGTATCCTATCCTGCCCTCTTTCCTATCCTATCATCAATCTTATCCTATCCTCTATCCTATCCAATCCCCTATGTTATCCTCTATCCTATCCTATCCTCTATAATATCGTATCCTCTATCATATCCTATCCTCTTTCCTATAATATCATCTATCCTATCCTATCCTCTATCCTATGCTATCCTCTATCCTATCATATCCTCTATCCTATCCTATCATCTATCCTATCCTATCCTCTATCCTATCCTATCCTCTGTCCTATCCTATCCTCAATCCTATCCTATCCTCTATCCTATCGCATCCTCTATCCTATCCAATCCTCTATCCTATCCTATCCTCTATCCTATCCTATCCTCTATCCTATCCTATCCTCTATCCTATCCTATCCTCTATCCTATCTTATCCTCTATACTATCGTATCCTCTATAATATCGTATCCTGTATCCTATCCTGTCCTCTTTCCTATCCTATCCTCTATCCTATCCTCTATCCTATCCTATCCTCTATCACATCCTATACTCTATCCTATCCTATCCTCTATCCTACCCCATCCTCTATCCTATCATATCCTCTATCCTATCATATCCTCTATCCTATCCTATCCTCTATCCTATCCTATCCTCTATCCTACCCTATCCTTTATCCTATCCTATCCTCTATCCTATCCTATCCTCTATAATATCGTATCCTGTATCCTATCTTATCCTTTGTCCTATCCTATCCTCTATCCTATCATATCCTCTATCCTATCCTATCCTCTATTCTATCCTATCCTCTATCCTATCCTATCCTCTATCCTATCCTATCCTCTATACTATCGTATCCTCTATAATATCGTATCCTGTATCCTATCCTGTCCTCTTTCCTATCCTATCCTCTACCCTATCCTATCCTCTATCATATCCTATCCTCTATCCTATCCTATCCTCTATCCTACCCCATCCTCTATCCTATCATATCCTCTATCCTATCATATCCTCTATACTATCGTATCCTCTATAATATCGTATCCTCTATAATATCGTATCCTGTATCCTATGCTGTCCTCTTTCCTATCCTATCCTCTTTCCTATCCTATCCTCTATCCTATCCTATCCTCTATCATATCCTATCCTCTATCCTATCCTATCCTCTATCCTACCCCATCCTCTATCCTATCATATCCTCTATCCTATCCTATCCTCTATCCTATCCTATCCTCTATGCTATCCTATCCTCTATCCTATCCAATCCTCTATCCTATCCTATCCTCTATCCTATTCTATCCTCTATCCTATCCTATCCTCTATCCTATCCTATCCTCTATCCTATCCTATCCTCTATCCTATCCTATCCACTATCCTATCCTATCCTATATCCTATCCTATCCTCTATAATATCGTATCCTCTATAATATCCTATCCTCTATAATATCGTATCCTGTATCCTATCCTGTCCTCTTTCCTATCCTATCATCAATCCTATCCTATCCTCTATCCTATCCAATCCCCTATGTTATCCTCTATCCTATCCTATCCTGTATAATATCGTATCCTCTATCATATCCTATCCTCTTTCCTATAATATCATCTATCCTATCCTATCCTCTATCCTATCCTATCCTCTACCCTATCCTATCCTCTATCCTATCGTATCCTCTATCCTATCGTATCCTCTATCCTATCCTATCCTCTATCCTATCCTATCCTCTATCCTATCCTATCCTATCCTCTATACTATCGTATCCTCTATAATATCATCTATCCTATCCTCTATCCTATTCTACCCTGTATCCTATCCTATCCTCTATCATATCCTATCCTCTATCCTATCCTATCCTCTATCCTACCCTATCCTCTATCCTATCATATCCTCTTTCCAATCCTATCCTCTATCCTATCCTATCCTCTATCCTATCCTTTACTCTGTCCTATCCTATCCTCTATCCTACCCTATCCTTTATCCTATCCTATCCTCTATCCTATCCTATCCTCTATCCTATCCTATCCTCTATCCTATCCTATCCTGTATCCTATCCTGCCCTCTTTCCTATCCTATCATCAATCTTATCCTATCCTCTATCCTATCCAATCCCCTATGTTAACCTCTATCCTATCCTATCCTCTATAATATCGTATCCTCTATCATATCCTATCCTCTTTCCTATAATATCATCTATCCTATCCTATCCTCTATCCTATGCTATCCTCTATCCTATCATATCCTCTATCCTATCCTATCCTCTATCCTATCCTATCCTCCATCCTATCCTATCCTCTATCCTATCCTATCCTCTATCATATCCAATCCTCTACCGTCTCCTATCCTGTATCCGATCCAATCCCCTATCCTCTATCCTATCCAATCCTCTATCCTATCCTATCCTCTATCCTATCCTATCCTCTATCCTATCCTATCCTCTATCCTATCCAATCCTCTATCCTATCCTATCCTCTATCCTATCCTATCCTCTATCCTATCCTATCCTATCCTATATCCTATCCTATCCTCTATCCTATCCTATCCTCTATCCTATCCTATCCTCTATCCTATCCTATTCTCTATCCTATCCTATCCTCTATACTATCGTATCCTCTATAATATCCTATCCTCTATAATATCCTATCCTCTATACTATCCTATCCTCTGTCCTATCCTATCCTCTATCCTATCCTATACTCTATCCTATCCTATCCTCTATCCTATCCTATCCTCTATCCTAACCTATCCTCTATCCTATCCTATCCTGTATCCTATCCTATCCTCTATCCTATCCTATCCTCTATCCTATCCGATCCTCTATCCTATCCTATCCTCTATCCTATCCTATCCTCTATCGTCTCCTATCCTCTATGCTATCCAATCCCCTATGTTATCCTCTATCCTATCCTATCCTCTATAATATCCTATCCTCTATAATATCCTATCCTCTATACTATCCTATCCTCTGTCCTATCCTATCCTCTATCCTATCCTATCCTCTATCCTATCCAATCCTCTATCCTATCCTCTATCCTACCCTATCCTTTATCCTATCCTATCCTCTATCCTATCCTATCCTCTATAATATCGTATCCTGTATCCTATCTTATCCTTTGTCCTATCCTATCCTCAATCCTATCCTATCCTCTATCCTATCGCATCCTCTATCCTATCCAATCCTCTATCCTATCCTATCCTCTATCCTATCCTATCCTCTATAATATCGTATCCTCTATAATATCGTATCCTCTCTAATATCGTATCCTCTATCATATCATATCCTCTTTCCTATAATATCATCTATCCTATCCTAGCCTCTATCCTACCCTATCCTTTATCCTATCCTATCCTCTATAATATCGCATCCTGTATCCTATCTTATCCTCTGTCCTATCCTATCCTCAATCCTATCCTATCCTCTATCCTATCGCATCCTCTATCCTATCCTATCCTCTATCCTATCCTATCCTCTATCCTATCCTATCCTCTATACTATCGTATCCTCTATAATATCGTATCCTGTATCCTATCCTGTCCTCTTTCCTATCCTATCCTCTATCCTATCCTATCCTCTATCATATCCTATCCTCTATCCTATCCTATCCTCTATCCTACCCCATCCTCTATCCTATCATATCCTCTATCCTATCATATCCTCTATACTATCGTATCCTCTATAATATCGTATCCTCTATAATATCGTATCCTGTATCCTATGCTGTCCTCTTTCCTATCCTATCCTCTTTCCTATCCTATCCTCTATCCTATCCTATCCTCTATCATATCCTATCCTCTATCCTATCCTATCCTCTATCCTACCCCATCCTCTATCCTATCATATCCTCTATCCTATCATATCCTCTATCCTATCCTATCCTCTATCCTATCCTATCCTCTATCCTATCCTATACTCTATCCTATCCTATCCTCTATCCTACCCTATCCTTTATCCTATCCTATCCTTTATCCTATCCTATCCTCTATAATATCGTATCCTGTATCCTATCTTATCCTTTGTCCTATCCTATCCTCAATTCTATCCTATCCTCTATCCTATCGCATACTCTATCCTATCCAATCCTCTATCCTATCCTATCCTCGTTCCTGTCCTATCATCAATCCTATCCTATCCTCTATCCTATCCAATCCCCTATGTTATCCTCTATCCTATCCTATCCTCTGTAATATCGTATCCTCTATCATATCCTATCCTCTTTCCTATAATACCATCTATCCTATCCTATCCTCTATCCTATACTATCCTCTATCCTATCATATCCTCTATCCTATCCTATCTTCTATCCTATCCTATCCTCTATCCTATCCTATCCTATCCTCCATCCTATCCTATCCTCTATCATATAATATCCTCTATCCTATCCTATCCTCTATCCTATCCAATCCCCTATGTTATCCTCTATCCTACGCTATCCTCTATAATATCGTATCCTCTATCATATCCTATCCTCTTTTCTATAATATCATCTATCCTATCATATCCTCTATCCTATCCTATCTTCTATCCTATCATATCCTCTATCCTATCCTATCCTCTATCCTATCCTATCCTCCATCCTATCCTATCCTCTATCCTATCCTTTCCTGTATCCTATCCTATCCTCTATCCTATCCTATCCTTTCCTCCATCCTATCCTATCCTCTATCCTATAATATCCTCTATCCTATCCTATCCTCTATCCTATCCAATCCTCTACCGTCTCCTATCCTGTATCCGATCCAATCCCCTATCCTCTATCCTATCCTATTCTCTATCCTATCCTCTATCCTATCCTATCCTCTATCCTATCCTATCCTCCATCCTATCCAATCCTCTATCCTATCCTATCCTCTATCCTATCCTATCCTCTTTCCTATCCTATCATCAATCCTATCCTATCCTCTATCCTATCCAATCTCCTATGTTATCCTCTATCCTATCCTATCCTCTATAATATCGTATCCTCTATCATATCCTATCCTCTTTCCTATAATATCATCTATCCTATCCTATCCTCTATCCTATCCTATCATCTACCCTATCCTATCCTCTATCCTATCGTATCCTCTATCCTATCCTATCCTCTATCCTATCCTATCCTCTATCCTATCTAATCCCCTATGTTATCCTCTATCCTATCCTATCCTCTATAATATCGTATAATCTATCATATCCTATCCTCTTTCCTATAATATCATCTATCCTATCCTATCCTCTATCCTACCCTATCAATTATCCTATCCTATCCTCTATCCTATCCTATCCTCTATAATATCGCATCCTGTATCCTATCTTATCCTCTGTCCTATCCTATCCTCAATCCTATCCTATCCTCTATCCTATCGCATCCTCTATCCTATCCAATCCTCTATCCTATCCAATCCTCTATCCTATCCTATCCTCTATCCTATCCTATCCTCTATCCTATCCTATCCTCTATCCTATCCTATCCTCTATCCTATCTTATCCTCTATACTATCGTATCCTCTATAATATCGTATCCTGTATCCTATCCTGTCCTCTATCCTATCGTATCCTCTATCCTATCCTCTATCCTATCCTATCCTCTATCACATCCTATCCTCTATCCTATCCTATCCTCTATCCTACCCCATCCTCTATCCTATCATATCCTCTATCCTATCATATCCTCTATCCTATCCTATCCTCTATCCTATCCTATCCTCTATCCTACCCTATCCTTTATCCTATCCTATCCTCTATCCTATCCTATCCTCTATAATATCGTATCCTGTATCCTATCTTATCCTTTGTCCTATCCTATCCTCAATCCTATCCTATCCTCTATCCTATCGCATCCTCTATCCTATCCAATCCTCTATCCTATCCTATCCTCTATCCTATCCTATCCTCTATAATATCGTATCCTCTATATTATCGTATCCTCTCTAATATCGTATCCTCTATCATATCATATCCTCTTTCCTATAATATCATCTATCCTATCCTATCCTCTATCCTACCCTATCCTTTATCCTATCCTATCCTCTATAATATCGCATCCTGTATCCTATCTTATCCTCTGTCCTATCCTATCCTCAATCCTATCCTATCCTCTATCCTATCGCATCCTCTATCCTATCCAATCCTCTATCCTATCCTATCCTCTATCCTATCCTATCCTCTATCCTACCCTATCCTCTATCCTATCCTATCCTCTATCCTATCCAATCCTCTATCCTATCGCATCCTCTATCCTATCCTATCCTCTATCCTATCCTATCCTATATCCTATCCTATCCTCTATCCTATCCTATCCTCTATCCTATCCTATCCTCTATCCTATCCTATCCTCTATCCTATCCTATCCTCTATACTATCGTATCCTCTATAATATCGTATCCTGTATCCTATCCTGTCCTCTTTCCTATCCTATCATCAATCGTATCCTATCCTCTATCCTATCCAATCCCCTATATTATCCTCTATCCTATCCTATCCTCTATAATATCGTATCCTCTATCATATCCTATCCTCTTTCCTATAATATCATCTATCCTATCACTTCCTCTATTCTATCCTATCCTCTATCCTATCATATCCTCTATCCTATCCTATCCTCTATCCTATCCTATCCTCCATCCTATCCTATCCTCTATCCTATCCTATCCTCTATCCTATCCTATCCTCTATCCTATCCTATCCTATCCTCCATCCTATCCTATCCTCTATCCTATAATATCCTCTATCCTATCCTATCCTCTATCCTATCCAATCCTCTACCGTCTCCTATCCTGTATCCGATCCAATCCCCTATCCTCTATCCTATCCTATTCTCTATCCTATCCTCTATCCTATCCTATCCTCTATCCTATCCTATCCTCTATACTATCGTATCCTCTATAATATCGTATCCTGTATCCTATCCTGTCCTCTTTCCTATCCTATCCTCTATACTATCGTATCCTCTATAATATCGTATCCTCTATAATATCGTATCCTGTATCCTATCTTATCCTCTGTCCTATCCTATCCTCAATCCTATCCTATCCTCTATCCTATCGCATCCTCTATCCTATCCTATCCTCTATCCTATCCTATCCTCTATCCTATCCAATCCTCTACCGTCTCCTATCCTGTATCCGATCCAATCCCCTATCCTCTATCCTATCCTATTCTCTATCCTATCCTCTATCCTATCCAATCCTCTATCCTATCCTATCCTCTATCCTATCCTATCCTCTATCCTACCCTATCCTCTATCCTATCCTATCCTCTATCCTATCCAATCCTCTATCCTATCGCATCCTCTATCCTATCCTATCCTCTATCCTATCCTATCCTATATCCTATCCTATCCTCTATCCTATCCTATCCTCTATCCTATCCTATCCTCTATCCTATCCTATCCTCTATCCTATCCTATCCTCTATACTATCGTATCCTCTATAATATCGTATCCTGTATCCTATCCTGTCCTCTTTCCTATCCTATCATCAATCGTATCCTATCCTCTATCCTATCCAATCCCCTATATTATCCTCTATCCTATCCTATCCTCTATAATATCGTATCCTCTATCATATCCTATCCTCTTTCCTATAATATCATCTATCCTATCACTTCCTCTATCCTATCCTATCCTCTATCCTATCATATCCTCTATCCTATCCTATCCTCTATCCTATCCTATCCTCCATCCTATCCTATCCTCTATCCTATCCTATCCTCTATCCTATCCTATCCTCTATCCTATCCTATCCTATCCTCCATCCTATCCTATCCTCTATCCTATAATATCCTCTATCCTATCCTATCCTCTATCCTATCCAATCCTCTACCGTCTCCTATCCTGTATCCGATCCAATCCCCTATCCTCTATCCTATCCTATTCTCTATCCTATCCTCTATCCTATCCTATCCTCTATCCTATCCTATCCTCTATACTATCGTATCCTCTATAATATCGTATCCTGTATCCTATCCTGTCCTCTTTCCTATCCTATCCTCTATACTATCGTATCCTCTATAATATCGTATCCTCTATAATATCGTATCCTGTATCCTATCTTATCCTCTGTCCTATCCTATCCTCAATCCTATCCTATCCTCTATCCTATCGCATCCTCTATCCTATCCTATCCTCTATCCTATCCTATCCTCTACCCTATCCTATCCTCTATCCTATCCTATCCTCTATCCTATCCTATCCTCTATCCTATCCTATCCTCTATCCTATCCTATCCTCTATACTATCGTATCCTCTATAATATCGTATCCTCTATAATATCGTATCCTGTATCCTATCCTGTCCTCTTTCCTATCCTATCATCAATCCTATCCTATCCTCTATCCTATCCAATCCCCTATGTTATCCTCTATCCTATCCTATCCTCTATAATATCGTATCCTCTATCATATCCTATCCTCTATCTTCTCCTATCCTCGATCCTATCCTATCCTCAACCCTATCCTATCCTCTATCCTATCCTATCCTCTATCCTATCATATTCTCTATCCTATCCTATCCTCTATCCTATCCTATACTCTATCCTATCCTATCGTCTATCCTACCCTATCCTTTATCCTATCCTATCCTCTATCCTATCCTATCCTCTATCCTATCCTATCCTCTATCCTATCCTATCCTCTATCCTATCCTATCCTCTATACTATCGTATCCTCTATAATATCGTATCCTCTATAATATCGTATCCTGTATCCTATCCTGTCCTCTTTCCTATCCTATCATCAATCCCATCCTATCCTCTATCCTATCCAATCCCCTATGTTATCCTCTATCCTATCCTATCCTCTATAATATCGTATCCTCTATCATATCCTATCCTCTTTCCTCTAATATCATCTATCCTACCCTATCCTTTATCCTATCCTATCCTCTATCCTATCCTATCCTCTATAATATCGTATCCTGTATCCTATCTTATCCTCTGTCCTATCCTATCCTCAATCCTATCCTATCCTCTATCCTATCGCATCCTCTATCCTATCCAATCCTCTATCCTATCCTATCCTCTATCCTATCCTATCCTCTATCCTATCCTATCCTCTATCCTATCCTATCCTCTATCCTATCCTATCCTCTATCCTATCCTATCCTCTATCCTATCCTATCCTCTATCCTATCCTATCCTATCCTCTATACTATCGTATCCTCTATAATATCGCATCCTCTATAATATCGTATCCTGTATCCTATCCTGCCCTCTTTCCTATCCTATCATCAATCCTATCCTATCCTCTATCCTATCCAATCCCCTATGTTATCCTCTATCCTATCCTATCCTCTATAATATCGTATCCTCTATCATATCCTATCCTCTTTCCTATAATATCATCTATCCTATCCTATCCTCTATCCTATCCTATACTCTATCCTATCATATCCTCTATCCTATCCAATCCTCTACCGTCTCCTATCCTGTATCCGATCCAATCCCCTATCCTCTATCCTATCCTATTATCTATCCTATCCTCTATCGTATCGTATCCTCTATCCTATCCTATCCTCTATCTTCTCCTATCCTCGATCCTATCCTATCCTCAACCCTATCCTATCCTCTATCGTATCCTATCCTCTATCCTATCATATCCTCTATCCTATCCTATCCTCTATCCTATCCTATCCTCTATCCTATCCTATCCTCTATCCTATCCTATCCTCTATCCTATCCTATCCTCTATCCTATCCTATCCTCTATCCTATCCTATCCTCTATCCTATCCTATCCTCTATCCTATCCTATCCTCTATACTATCGTATCCTCTATAATATCGTATCCTCTATCATATCCTATCCTCTTTCCTATAATATCATCTATCCTATCATATCCTCTATCCTATCCTATCCTCTATCCTATCATATCCTCTATCCTATCCTATCCTCTATCCTATCCTATCCTCCATCCTATCCTATCCTCTATCCTATCCTATCCTCTATCCTATCCTATCCACTATCCTATCCTATCCTCTATCCTATCCAATCCCCTATGTTATCCTCTATCCTATCCTATCTTCTATCCTATCCTATCCTCTATCCTATCCTCTATACTATCCTATCCTGTATCCTATCCTATCCTCTATCCTATCCTATCCTCTATACTATCGTATCCTCTATAATATCGTATCCTCTATAATATCGTATCCTCTATAATATCGTATCCTCTATAATATCGTATCCTGTATCCTATCCTGTCCTCTTTCCTATCCTATCCTCTATCCTATCCTATCCTCTATCCTATCCTATCCTCTATCCTATCCTATACTCTATCCTATCCTATCCTCTATCCTACCCTATCCTTTATCCTATCCTATCCTCTATCCTATCCTATCCTCTATAATATCGTATCCTCTATAATATCGTATCCTGTATCCTATCCTGTCCTCTTTCCTATCCTATCATCAATCCTACCCTATCCTCTATCCTATCCAATCCCCTATGTTATCCTCTATCCTATCCTATCCTCTATAATATCGTATCCTCTATCATATCCTATCCTCTTTCCTATAATATCATCTATCCTATCCTATCCTCTATCCTATCCTATCCTCTATCCTATCATATCCGCTATCCTATCCTATCCTCTAACCTATCCTATCCACTATCCTATCCTATCCTCTATCCTATCCTATCCTCTATAATATCGTATCCTCTATAATATCGTATCCTGTATCCTATCCTGTCCTCTTTCCTATCCTATCATCAATCCTACCCTATCCTCTATCCTATCCAATCCCCTATGTTATCCTCTATCCTATCCTATCCTCTATAATATCGTATCCTCTATCATATCCTATCCTCTTTCCTATAATATCATCTATCCTATCCTATCCTCTATCCTATCCTATCCTCTATCCTATCATATCCTCTATCCTATCCTATCCTCTATCATATCCTATCCTCTATCCTATCCAATCCTCTACCGTCTCCTATCCTGTATCCGATCCAATCCCCTATCCTCTATCCTATCCTATTATCTATCCTATCCTCTATCGTATCGTATCCTCTATCCTATCCTATCCTCTATCTTCTCCTATCCTCGATCCTATCCTATCCTCAACCCTATCCTATCCTCTATCGTATCCTATCCTCTATCCTATCATATCCTCTATCCTATCCTATCCTCTATCCTATCCTATACTCTATCCTATCCTATCGTCTATCCTATCCTATCCTTTATCCTATCCTATCCTCTATCCTATCCTATCCTCTATAATATCGTATCCTGTATCCTATCTTATCCTCTGTCCTATCCTATCCTCAATCCTATCCTATCCTCTATCCTATCGCATCCTCTATCCTATCCAATCCTCTATCCTATCCTATCCTCTATCCTATCCTATCCTCTATCCTATCCTATCCTCTATCCTATCCTATCCTCTATCCTATCCTATCCTCTATCCTATCCTATCCTCTATCCTATCCTATCCTCTATACTATCGTATCCTCTATAATATCGTATCCTCTATCATATCCTATCCTCTTTCCTATAATATCATCTATCCTATCATATCCTCTATCCTATCCTATCCTCTATCCTATCATATCCTCTATCCTATCCTATCCTCTATCCTATCCTATCCTCCATCCTATCCTATCCTCTATCCTATCCTATCCTATCCTCCATCCTATCCTATCCTCTATCCTATAATATCCTCTATCCTATCCTATCCTCTATCCTATCCAATCCTCTACCGTCTCCTATACTGTATCCGATCCAATCCCCTATCCTCTATCCTATCCTATTCTCTATCCTATCCTCTATCCTATCCTATCCTCTATCCTATCCTATCCTCTATCCTATCCAATCCTTTATCCTATCCTATCCTCTATCCTATCCTATCCTCTATCCTATCCTATCCTCTATCCTATCCTATCCACTATCCTATCCTATCCTCTATCCTATCCTATCCTTTATCCTATCCTATCCTCTATCCTATCCTATCCTCTATAATATCGTATCCTGTATCCTATCTTATCCTCTGTCCTATCCTATCCTCAATCCTATCCTATCCTCTATCCTATCGCATCCTCTATCCTATCCTATCCTCTATCCTATCCTATCCTCTATCCTATCCTATCCTCTATCCTATCCTATCCTCTATACTATCGTATCCTCTATAATATCGTATCCTCTATCATATCCTATCCTCTTTCCTATAATATCATCTATCCTATCATATCCTCTATCCTATCCTATCCTCTATCCTATCATATCCTCTATCCTATCCTATCCTCTATCCTATCCTATCCTCCATCCTATCCTATCCTCTATCCTATCCTATCCTCTATCCTATCCTATCCTCTATCCTATCCTATCCTATCCTCCATCCTATCCTATCCTCTATCCTATAATATCCTCTATCCTATCCTATCCTCTATCCTATCCAATCCTCTACCGTCTCCTATACTGTATCCGATCCAATCCCCTATCCTCTATCCTATCCTATTCTCTATCCTATCCTCTATCCTATCCTATCCTCTATCCTATCCTATCCTCTATCCTATCCAATCCTTTATCCTATCCTATCCTCTATCCTATCCTATCCTCTATCCTATCCTATCCTCTATCCTATCCTATCCTCTATCCTATCCTATCCTCTATCCTATCCTATCCACTATCCTATCCTACCCTCTATCCTATCCTATCCTCTATAATATCGTATCCTCTATAATATCGTATCCTCTATAATATCGTATCCTGTATCCTATCCTGTCCTCTTTCCTATCCTATCATCAATCCTATCCTATCCTCCATCCTATCCTATCCTCTATCCTATCCTATCCTCTATCCTATCCTATCCTCTATCCTATCCTATCCTCTATCCTCCATCCTATCCTATCCTCTATCCTATAATATCCTCTATCCTATCCTATCCTCTATCCTATCCTATCCTCTATCCTATCCTATCCACTATCCTATCCAATCCTCTATCCTATCCTATCCTCTATAATATCGTATCCTCTATAATATCGTATCCTCTATAATATCGTATCCTCTATAATATCGTATCCTGTATCCTATCGTGTCCTCTTTCCTATCCTATCCTCTATCCTATCCTGTCCTCTTTCCTATCCTATCCTCTATCCTATCCTATACTCTATCCTATCCAATCCCCTATGTTATCCTCTATCCTATCCTATCCTCTATAATATCGTATCCTCTATCATATCCTATCCTCTTTCCTATAATATCCTCTATCCTATCCTATCCTCTATCCTATCATATCCTCTATCCTATCCTATCCTCTATCGTATCCTACCCTCCATCCTATCCTATCCTCTATCCTATCCTATCCTCTATCCTATCCTATCCTCTATCCTATCCTATCCTATCCTCCATCCTATCCTATTCTCTATCCTATAATATCCTCTATCCTATCCTATCCTCTATCCTATCCAATCCTCTACCGTCTCCTATCCTGTATCCGATCCAATCCCCTATCCTCTATCCTATCCTATTCTCTATCCTATCCTCTATCCTATCCTATCCTCTATCGTATCCAATCCTTTATCCTATCCTATCCTCTATCCTATCCTATCCTCTGTCCTATCCTATCCTCTATCCTATCCTATCCTCTATCCTATCCTATCCTCTATCCTATCCTATTATCTATCCTATCCTATCCACTATCCTATCCTATCCTCTATCCTATCCTATCCTCTATAATATCGTATCCTCTATAATATCGTATCCTGTATCCTATCCTGTCCTCTTTCCTATCCTATCATCAATCCTATCCTATCCTCCATCCTATCCTATCCTCTATCCTATCCTATCCTCTATCCTATCCTATCCTCTATAATATCGTATCCTGTATCCTATCCTGTCCTCTTTCCTATCCTATCATCAATCCTACCCTATCCTCTATCCTATCCAATCCCCTATGTTATCCTCTATCCTATCCTATCTTCTATCCTATCCTATCCCCTATCCTATCCTCTATACTATCCTATCCTGTATCCTATCCTATCCTCTATCCTATCCTATCCTCTATACTATCGTATCCTCTATAATATCGTATCCTCTATAATATCGTATCCTCTATAATATCGTATCCTCTATAATATCGTATCCTGTATCCTATCCTGTCCTCTTTCCTATCCTATCCTCTATCCTATCCTATCCTCTATCCTATCCTATCCTCTATCCTATCCTATACTCTATCCTATCCTATCCTCTATCCTACCCTATCCTTTATCCTATCCTATCCTCTATCCTATCCTATCCTCTATAATATCGTATCCTCTATAATATCGTATCCTGTATCCTATCCTGTCCTCTTTCCTATCCTATCATCAATCCTACCCTATCCTCTATCCTATCCAATCCCCTATGTTATCCTCTATCCTATCCTATCCTCTATAATATCGTATCCTCTATCATATCCTATCCTCTTTCCTATAATATCATCTATCCTATCCTATCCTCTATCCTATCCTATCCTCTATCCTATCATATCCTCTATCCTATCCTATCCTCTAACCTATCCTATCCACTATCCTATCCTATCCTCTATCCTATCCTATCCTCTATAATATCGTATCCTCTATAATATCGTATCCTGTATCCTATCCTGTCCTCTTTCCTATCCTATCATCAATCCTATCCTATCCTCTATCCTATCCTATCCTCTATAATATCGTATCCTCTATAATATCGTATCCTCTCTAATATCGTATCCTCTAAAATATCGTATCCTGTATCCTATCCTATCCTATATCCTATCCTATCCTCTATCCTATCCTATCCTCTATCCTATCCTATCCTCTATCCTATCCTATCCTCTATCCTATCCTATCCTCTATACTATCGTATCCTCTATAATATCGTATCCTCTATAATATCGTATCCTGTATCCTATCCTGTCCTCTTTCCTATCCTATCATCAATCCTATCCTATCCTCTATCCTATCCAATCCCCTATGTTATCCTCTATCCTATCCTATCCTCTATAATATCGTATCCTCTATCATATCCTATCCTCTTTCCTATAATACCATCTATCCTATCCTATCCTCTATCCTATCCTATTCTCTATCTTATCATATCCTCTATCCTATCCTATCCTCTATCATATCCTATCCTCTATCCTATCCAATCCTCTACCGTCTCCTATCCTGTATCCGATCCAATCCCCTATCCTCTATCCTATCCTATTATCTATCCTATCCTCTATCGTATCGTATCCTCTATCCTATCCTATCCTCTATCTTCTCCTATCCTCGATCCTATCCTCTCCTCAACCCTATCCTATCCACTATCCTATCCTATCCTCTATCCTATCATATCCTCTATCCTATCCTATCCTCTATCCTATCCTATACTCTATCCTATCCTATCGTCTATCCTACCCTATCCTTTATCCTATCCTATCCTCTATCCTATCCTATCCTCTATAATATCGTATCCTGTATCCTATCTTATCCTCTGTCCTATCCTATCCTCAATCCTATCCTATCCTCTATCCTATCGCATCCTCTATCCTATCCAATCATCTATCCTATCCTATCCTCTATCCTATCCTATCCTCTATCCTATCCTATCCTCTATCCTATCCTATCCTCTATCCTATCCTATCCTCTATCCTATCCTATCCTCTATACTATCGTATCCTCTATAATATCGTATCCTCTATAATATCGTATCCTGTATCCTATCCTGTCCTCTTTCCTATCCTATCATCAATCCTATCCTATCCTCTGTCCTATCCAATCCCCTATGTTTTCCTCTATCCTATCCTATCCTCTATAATATCGTATCCTCTATCATATCCTATCCTCTTTCCTATAATATCATCTATCCTATCATATCCTCTATCCTATCCTATCCTCTATCCTATCCTATCCTCTATCCTATCCAATCCTTTATCCTATCCTATCCTCTATCCTATCCTATCCTCTATCCTATCCTATCCTCTATCCTATCCTATCCTCTATCCTATCCTATTATCTATCCTATCCTATCCACTATCCTATCCTATCCTCTATCCTATCCTATCCTCTATAATATCGTATCCTCTATAATATCGTATCCTGTATCCTATCCTGTCCTCTATCCTATCCTATCCTCTATCCTATCCTATCCTCTATCCTATCCTATCCTCTATACTATCGTATCCTCTATAATATCGTATCCTCTATAATATCGTATCCTCTATAATATCGTATCCTGTATCCTATCCTGTCCTCTTTCCTATCCTATCATCAATCCTATCCTATCCTCTATCCTATCCAATCCCCTATGTTATCCTCTATCCATTCCTATCCTCTATAATATTGTATCCTCTATCATATCCTATCCTCTTTCCTATAATATCATCTATCCTATCATATCCTCTATCCTATCCTATCCTCTATCCTATCATATCCTCTATCCTATCCTATCCTCTATCCTATCCTATCCTCCATCCTATCCTATCCTCTATCCTATCCTATCCTCTATCCTATCCTATCCTCTATCCTATCCTATCCTATCCTCCATCCTATCCTATCCTCTATCCTATAATATCCTCTATCCTATCCTATCCTCTATCCTATCCAATCCTCTACCGTCTCCTATCCTGTATCCGATCCAATCCCCTATCCTCTATCCTATCCTATTCTCTATCCTATCCTCTATCCTATCCTATCCTCTATCCTATCCTATCCTCTATCCTATCCAATCCTTTATCCTATCCTATCCTCTATCCTATCCTATCCTCTATCCTATCCTATCCTCTATCCTATCCTATCCTCTATCCTATCCTCTATCCTATCCTATCCACTATCCTATCCTATCCTCTATCCTATCCTATCCTCTATAATATCGTATCCTCTATAATATCGTATCCTGTATCCTATCCTGTCCTCTTTCCTATCCTATCATCAATCCTACCCTATCCTCTATCCTATCCAATCCCCTATGTTATCCTCTATCCTATCCTATCCTCTATAATATCGTATCCTCTATCATATCCTATCCTCTTTCCTATAATATCATCTATCCTATCCTATCCTCTATCCTATCCTATCCTCTATCCTATCATATCCTCTATCCTATCCTATCCTCTAACCTATCCTATCCACTATCCTATCCTATCCTCTATCCTATCCTATCCTCTATACTATCGTATCCTCTATAATATCGTATCCTCTATAATATCGTATCCTGTATCCTATCCTGTCATCTTTCCTATCCTATCATCAATCCTATCCTATCCTCTATCCTATCCAATCCCCTATGTTATCCTCTATCCTATCCTATCCTCTATAATATCGTATCCTCTATCATATCCTATCCTCTTTCCTATCCTATCCTCTATCCTATCCTATCCACTATCCTATCCTATCCTCTATCCTATCCTATCCTCTATAATATGGTATCCTCTATAATATCGTATCCTGTATCCTATCCTGTCCTCTTTCCAATCCTATCATCAATCCTATCCTATCCTCTATCCTATCCAATCCCCTATGTTATCCTCTATCCTATCCTATGCTCTATATTATCGCATCCTGTATCCTATCTTATCCTCTGTCCTATCCTATCCTCAATCCTATCCTATCCTCTATCCTATCGCATCCTCAATCCTATCCTATCCTCTATCCTATGGTATCCTCTATCCTATCCAATCCTCTATCCTACCCTATCCTTTATCCTATCCTATCCTCTATCCTATCCTATCCTCTATAATATCGCATCCTGTATCCTATCTTATCCTCTGTCCTATCCTATCCTCAATCCTATCCTATCCTCTATCCTATCGCATCTTCTATCCTATCCAATCCTCTATCCTATCCTATCCTCTATCCTATCCTATCCTCTATCCTATCCTATCCTCTATCCTATCCTATCCTGTATCCTATCCTATCCTCTATCCTATCCTATCCTCTATCCTATCCTATCCTCTATACTATCGTATCCTCTATAATATCGTATCCTGTATCCTATCCTGTCCTCTTTCCTATCCTATCCTCTATCCTATCCTATACTTTATCCTATCCTATCCTCTATCCTACCCTATCCTTTATCCTATCCTATCCTTTATCCTATCCTATCCTCTAAAATATCGTATCCTCTATCCTATCCTATACTCTAACCTATCCTATCCTCTATCCTATCCTATCCTCTATCCTATCCTATACTCTATCCTATCCTATCTTCTATCCTATCCTATCCTTTATCCTATCCTATCCTCTATCCTATCCTATCCTCTATAATATCGTATCCTGTAACCTATCGCATCCTCTATCCTATACAATCCTCTATCCTATCCTATCCTCCATCCTATCCTATCCTCTATCCTATAATATCCTCTATCCTATCCTATCCTCTATCATATCCAATCCTCTACCGTCTCCTATCCTGTATCCGATCCAATCCCCTACCCTCTATCCTATCCTATTCTCTATCCTATCCTCTATCCTATCCTATCTTCTATCCTATCCTATCCTCTATCCTATCCAATCCTCTATCCTATCTTATCCTCTATCCTATCCTATCCTCTATCCTATCCTATCCTCTATCCTATCCTATCCTCTATCCTATCCTATCCTCTATCCTATCCTATCCACTATCCTATCCTATCCTCTATCCTATCCTATCCTCTATAATATCGTATCCTGTATCCTATCCTGTCCTCTTTCCAATCCTATCATCAATCCTATCCTATCCTCTATCCTATCCAATCCCCTATGTTATCCTCTATCCTATCCTATGCTCTATAATATCGCATCCTGTATCCTATCTTATCCTCTGCCCTATCCTATCCTCAATCCTATCCTATCCTCTATCCTATCGCATCCTCTATCCTATGCAATCCTCTATCCTATCCTATCCTCTATCCTATCCAATCCTCTACCGTCTCCTATCCTGTATCCGATCCAATCCCCTACCCTCTATCCTATCCTATCCTCTATCCTATCCTATCCTCTATCCTATCCTCTATCCTATCCTATCCTCTATCCTATCCTATCCTCTATACTATCGTATCCTCTTTAATATCGTATTCTGTATCCTATCCTGTCCTCTTTCCTATCCTATCCTCTATCCTATCCTATCCTCTATCATATCCTATCCTCTATCCTATCCTATCCTCTATCCTACCCCATCCTCTATCCTATCATATCCTCTATCCTATCATATCCTCTATCCTATCCTATCCTCCATCCTATACTATCCTCTATCGTCTCCTATCCTCTATGGTATCCAATCCCCTATGTTATCCTCTATCCTACCCTATCCTCTATACTATCCTATCCTCTATAATATCCTATCCTCTATACTATCCTATCCTCTATCCTATCCTATCCTGTATCCTATCCTATCCTCTATCCTACCCTATCCTCTATCCTATCCTATCCTCTATCCTATCCTATCCTCTATCCTATCCTATCCTCTATCCTATCCTATCCTCTATACTATCGTATCCTCTATAATATCGTATCCTCTATAATATCGTATCCTGTATCCTATCCTGTCCTCTTTCCTATCCTATCATCAATCCTATCCTATCCTCTATCCTATCCAATCCCCTATGTTATCCTCTATCCTATCCTATCCTCTATAATATCGTATCCTCTATCATATCCTATCCTCTTTCCTATAATATCATCTATCCTATCCTATCCTCTATCCTATCCTATCCTCTATCCTATCATATCCTCTATCCTATCCTTTCCTCTATCATATCCTATCCTCTATCCTATCCAATCCTCTACCGTCTCCTATCCTGTATCCGATCCAATCCCCTATCCTCTATCCTATCCTATTATCTATCCTATCCTCTATCGTATCGTATCCTCTATCCTATCCAATCCTCTATCTTCTCCTATCCTCGATCCTATCATATCCTCAACCCTATCCTATCCACTATCCTATCCTATCCTCTATCCTATCATATCCTCTATCCTATCCTATCCTCTATCCTATCCTATACTCTATCCTATCCTATCGTCTATCCTACCCTATCCTTTATCCTATCCTATCCTCTATCCTATCCTATCCTCTATAATATCGTATCCTGTATCCTATCTTATCCTCTGTCCTATCCTATCCTCAATCCTATCCTATCCTCTATCCTATCGCATCCTCTATCCTATCCAATCCTCTATCCTATCCTATCCTCTATCCTATCCTATCCTCTATCCTATCCTATCCTCTATCCTATCCTATCCTCTATCCTATCCTATCCTCTATCCTATCCTATCCTCTATCCTATCCTATCCTCTATAATATCGTATCCTCTATAATATCGTATCCTGTATCCTATCCTGTCCTCTTTCCAATCCTATCATCAATCCTATCCTATCCTCTATCCTATCCAATCCCCTATGTTATCCTCTATCCTATCCTATGCTCTATAATATCGCATCCTGTATCCTATCTTATCCTCTGTCCTATCCTATCCTCAATCCTATCCTATCCTCTATCCTATCGCATCCTCTATCCTATCCAATCCTCTATCCTATCCTATCCTCTATCCTATCCAATCCTCTACCGTCTCCTATCCTGTATCCGATCCAATCCCCTACCCTCTATCCTATCCTATCCTCTATCCTATCCTATCCTCTATCGTATCCTATCCTCTATCCTATCCTATCCTCTATCCTATCCTATCCTCTATCCTATCCTATCCTCTATCCTATCCTATCCTCTATACTATCGTATCCTCTTTAATATCGTATTCTGTATCCTATCCTGTCCTCTTTCCTATCCTATCCTCTATAATATCGTATCCTCTATCATATCCTATCCTCTTTCCTATAATATCATCTATCATATCCTATCCTCTATCCTACCCTATCCTCTATCCTATCCCATCCTCTATCCTATCCTATCCTCTATCCTATCCTATCCTCTATAATATCGTATCCTCTATCA
This sequence comes from Halictus rubicundus, assembly GCF_050948215.1. NCBI lineage: Eukaryota > Metazoa > Arthropoda > Insecta > Hymenoptera > Halictidae > Halictus > Halictus rubicundus. The sequence continues at coordinate 231,488 of NW_027488663.1, read as the reverse complement.
TATCCTATCCTCTTTCCTATCCTATCCTCTATAATATCGTATCCTCTATCATATCCTATCCTCTTTCCTATAATATCACCTATCCTATCCTATCCTCTATCCTATCCTATCCTCTATCCTATCATATCCTCTATCCTATCCTATCCTCTATCCTATCCTATCCTCCATCCTATCCTATCCTCTATCCTATCGCATCCTCTATCCTATCCAATCCTCTATCCTATCCTATCCTCTATCCTATCCAATCCTCTACCATCTCCTATCCTGTATCCGATCCAATCCCCTACCCTCTATCCTATCCTATTCTCTATCCTATCCTCTATCCTATCCTATCTTCTATCCTATCCTATCCTCTATCCTATCCAATCCTCTATCCTATCCTATCCTCTATCCTATCCTATCCTCTATCCTATCCTATCCTCTATCCTATCCTATCCTCTATCCTATCCTATCCTCTATCCTACCCCATCCTCTATCCTATCATGTCCTCTATCCTATCATATCCTCTATCCTATCCTATCCTCTATCCTATCCTATCCTATCCTCTATCCTATCCTATACTCTATCCTATCCTATCCTCTATCCTACCCTATCCTTTATCCTATCCTATCCTTTATCCTATCCTATCCTCTATAATATCGTATCCTGTATCCTATCTTATCCTTTGTCCTATCCTATCCTCAATTCTATCCTATCCTCTATCCTATCGCATACTCTATCCTATCCAATCCTCTATCCTATCCTATCCTCGTTCCTATCCTATCATCAATCCTATCCTATCCTCTATCCTATCCAATCCCCTATGTTATCCTCTATCCTATCCTATCCTCTGTAATATCGTATCCTCTATCATATCCTATCCTCTTTCCTATAATATCATCTATCCTATCCTATCCTCTATCCTATCCTATCCTCTATCCTATCCTATCCTCTATCCTATCCTATTATCTATCCTATCCTCTATCGTATCGTATCCTCTATCCTATCCTATCCTCTATCTTCTCCTATCCTCGATCCTATCCTATCCTCAACCCTATCCTATCCTCTATCCTATCCTATACTCTATCCTATCCTATCTTCTATCCTATCCTATCCTTTATCCTATCCTATCCTCTATCCTATCCTATCCTCTATAATATCGTATCCTGTATCCTATCGCATCCTCTATCCTATACAATCCTCTATCCTATCCTATCCTCCATCCTATCCTATCCTCTATCCTATAATATCCTCTATCCTATCCTATCCTCTATCCTATCCAATCCTCTACCGTCTCCTATCCTGTATCCGATCCAATCCCCTACCCTGTATCCTATCCTATTCTCTATCGTTATCCTCTTTCCTATCCTATCCTCAATCCAATCCTATCCTCTATCCTATCGTATCCTCTATCCTATCCTATCTTCTATCCTATCCTATCCTCTATCCTATCCTATCCTCTATCCTATCCAATCCGCTATCCTATCCTGTCCTCTATCCTATCCTATCCTCTATCCTATCCTATCCTCTATCCTATCCTATCCTCTATCCTATCCTATCCTCTATCCTATCCTATCCTCTATAATATCGTATCCTATATCCTATCCTATCCTCTATCCTATCCTATCCTCTATCCTATCCTATCCTATCCTCTATCCTATCCTATCCTCTATCCTATCTTATCCTCTATCCTATCCTATCCTCCATCATATCCTATCCTCTATCCTATAATATCCTCTATCCTATCCCATCCTCTATCCTATCCAATCCTCTACCGTCTCCTATCCTGTATCCGATCCAATCCCCTATCCTCTATCCTATCCTATTATCTATCCTATCCTCTATCGTATCGTATCCTCTATCCTATCCTATACTCTATCTTCTCCTATCCTCGATCCTATCCTATCCTCAACCCTATCCTATCCTCAATTCTATCGTATACTCCATCCTACCCTATCCGCTATCGTATCCTACCCTCTATCCTATAATATCCTCTATCCTATCCAAAACTCTATCCTATCCTCTATCCTATCCTCTATCGTATCCTATCCTCTATCCTATCCTATCCTCTATCCTATCCTATCCTCTATCCTATCCTATCCTCTATCCTATCCTATCCTCTATCCTATCCTATCCTCTATCCTATCCTATCCTCTATCCTATCCGATCCTCTATAATATCGTATCCTCTATAATATCGTATCCTGTATCCTATCCTGTCCTCTTTCCTATCCTATCCTCAATCCAATCCTATCCTCTATCCTATCCTATATTCTATCCTATCCAATCCTCTATCCTATCCTATCCTCTATCCTATCCTATCCTCTATCCTGACCTATCCTTTATCCCATCCTATCCTCTATCCTATCCTATCCCCTATCCTATCCTATCCTCTATCCTATCCTATCCTCTATCCTATCCTATCATCTATCCTATCCTATCCTATATCCTATCCTATATCCTATCCTATCCTCTATCCTATCCTATCCTCTATCCTATCCTATTCTCTATCCTATCCTATCCTCTATCCTATCCTATCCTCTATCCTATCCTATCCTCTATCCTATCCTATCCTCTATCCTATCCTATCCTCTATACTATCGTATCCTCTATAATATCGTATCCTCTATAATATCGTATCCTGTATCCTATCCTGTCCTCTTTCCTATCCTATCCTCAATCCAATCCTATCCTCTATCCTATCGTATCCTCTATCCTATCCTATCTTCTATCCTATCCTATCCTATCCTCTATCCTATCCTATCCTCTATCCTATCTTATCCTCTATCCTATCCTATCCTCCATCATATCCTATCCTCTATCCTATAATATCCTCTATCCTATCCCATCCTCTATCCTATCCAATCCTCTACCGTCTCCTATCCTGTATCCGATCCAATCCCCTATCCTCTATCCTATCCTATTATCTATCCTATCCTCTATCGTATCGTATCCTCTATCCTATCCTATACTCTATCTTCTCCTATCCTCGATCCTATCCTATCCTCAACCCTATCCTATCCTCAATTCTATCGTATACTCCATCCTACCCTATCCGCTATCGTATCCTACCCTCTATCCTATAATATCCTCTATCCTATCCAAAACTCTATCCTATCCTCTATCCTATCCTCTATCGTATCCTATCCTCTATCCTATCCTATCCTCTATCCTATCCTATCCTCTATCCTATCCTATCCTCTATCCTATCCTATCCTCTATCCTATCCTATCCTCTATCCTATCCTATCCTCTATCCTATCCGATCCTCTATAATATCGTATCCTCTATAATATCGTATCCTGTATCCTATCCTGTCCTCTTTCCTATCCTATCCTCAATCCAATCCTATCCTCTATCCTATCCTATATTCTATCCTATCCAATCCTCTATCCTATCCTATCCTCTATCCTATCCTATCCTCTATCCTGACCTATCCTTTATCCCATCCTATCCTCTATCCTATCCTATCCCCTATCCTATCCTATCCTCTATCCTATCCTATCCTCTATCCTATCCTATCATCTATCCTATCCTATCCTATATCCTATCCTATCCTCTATCCTATCCTATCCTCTATCCTATCCTATTCTCTATCCTATCCTATCCTCTATCCTATCCTATCCTCTATCATATCCTATCCTCTATCCTATCCTATCCTCTATCCTATCCTATCCTCTATACTATCGTATCCTCTATAATATCGTATCCTCTATAATATCGTATCCTGTATCCTATCCTGTCCTCTTTCCTATCCTATCCTCTATCCTATCCTCTATCCTATCCTATCCTGTATCCTGTCCTATCCTCTATCATATCCTATCCTCTATCCTATCCTATCCTCTATCCTACCCCATCCTCTATCCTATCATATCCTCTATCCTATCATATCCTCTATCCTATCCTATCCTCTATCCTATCCTATCCTCTATCCTATCCTATACTCTATCCTATCCTATCCTCTATCCTACCCCATCCTCTATCCTATCATACCCTCTATCCTATCATATCCTCTGCCCTATCCTATCCTCTATCCTATCCTATCCTCTATCCTACCCTATCCTCTATCCTATCCTATCCTCTATCCTATCCTATCCTCTATAATATCGTATTCTGTATCCTATCTTATCCTCTGTCCTATCCTATCCTCAATCCTATCCTATCCTCTATCCTATCGCAACCTCTATCCTATCCAATCCTCTATCCTATCCTATCCTCTATCCTATCCTATCCTCTATCCTATACAATCCCCTATGTTATCCTCTATCCTATCCTATCCTCTATAATATCGTATCCTCTATCATATCCTATCCTCTTTCCTATAATATCATCTATCCTATCCTATCCTCTATCCTATCCTATCCTCTATCCTATCATATCCTCTATCCTATCCTATCCTCTATCCTATCCTGTCCTCTTTCCTATCCTATCCTCAATCCAATCCTATCCTCTATCCTATCCTATATTCTATCCTATCCAATCCTCTATCCTATCCTATCCTCTATCCTATCCTATCCTCTATCCTATCCTATCCTCTATCCTATCCTATCCTCTATCCTATCCTATCCTCTATCCTATCCTATCCTCTATCCTATCCTATCCTCTATCCTATCCTATCCTCTATACTATCGTATCCTCTATAATATCGTATCCTCTATAATATCGTATCCTGTATCCTATCCTGTCCTCTTTCCTATCCTATCCTCTATCCTATCCTCTATCCTATCCTATCCTGTATCCTATCCTATCCTCTATCATATCCTATCCTCTATCCTATCCTATCCTCTATCCTACCCCATCCTCTATCCTATCATATCCTCTATCCTATCATATCCTCTATCCTATCCTATCCTCTATCCTATCCTATCCTCTATCCTATCCTATACTCTATCCTATCCTATCCTCTATCCTACCCTATCCTTTATCCTATCCTATCCTCTATCCTATCCTATCCTCTATAATATCGTATCCTGTATCCTATCTTATCCTTTGTCCTATCCTATCCTCAATCCTATCCTATCCTCAATCCTATCCTCTATCCTATCGCATCCTCTATCCTATCCAATCCTCTATCCTATCCTATCCTCTATCCTATCCTATCCTCTATAATATCGTATCCTCTATAATATCGTATCCTCTCTAATATCGTATCCTCTAAAATATCGTATCCTGTATCCTATCCTGTCCTCTTTCCTATCCTATCCTCAATCCAATCCTATCCTCTATCGTATCGTATCCTCTATCCTATCCTATCCTCTATCCTATCCTATCCTCTATCCTATCCTATCCTCTATCCTATCCTATCCTCTATCCTATCCTATCCTCTATCGTATCCTATCCTCTATCCTATCCTATCCTCTATCCTATCCTATCCTCTATCCTATCCTATCCTCTATCCTCTATCCTATCCTATCCTCTATCCTATCCTCTATCCTCTATCCTATCCTATCCTCTATCCTATCCTATACTCTATCCTATCCTATCCTCTATCCTATCCTATCCTCTATCCTATCCTATACTCTGACCTATCCTATCCTCTATCCTATCCTATCCTTTATCCTATCCTATCCTCTATAATATCGTATCCTGTATCCTATCGCATCCTCTATCCTATACAATCCGCTATCCTATCCTATCCTCTATCCTATCCTATCCTCTATCCTATCCTATCCTCCATCATATCCTATCCTCTATCCTATAATATCCTCTATCCTATCCTATCCTCTATCCTATCCAATCCTCTACCGTCTCCTATCCTGTATCCGATCCAATCCTCTATCCTATCCTATCCTATTCTCTATCCTATCCTCTATCCTATCCTATCTTCTATCCTATCCTATCCTCTATCCTATCCAATCCTCTATCCTATCCTATCCTCTATCCTATCCTATCCTCTATCCTATCCTATCCTCTATCCTATCCTATCCTCTATCCTATCCTATCCTCTATCCTACCCCATCCTCTATCCTATCATGTCCTCTATCCTATCGTATCCTCTATCCTATCCTATCCTCTATCCTATCCTATACTCTATCCTATCCTATCCTCTATCCTACCGTATCCTTTATCCTATCCTATCCTCTATCCTATCCTATCCTCTATCCTATCCTATCCTGTATAATATCGTATCCTGTATCCTATCTTATCCTTTGTCCTATCCTATCCTCAATCCTATCCTATCCTCTATCCTATCGCATCCTCTATCCTATCCAATCCTCTATCCTATCCTATCCTCTATCCTATCCTATCCTCTATCCTATCCAATCCTCTATCCTATCCTATCCTCTATAATATCGTATCCTCTATAATAACGTATCCTGTATCCTATCCTGTCCTCTTTCCTATCCTATCCTCAATCCAATCCTATCCTCTATCCTATCGTATCCTCTATCCTATCCTATCTTCTTTCCCATCCTATCCTCTATCCTATCCTATCCTCTATAATATCGAATCCTGTATCCTATCTTATTCTCTGTCCTATCCTATCCTCAATCCAATCCTATCCTCTATCCTATCACATCCTCTATCCTATCCAATCCTCTATCCTATCCTATCCTCTATCCTATCCTATCCTCTATCCTATCCTATCCTATATCCTATCCTATCCTCTATCCTATCCTATCCTCTATAATATCGTATCCTCCATAATATAGTATCCTGTATCCTATCCTGTCCTCTTTCCTATCCTATACTATATCCTATCATATCCTCTATCCTATCCTATCCTATATCCTATCATATCCTCTATAATATCGTATCCTCTATAATATCGTATCCTCTCTAATATCGTATCCTCTAAAATATCGTATCCTGTATCCTATCCTGTCCTCTTTCCTATCCTATCCTCAATCCAATCCTATCCTCTATCCTATCGTATCCTCTATCCTATCCTATCTTCTATCCTATCCTATCCTATCCTCTATCCTATCCTATCCTCTATCCTATCCTATCCTCTATCCTATCCTATCCTCTATCCTATCCCATCCTCTATCCTATCCTATCCTCTATCCTATCCTATCCTCTATCCTATCCTATCCTCTATCCTATCCTATCCTCTATCCTATCCTATCCTCTATCCTATCCTATCCTCTATCCTATCCTATCCTCTATCCTATCCTATCCTCTATCCTATCCTATACTCTATCCTATCCTATCCTCTATCCTATCCTATCCTCTATCCTATCCTATCCTCTATCCTATCCTATACTCTGACCTATCCTATCCTCTATCCTATCCTATCCTTTATCCTATCCTATCCTCTATAATATCGTATCCTGTATCCTATCGCATCCTCTATCCTATACAATCCGCTATCCTATCCTATCCTCTATCCTATCCTATCCTCTATCCTATCTTATCCTCTATCCTATCCTATCCTCCATCATATCCTATCCTCTATCCTATAATATCCTCTATCCTATCCCATCCTCTATCCTATCCAATCCTCTACCGTCTCCTATCCTGTATCCGATCCAATCCCCTACCCTCTATCCTATCCTATTATCTATCCTATCCTCTATCGTATCGTATCCTCTATCCTATCCTATACTCTATCTTCTCCTATCCTCGATCCTATCCTATCCTCAACCCTATCCTATCCTCAATTCTATCGTATACTCCATCCTACCCTATCCGCTATCGTATCCTACCCTCTATCCTATAATATCCTCTATCCTATCCAAAACTCTATCCTATCCTCTATCCTATCCTCTATCGTATCCTATCCTCTATCCTATCCTATCCTCTATCCTATCCTATCCTCTATCCTATCCTATCCTCTATCCTATCCGATCCTCTATAATATCGTATCCTCTATAATATCGTATCCTGTATCCTATCCTGTCCTCTTTCCTATCCTATCCTCAATCCAATCCTATCCTCTATCCTATCCTATATTCTATCCTATCCAATCCTCTATCCTATCCTATCCTCTATCCTATCCTATCCTCTATCCTGACCTATCCTTTATCCCATCCTATCCTCTATCCTATCCTATCCCCTATCCTATCCTATCCTCTATCCTATCCTATCCTCTATCCTATCCTATCCTCTATCCTACCCCATCCTCTATCCTATCATATCCTCTATCCTACCCTATCCTCTATCCTATCCTATCCTATATCCTATCATATCCTCTATAATATCGTATCCTCTATAATATCGTATCCTCTATAATATCGTATCCTGTATCCTATCCTGTCCTCTTTCCTATCCTATCCTCTATCCTATCCTCTATCATATCCTATCCTCTATCCTATCCTATCCTCTATCCTACCCTATCCTCTATCCTATCCTATCCTCTATCCTATCCTATCCTCTATAATATCGTATTCTGTATCCTATCTTATCCTCTGTCCTATCCTATCCTCAATCCTATCCTATCCTCTATCCTATCGCAACCTCTATCCTATCCAATCCTCTATCCTATCCTATCCTCTATCCTATCCTATCCTCTATCCTATCCTATCCTCTATCCTATCCTATCCTATCCTCTATCCTATCCTATCCTCTATCCTATCCTATCCTCTATCCTATCCTATCCTCTATCCTATCCTATCCTCTATCCTATCCTATCCTCTATCCTATCCTATCCTCTATCCCATCCTATCCTCTATCCTATCCTATCCTATCCTCTATCCTATCCTATCCTCTATCCTATCCTATCCTCTATCCTATCCTATCCTCTATCCTATCCTATCCTCTATCCTATCCTATCCTCTATCCTATCCTATCCTCTATCCTATCCTATCCTCTATCCTATCCTATCCTCTATCCTATCCTATCCTCTATCCTATCCTATCCTCTATCCTATCCTATCCTCTATCCTATCCTATCCTCTATCCTATCCTATCCTATATCCTATCATATCCTCTATAATATCGTATCCTCTATAATATCGTATCCTGTATCCTATCCTGTCCTCTTTCCTATCCTATCATCAATCCTATCCTATCCTCTATCCTATACAATCCCCTATGTTATCCTCTATCCTATCCTATCCTCTATAATATCGTATCCTCTATCATATCATATCCTCTTTCCTATAATATCATCTATCCTATCCTATCCTCTATCCTATCCTATCCTCTATCCTATCATATCCTCTATCCTATCCTATCCTCTATCCTATCCTGTCCTCTTTCCTATCCTATCCTCAATCCAATCCTATCCTCTATCCTATCCTATATTCTATCCTATCCAATCCTCTATCCTATCCTATCCTCTATCCTATCCTATCCTCTATCCTATCCTATCCTCTATCCTATCCTATCCTCTATCCTATCCTATCCTCTATCCTATCCTATCCTCTATCCTATCCTATCCTCTATCCTATCCTATCCTCTATCCTATCCTATCCTCTATACTATCGTATCCTCTATAATATCGTATCCTCTATAATATCGTATCCTGTATCCTATCCTGTCCTCTTTCCTATCCTATCCTCTATCCTATCCTCTATCCTATCCTATCCTGTATCCTATCCTATCCTCTATCATATCCTATCCTCTATCCTATCCTATCCTCTATCCTACCCCATCCTCTATCCTATCATATCCTCTATCCTATCATATCCTCTATCCTATCCTATCCTCTATCCTATCCTATCCTCTATCCTATCCTATACTCTATCCTATCCTATCCTCTATCCTACCCTATCCTTTATCCTATCCTATCCTCTATCCTATCCTATCCTCTATAATATCGTATCCTGTATCCTATCTTATCCTTTGTCCTATCCTATCCTCAATCCTATCCTATCCTCAATCATATCCTCTATCCTATCGCATCCTCTATCCTATCCAATCCTCTATCCTATCCTATCCTCTATCCTATCCTATCCTCTATAATATCGTATCCTCTATAATATCGTATCCTCTCTAATATCGTATCCTCTAAAATATCGTATCCTGTATCCTATCCTGTCCTCTTTCCTATCCTATCCTCAATCCAATCCTATCCTCTATCGTATCGTATCCTCTATCCTATCCTATCCTCTATCCTATCCTATCCTCTATCCTATCCTATCCTCTATCCTATCCTATCCTCTATCCTATCCTATCCTCTATCGTATCCTATCCTCTATCCTATCCTATCCTCTATCCTATCCTATCCTCTATCCTATCCTATCCTCTATCCTATCCTATCCTCTATCCTATCCTATCCCATCCTCTATCCTATCCTATCCTCTATCCTATCCTATCCTCTATCCTATCCTATCCTCTATCCTATCCTATCCTCTATCCTATCCTATCCTCTATCCTATCCTATCCCCTATTCTATCCTATCCTCTATCCTATCCTATCCTCTATCCTATCCTATCCTCTATCCTATCCTATCCTCTATCCTATCCTATCCTCTATCCTCTATCCTATCCTATCCTCTATCCTATCCTCTATCCTCTATCCTATCCTATCCTCTATCCTATCCTATACTCTATCCTATCCTATCCTCTATCCTATCCTATCCTCTATCCTATCCTATACTCTGACCTATCCTATCCTCTATCCTATCCTATCCTTTATCCTATCCTATCCTCTATAATATCGTATCCGGTATCCTATCGCATCCTCTATCCTATACAATCCGCTATCCTATCCTATCCTCTATCCTATCCTATCCTCTATCCTATCCTATCCTCCATCATATCCTATCCTCTATCCTATAATATCCTCTATCCTATCCTATCCTCTATCCTATCCAATCCTCTACCGTCTCCTATCCTGTATCCGATCCAATCCTCTATCCTATCCTATCCTCTAAAATATCGTATCCTGTATCCTATCTTATCCTCTGTCCTATCCTATCCTCAATCCAATCCTATCCTCTATCCTATCACATCCTCTATCCTATCCAATCCTCTATCCTATCCTTTCCTCTATCCTATCCTATCCTCTATCCTATCCTGTCCTCGTTCCTATCCTATCCTCTATCCTATCCTATCCTCTATCCTCTATCCTATCCTATCCTCTATCCTATCCTATCCTCTATCCTATCCTATCCTCTATCCTATCCTATACTCTATCCTATCCTATCCTCTATCCTATCCTATCCTCTATCCTATCCTATACTCTGACCTATCCTATCCTCTATCCTATCCTATCCTTTATCCTATCCTATCCTCTATAATATCGTATCCTGTATCCTATCGCATCCTCTATCCTATACAATCCGCTATCCTATCCTATCCTCTATCCTATCCTATCCTCTATCCTATCTTATCCTCTATCCTATCCTATCCTCCATCATATCCTATCCTCTATCCTATCCAATCCTCTACCGTCTCCTATCCTGTATCCGATCCAATACCCTATCCTCTATCCTATCCTATTATCTATCCTATCCTCTATCGTATCGTATCCTCTATCCTATCCTATACTCTATCTTCTCCTATCCTCGATCCTATCCTATCCTCAACCCTATCCTATCCTCAATTCTATCGTATACTGCATCCTACCCTATCCGCTATCGTATCCTACCCTCTATCCTATAATATCCTCTATCCTATCCAAAACTCTATCCTATCCTCTATCCTACCCTATCCTCTATCCTATCCTATCCTCTATCCTATCCTATCCTCTATAATATCGTATTCTGTATCCTATCTTATCCTCTGTCCTATCCTATCCTCAATCCTATCCTATCCTCTATCCTATCGCAACCTCTATCCTATCCAATCCTCTATCCTATCCTATCCTCTATCCTATCCTATCCTCTATCCTATCCTATCCTCTATCCTATCCTATCCTATCCTCTATCCTATCCTATCCTCTATCCTATCCTATCCTCTATCCTATCCTATCCTCTATCCTATCCTATCCTCTATCCTATCCTATCCTCTATCCTATCCTATCCTCTATCCCATCCTATCCTCTATCCTATCCTATCCTATCCTCTATCCTATCCTATCCTCTATCCTATCCTATCCTCTATCCTATCCTATCCTCTATCCTATCCTATCCTCTATCCTATCCTATCCTCTATCCTATCCTATCCTCTATCCTATCCTATCCTCTATCCTATCCTATCCTCTATCCTATCCTATCCTCTATCCTATCCTATCCTCTATCCTATCCTATCCTCTATCCTATCCTATCCTCTATCCTATCCTATCCTATATCCTATCATATCCTCTATAATATCGTATCCTCTATAATATCGTATCCTGTATCCTATCCTGTCCTCTTTCCTATCCTATCATCAATCCTATCCTATCCTCTATCCTATACAATCCCCTATGTTATCCTCTATCCTATCCTATCCTCTATAATATCGTATCCTCTATCATATCATATCCTCTTTCCTATAATATCATCTATCCTATCCTATCCTCTATCCTATCCTATCCTCTATCCTATCATATCCTCTATCCTATCCTATCCTCTATCCTATCCTGTCCTCTTTCCTATCCTATCCTCAATCCAATCCTATCCTCTATCCTATCCTATATTCTATCCTATCCAATCCTCTATCCTATCCTATCCTCTATCCTATCCTATCCTCTATCCTATCCTATCCTCTATCCTATCCTATCCTCTATCCTATCCTATCCTCTATCCTATCCTATCCTCTATCCTATCCTATCCTCTATCCTATCCTATCCTCTATCCTATCCTATCCTCTATACTATCGTATCCTCTATAATATCGTATCCTCTATAATATCGTATCCTGTATCCTATCCTGTCCTCTTTCCTATCCTATCCTCTATCCTATCCTCTATCCTATCCTATCCTGTATCCTATCCTATCCTCTATCATATCCTATCCTCTATCCTATCCTATCCTCTATCCTACCCCATCCTCTATCCTATCATATCCTCTATCCTATCATATCCTCTATCCTATCCTATCCTCTATCCTATCCTATCCTCTATCCTATCCTATACTCTATCCTATCCTATCCTCTATCCTACCCTATCCTTTATCCTATCCTATCCTCTATCCTATCCTATCCTCTATAATATCGTATCCTGTATCCTATCTTATCCTTTGTCCTATCCTATCCTCAATCCTATCCTATCCTCAATCATATCCTCTATCCTATCGCATCCTCTATCCTATCCAATCCTCTATCCTATCCTATCCTCTATCCTATCCTATCCTCTATAATATCGTATCCTCTATAATATCGTATCCTCTCTAATATCGTATCCTCTAAAATATCGTATCCTGTATCCTATCCTGTCCTCTTTCCTATCCTATCCTCAATCCAATCCTATCCTCTATCGTATCGTATCCTCTATCCTATCCTATCCTCTATCCTATCCTATCCTCTATCCTATCCTATCCTCTATCCTATCCTATCCTCTATCCTATCCTATCCTCTATCGTATCCTATCCTCTATCCTATCCTATCCTCTATCCTATCCTATCCTCTATCCTATCCTATCCTCTATCCTATCCTATCCTCTATCCTATCCTATCCCATCCTCTATCCTATCCTATCCTCTATCCTATCCTATCCTCTATCCTATCCTATCCTCTATCCTATCCTATCCTCTATCCTATCCTATCCTCTATCCTATCCTATCCTCTATTCTATCCTATCCTCTATCCTATCCTATCCTCTATCCTATCCTATCCTCTATCCTATCCTATCCTCTATCCTATCCTATCCTCTATCCTCTATCCTATCCTATCCTCTATCCTATCCTCTATCCTCTATCCTATCCTATCCTCTATCCTATCCTATACTCTATCCTATCCTATCCTCTATCCTATCCTATCCTCTATCCTATCCTATACTCTGACCTATCCTATCCTCTATCCTATCCTATCCTTTATCCTATCCTATCCTCTATAATATCGTATCCGGTATCCTATCGCATCCTCTATCCTATACAATCCGCTATCCTATCCTATCCTCTATCCTATCCTATCCTCTATCCTATCCTATCCTCCATCATATCCTATCCTCTATCCTATAATATCCTCTATCCTATCCTATCCTCTATCCTATCCAATCCTCTACCGTCTCCTATCCTGTATCCGATCCAATCCTCTATCCTATCCTATCCTCTAAAATATCGTATCCTGTATCCTATCTTATCCTCTGTCCTATCCTATCCTCAATCCAATCCTATCCTCTATCCTATCACATCCTCTATCCTATCCAATCCTCTATCCTATCCTTTCCTCTATCCTATCCTATCCTCTATCCTATCCTGTCCTCGTTCCTATCCTATCCTCTATCCTATCCTATCCTCTATCCTCTATCCTATCCTATCCTCTATCCTATCCTATCCTCTATCCTATCCTATCCTCTATCCTATCCTATACTCTATCCTATCCTATCCTCTATCCTATCCTATCCTCTATCCTATCCTATACTCTGACCTATCCTATCCTCTATCCTATCCTATCCTTTATCCTATCCTATCCTCTATAATATCGTATCCTGTATCCTATCGCATCCTCTATCCTATACAATCCGCTATCCTATCCTATCCTCTATCCTATCCTATCCTCTATCCTATCTTATCCTCTATCCTATCCTATCCTCCATCATATCCTATCCTCTATCCTATCCAATCCTCTACCGTCTCCTATCCTGTATCCGATCCAATACCCTATCCTCTATCCTATCCTATTATCTATCCTATCCTCTATCGTATCGTATCCTCTATCCTATCCTATACTCTATCTTCTCCTATCCTCGATCCTATCCTATCCTCAACCCTATCCTATCCTCAATTCTATCGTATACTGCATCCTACCCTATCCGCTATCGTATCCTACCCTCTATCCTATAATATCCTCTATCCTATCCAAAACTCTATCCTATCCTCTATCCTATCCTCTATCGTATCCTATCCTCTATCCTATCCTATCCTCTATCCTATCCTATCCTCTATCCTATCCTATCCTCTATCCTATCCGATCCTCTATAATATCGTATCCTCTATAATATCGTATCCTGTATCCTATCCTGTCCTCTTTCCTATCCTATCCTCAATCCAATCCTATCCTCTATCCTATCCTATATTCTATCCTATCCAATCCTCTATCCTATCCTATCCTCTATCCTATCCTATCCACTATCCTGACCTATCCTCTATCCCATCCTATCCTCTATCCTATCCTATCCCCTATACTATCCTCTATCCTATCCTATCCTCTATCCTATCCTATCATCTATCCTATCCTATCCTATATCCTATCCTATCCTCTATCCTATCCTATTCTCTATCCTATCCTATTCTCTATCCTATCCTATCCTCTATCCTATCCTATCCTCTATCCTATCCTATCCTCTATCCTATCCTATCCTCTATACTATCGTATCCTCTATAATATCGTATCCTCTATAATATCGTATCCTGTATCCTATCCTGTCCTCTTTCCTATCCTATCATCTATCCTATCCTATCCTATATCCTATCCTATCCTCTATCCTATCCTATTCTCTATCCTATCCTATTCTCTATCCTATCCTATCCTCTATCCTATCCTATCCTCTATCCTATCCTATCCTCTATCATATCCTATCGTCTATCCTATCCTATCCTCTATCCTACCCCATCCTCTATCCTATCATACCCTCTATCCTATCATATCCTCTATCCTATCCTATCCTCTATCCTATCCTATTCTCTATCCTACCCTATCCTCTATCCTATCCTATCCTATATCCTATCATATCCTCTATAATATCGTATCCTCTATAATATCGTATCCTCTATAATATCGTATCCTGTATCCTATCCTGTCCTCTTTCCTATCCTATCCTCTATCCTATACTCTATCATATCCTATCCTCTATCCTATCCTATCCTCTATCCTACCCTATCCTCTATCCTATCATATACTCTATCCTATCCTATCCTCTATCCTACCCCATCCTCTATCCTATCATACCCTCTATCCTATCATATCCTCTATCCTATCCTATCCTCTATCCTATCCTATCCTCTATAATATCGTATTCTGTATCCTATCTTATCCTCTGTCCTATCCTATCCTCAATCCTATCCTATCCTCTATCCTATCGCATCCTCTATCCTATCCAATCCTCTATCCTATCCTATCCTCTATCCTATCCTATCCTCTATCCTATCCTATCCTCAATCCTATCCTATCCTCTATCCTATCCTATCCTCTATCCTATCCTATCCTCTATCCTATCCTATCCTATCCTCTATCCTATCCTATCCTCTATCCTATCCTATCCTCTATCCTATCCTATCCTCTATCCTATCCTATCCTCTATCCTATCCAATCCTCTATCCTATCCTATCCCCTATCCTATCCTATCCTCTATCCTACCCCATCCTCTATCCTATCATATCCCCTATCCTATCATATCCTCTATCCTATCCTATCCTCTATCCTATCCTATACTCTATCCTATCCTATACTTTATCCTATCCTATCCTCTATCCTACCCTATCCTTTATCCTATCCTATCCTCTATCCTATCCTATCCTCTAAAATATCGTATCCTGTATCCTATCTTATCCTCTGTCCTATCCTATCCTCAATCCAATCCTATCCTCTATCCTATCACATCCTCTATCCTATCCAATCCTCTATCCTATCCTTTCCTCTATCCTATCCTATCCTCTATCCTATCCTATCCTATATCCTATCCTATCCTCTATCATATCCCATCCTCTATCCTATCCTATCCTCTATCCTATCCTATCCTCTATCCTATCCTATCCTCTATCCTATCCTATCCTCTATCCTATCCTATCCTCTATCCTATCCTATCCTCTATTCTATCCTATCCTCTATCCTATCCTATCCTCTATCCTATCCTATCCTCTATCCTATCCTATCCTCTATCCTATCCTATCCTCTATCCTCTATCCTATCCTATCCTCTATCCTATCCTCTATCCTCTATCCTATCCTATCCTCTATCCTATCCTATACTCTATCCTATCCTATCCTCTATCCTATCCTATCCTCTATCCTATCCTATACTCTGACCTATCCTATCCTCTATCCTATCCTATCCTTTATCCTATCCTATCCTCTATAATATCGTATCCGGTATCCTATCGCATCCTCTATCCTATACAATCCGCTATCCTATCCTATCCTCTATCCTATCCTATCCTCTATCCTATCCTATCCTCCATCATATCCTATCCTCTATCCTATAATATCCTCTATCCTATCCTATCCTCTATCCTATCCAATCCTCTACCGTCTCCTATCCTGTATCCGATCCAATCCTCTATCCTATCCTATCCTCTAAAATATCGTATCCTGTATCCTATCTTATCCTCTGTCCTATCCTATCCTCAATCCAATCCTATCCTCTATCCTATCACATCCTCTATCCTATCCAATCCTCTATCCTATCCTTTCCTCTATCCTATCCTATCCTCTATCCTATCCTGTCCTCGTTCCTATCCTATCCTCTATCCTATCCTATCCTCTATCCTCTATCCTATCCTATCCTCTATCCTATCCTATCCTCTATCCTATCCTATCCTCTATCCTATCCTATACTCTATCCTATCCTATCCTCTATCCTATCCTATCCTCTATCCTATCCTATACTCTGACCTATCCTATCCTCTATCCTATCCTATCCTTTATCCTATCCTATCCTCTATAATATCGTATCCTGTATCCTATCGCATCCTCTATCCTATACAATCCGCTATCCTATCCTATCCTCTATCCTATCCTATCCTCTATCCTATCTTATCCTCTATCCTATCCTATCCTCCATCATATCCTATCCTCTATCCTATCCAATCCTCTACCGTCTCCTATCCTGTATCCGATCCAATACCCTATCCTCTATCCTATCCTATTATCTATCCTATCCTCTATCGTATCGTATCCTCTATCCTATCCTATACTCTATCTTCTCCTATCCTCGATCCTATCCTATCCTCAACCCTATCCTATCCTCAATTCTATCGTATACTGCATCCTACCCTATCCGCTATCGTATCCTACCCTCTATCCTATAATATCCTCTATCCTATCCAAAACTCTATCCTATCCTCTATCCTATCCTCTATCGTATCCTATCCTCTATCCTATCCTATCCTCTATCCTATCCTATCCTCTATCCTATCCTATCCTCTATCCTATCCGATCCTCTATAATATCGTATCCTCTATAATATCGTATCCTGTATCCTATCCTGTCCTCTTTCCTATCCTATCCTCAATCCAATCCTATCCTCTATCCTATCCTATATTCTATCCTATCCAATCCTCTATCCTATCCTATCCTCTATCCTATCCTATCCACTATCCTGACCTATCCTCTATCCCATCCTATCCTCTATCCTATCCTATCCCCTATACTATCCTCTATCCTATCCTATCCTCTATCCTATCCTATCATCTATCCTATCCTATCCTATATCCTATCCTATCCTCTATCCTATCCTATTCTCTATCCTATCCTATTCTCTATCCTATCCTATCCTCTATCCTATCCTATCCTCTATCCTATCCTATCCTCTATCCTATCCTATCCTCTATACTATCGTATCCTCTATAATATCGTATCCTCTATAATATCGTATCCTGTATCCTATCCTGTCCTCTTTCCTATCCTATCATCTATCCTATCCTATCCTATATCCTATCCTATCCTCTATCCTATCCTATTCTCTATCCTATCCTATTCTCTATCCTATCCTATCCTCTATCCTATCCTATCCTCTATCCTATCCTATCCTCTATCATATCCTATCGTCTATCCTATCCTATCCTCTATCCTACCCCATCCTCTATCCTATCATACCCTCTATCCTATCATATCCTCTATCCTATCCTATCCTCTATCCTATCCTATTCTCTATCCTACCCTATCCTCTATCCTATCCTATCCTATATCCTATCATATCCTCTATAATATCGTATCCTCTATAATATCGTATCCTCTATAATATCGTATCCTGTATCCTATCCTGTCCTCTTTCCTATCCTATCCTCTATCCTATACTCTATCATATCCTATCCTCTATCCTATCCTATCCTCTATCCTACCCTATCCTCTATCCTATCATATACTCTATCCTATCCTATCCTCTATCCTACCCCATCCTCTATCCTATCATACCCTCTATCCTATCATATCCTCTATCCTATCCTATCCTCTATCCTATCCTATCCTCTATAATATCGTATTCTGTATCCTATCTTATCCTCTGTCCTATCCTATCCTCAATCCTATCCTATCCTCTATCCTATCGCATCCTCTATCCTATCCAATCCTCTATCCTATCCTATCCTCTATCCTATCCTATCCTCTATCCTATCCTATCCTCAATCCTATCCTATCCTCTATCCTATCCTATCCTCTATCCTATCCTATCCTCTATCCTATCCTATCCTATCCTCTATCCTATCCTATCCTCTATCCTATCCTATCCTCTATCCTATCCTATCCTCTATCCTATCCTATCCTCTATCCTATCCAATCCTCTATCCTATCCTATCCCCTATCCTATCCTATCCTCTATCCTACCCCATCCTCTATCCTATCATATCCCCTATCCTATCATATCCTCTATCCTATCCTATCCTCTATCCTATCCTATACTCTATCCTATCCTATACTTTATCCTATCCTATCCTCTATCCTACCCTATCCTTTATCCTATCCTATCCTCTATCCTATCCTATCCTCTAAAATATCGTATCCTGTATCCTATCTTATCCTCTGTCCTATCCTATCCTCAATCCAATCCTATCCTCTATCCTATCACATCCTCTATCCTATCCAATCCTCTATCCTATCCTTTCCTCTATCCTATCCTATCCTCTATCCTATCCTATCCTATATCCTATCCTATCCTCTATCATATCCTATCCTCTATCCTATCCTATCCTCTATCCTATCCTATTCTCTATCCTATCCTATCCTCTATCCTATCCTATCCTCTATCCTATCCTATCCCCTATAATATCGTATGCTCTATAATATCGTATCCTGTATCCTATCCTGTCCTCTTTCCTATCCTATCCTCTATCCTATCCTCTATCCTATCCTATCCTGTATCCTATCCTATCCTCTATCCTATCCAATACTCTATCCTATCATCTATCCTATCCTCTATCGTATCCTATCCTCTATCCTATCCTATCCTCTATCCTATCCTATCCTCTATCCTATCCTATCCTCCATCCTATCCCATCCTCTATCCAACCTATCCTCTATCCTATCCTATCCTCTATCCTATCCTATCCTCTATCCTATCCTATACTCTATCCTATCCTATCCTCTATCATATCCTATCCTCTATCCTATCCTATCCTCTATCCTACCCTATCCTCTATCCTATCATATACTCTATCCTATCCTATCCTCTATCCTACCCCATCCTCTATCCTATCATACCCTCTATCCTATCATATCCTCTATCCTATCCTATCCTCTATCCTATCCTATCCTCTATAATATCGTATTCTGTATCCTATCTTATCCTCTGTCCTATCCTATCCTCAATCCTATCCTATCCTCTATCCTATCGCATCCTCTATCCTATCCAATCCTCTATCCTATCCTATCCTCTATCCTATCCTATCCTCTATCCTATCCTATCCTCAATCCTATCCTATCCTCTATCCTATCCTATCCTCTATCCTATCCTATCCTCTATCCTATCCTATCCTATCCTCTATCCTATCCTATCCTCTATCCTATCCTATCCTCTATCCTATCCTATCCTCTATCCTATCCTATCCTCTATCCTATCCAATCCTCTATCCTATCCTATCCCCTATCCTATCCTATCCTCTATCCTACCCCATCCTCTATCCTATCATATCCCCTATCCTATCATATCCTCTATCCTATCCTATCCTCTATCCTATCCTATACTCTATCCTATCCTATACTTTATCCTATCCTATCCTCTATCCTACCCTATCCTTTATCCTATCCTATCCTCTATCCTATCCTATCCTCTAAAATATCGTATCCTGTATCCTATCTTATCCTCTGTCCTATCCTATCCTCAATCCAATCCTATCCTCTATCCTATCACATCCTCTATCCTATCCAATCCTCTATCCTATCCTTTCCTCTATCCTATCCTATCCTCTATCCTATCCTATCCTATATCCTATCCTATCCTCTATCATATCCTATCCTCTATCCTATCCTATCCTCTATCCTATCCTATTCTCTATCCTATCCTATCCTCTATCCTATCCTATCCTCTATCCTATCCTATCCCCTATAATATCGTATGCTCTATAATATCGTATCCTGTATCCTATCCTGTCCTCTTTCCTATCCTATCCTCTATCCTATCCTCTATCCTATCCTATCCTGTATCCTATCCTATCCTCTATCCTATCCAATACTCTATCCTATCATCTATCCTATCCTCTATCGTATCCTATCCTCTATCCTATCCTATCCTCTATCCTATCCTATCCTCTATCCTATCCTATCCTCCATCCTATCCCATCCTCTATCCAACCTATCCTCTATCCTATCCTATCCTCTATCCTATCCTATCCTCTATCCTATCCTATACTCTATCCTATCCTATCCTCTATCCTATCCTATCCTTTATCCTATCCTATCCTCTATAATATCGTATCCTGTATCCTATCCTGTCCTCTTTCCAATCCTATCATCAATCCTATCCTATCCTCTATCCTATCCAATCCCCTATGTTATCCTCTATCATATCCTATCCTCTTTCCTATAATATCATCTATCCTATCCTATCCTCTATCCTATCCTATCCTCTATCCTATCATATCCTCTATCCTATCCTATCCTCTATCCTATCCTATCCACCATCCTATCCTATCCTCTATCCTATCCTATCCTCTATCCTATTCTGTCCTCTTTCCTATCCTACCATCAATCCTATCCTATACTCTATCCTATCCAATCCCCTATGTTATCCCCTATCCTATCCTATCCTCTATAATATCGTATCCTCTATCATATCCTATCCTCTTTCCTATAATATCATCTATCCTATCCTATCCTCTATCCTATCCTATCCTCTATCCTATCATATCCTCTATCCTATCCTATCCTCTATCCTATCCTATCCTCTATCCTATCCAATCCTCTATCCTATCCTATCCCCTATCCTATCCTATCATCTATCCTATCCTATCCTATATCCTATCCTATCCTCTATCCTATCCTATCCTCTATCCTATCCTATTCTCTATCCTATCCTATCCTCTATCCTATCCTATCCTCTATCCTATCCTATCCTATATCCTATCATATCCTCTATAATATCGTATCCTCTATAATATCGTATCCTCTATAATATCGTATCCTCCATAATATCGTATCCTGTATCCTATCCTGTCCTCTTTCCTATCCTATCCTCTATCCTATCCTCTATCATATCCTATCCTCTATCCTATCCTATCCTCTATCCTACCCTATCCTCTATCCTATCATATCCTCTATCCTATCCTATCCTCTATCCTATCCTATCCTCTATCCTATCCTATACTCTATCCTATCCTATCCTCTATACTACCCTATCCTTTATCCTATCCTATCCTCTATCCTATCCTATCCTATATCCTATCATATCCTCTATAATATCGTATCCTCTATAATATCGTATCCTCTATAATATCGTATCCTCTATAATATCGTATCCTCTATAATATCGTATCCTGTATCCTATCCTGTCCTCTTTCCTATCCAATCCTCTATCCTATCCTATCCTCTATCCTACCCTATCTTCTTTCCTATCCTATCCTCTATCCTATCCTATCCTCTATAATATCGTATCCTGTATCGTATCTTATCCTCTGTCCTATCCTATCCTCAATCCTATCCTATCCTCTATCCTATCGCATCCTCTATCCTATCCAATCCTCTATCCTATCCTATCCCCTATCCTATCCTATCCTCTATCCTATCCTATCCTATATCCTATCCTATCCTCTATAATAACGTATCCTCTATAATATCGTATCCTGTATCCTATCCTGTCCTCTTTCCTATCCTATCATCAATCCTATCCTATCCTCTATCCTATCCAATCCCCTATGTTATCCTCTATCCTATCCTATCCTCTATAATATCGTATCCTGTATCCTATCTTATCCTCTGTCCTATCCTATCCTCAATCCTATCCTATCCTCTATCCTACCGCATCCTCTATCCTATCCAATCCTCTATCCTATCCTATCCTCTATCCTATCCTATCCTCTATCCTATCCTATCCTCTATCCTATCCTATCCTCTATAATATCGTATCCTCTATAATATCGTATCCTGTATCCTATCCTGTCCTCTTTCCTATCCTATACTATATCCTATCCTATCGTCTATCCCATCCTATCCTCTATCCTATCCAATCCTCTATCCTATCCTATCCTCTATCCTATCCTATCCTCTATCCTATCCTATCCTCTATCCTATCCTATCCTCTATCCTATCGTATCCTCTATAATATCGTATCCTGTATCCTATCTTATCCTCTGTCCTATCCTATCCTCAATCCTATCCTATCCTCTATCCTATCCTATCCTCTATCCTATCCTATCGTCTATCCTATCCTATCCTCTATCCTATCCTATCCTATATCCTATCATATCCTCTATAATATCGTATCCTCTATAATATCGTATCCTCCATAATATCGTATCCTGTATCCTATCCTGTCCTCTTTCCTATCCTATCCTCTATCCTATCCTCTATCATATCCTATCCTCTATCCTATCCTATCCTCTATCCTACCCTATCCTCTATCCTATCATATCCTCCATCATATCCTATCCTCTATCCTATCCTATCCTCTATCCTATCCTATACTCTATCCTATCCTATCCTCTATCCTACCCTATCCTTTATCCTATCCTATCCTCTATCCTATCCTATCCTCTATCCTATCCTATCCTATATCCTATCATATCCTCTATAATATCGTATCCTCTATAATATCGTATCCTCTATAATATCGTATCCTCTATAATATCGTATCCTCTATAATATCGTATCCTCTATAATATCGTATCCTGTATCCTATCCTGTCCTCTTTCCTATCCAATCCTCTATCCTATCCTATCCTCTATCCTACCCTATCTTCTTTCCTATCCTATCCTCTATCCTATCCTATCCTCTATAATATCGTATCCTGTATCCTATCTTATCCTCTGTCCTATCCTATCCTCTATCCTATCCTATCCTCTATCCTATCCTATCCTATATCCTATCCTATCCTCTATCCTATCCTATCCTCTATAATATCGTATCCTCTATAATATCGTATCCTGTATCCTATCCTGTCCTCTTTCCTATCCTATACTATATCCTATCCTATCGTCTATCCCATCCTATCCTCTCTCCTATCCAATCCTCTATCCTATCCTATCCTCTATCCTATCCTATCCTCTATCCTATCCTATCCTCTATCCTATCCTATCCTCTATACTATCGTATCCTCTATAATATCGTATCCTCTATAATATCGTATCCTGTATCCTATCCTGTCCTCTTTCCTATCCTATCATCAATCCTATCCTATCCTCTATCCTATCCAATCCCCTATTTTATCCTCTATCCTATCCTATCCTCTATAATATCGTATCCTGTATCCTATCTTATCCTCTGTCCTATCCTATCCTCAATCCTATCCTATCCTCTATCCTACCGCATCCTCTATCCTATCCAATCCTCTATCCTATCCTATCCTCTATCCTATCCTATCCTCTATCCTATCCTATCCTCTATCCTATCCTATCCTCTATCCTATCCTATCCTCTATCCTATCCTATCCTCTATCCTATCCTATCCTCTATCCTATCGTATCCTCTATAATATCGTATCCTATATAATATCGTATCCTGTATCCTAACCTGTCCTCTTTCCTATCCTATCATCAATCCTATCCTATCCTCTATCCTATCCTATCCTCTATCCTATCCGATCCTCTATCCTATCCTATCCTCTATCGTCTCCTATCCTCTATGCTATCCAATCCCCTATGTTATCCTCTATCCTATCCTATCCTCTATAATATCCTATCCTCTATCCTATCCTATCCTCTATCCTATCCTCTATCCTATCCTATCCTCTATCCTATCCTATCCTGTATCCTATCCTATCCTCTATACTATCCTATCCTCTATCCTATCCGATCTTCTATCCTATCCTACCCTCTATCCTATCCTATCCTCTGTCCTATCCTATCCTCTATAATATCGTATCCTGTATCCTATCCTGTCCTCTTTCCTATCCTATCCTCTATCCTATCTTATCCTCTATCCTATCCTATCCTCTATCCTATCCTATCCTCTATAATATCGTATCCTCTATAATATCGTATCCTGTATCCTATCCTATCCTCTGTAGTATCCTATCCTCTATCCTATCGCATCCTCGATCCTATCCAATCCTCTGTCCTATCCTATCCTCTATCCTATCCTATCCTGTATCCTATCCTATCCTATCCTCTATCCTATCCTATCCTCTATCCTATCATATCCTCTATAATATCGTATCCTCTATAATATCGTATCCTCTATCCTATCCTATCCTCTATCCTATCCTATCCTCTATCCTATTCAATCCTCTATCCTATCCTATCCTCTATCCTATCCTATCCTCTACCCTATCCTATCCTATATCATATCCTATCCTCTATCCTATACTATCCTCTATCGTATCGCATCCTCTATCCTATCCTATCCTCTATCTTCTCCTATCCTCGATCCTATCCTATCCTCAACCCTATCCTATCCTCAATTCTATCGTATACTCCATCCTATCCTATCCGCTATCCTATCCTATCCTCTATCCTATAATATCCTCTATCCTATCCAATACTCTATCCTATCCTCTATCCTATCCTCTATCGTATCCTATCCTCTATCCTATCCTATCCTCTATCCTATCCTATCCTCCATCCTATCCCATCCTCTATCCTATCCTATCCTCTATCCTATCCTATCCTCTATCCTATCCTATCCTCTATCCTATCCTATCCTCTATCCTATCCTATCCTCTATCCTATCCTATACTCTATCCTATTCTATCCTCTATCCTATCCTATCCTTTATCCTATCCTATCCTCTATAATATCGTATCCTGTATCCTATCCTGTCCTCTTTCCTATCCTATCATCAATCCTATCCTATCCTCTATCCTATCCAATCCCCTATGTTATCCTCTATCATATCCTATCCTCTTTCCTATAATATCATCTATCCTATCCTATCCTCTATACTATCGTATCCTCTATAATATCGTATCCTCTATAATATCGTATCCTGTATCCTATCCTGTCCTCTTTCCTATCCTATCCTCTATCCTATCCTCTATCCTATCCTATCCTGTATCCTATCCTATCCTCTATCATATCCTATCCTCTATCCTATCCTATCCTCTATCCTACCCCATCCTCTATCCTATCATATCCTCTATCCTATCATATCCTCTATCCTATCCTATCCTCTATCCTATCCTATCCTCTATCCTACCCCATCCTCTATCCTATCATACCCTCTATCCTATCATATCCTCTATCCTATCCTATCCTCTATCCTATCCTATCCTGTATCGTATCGTATCCTCTATCCTATCCTATCCTCCATCCTATCCTATCCTCTATCCTATCCGATCCTCTATAATATCGTATCCTCTATAATATCGTATCCTGTATCCTATCCTGTCCTCTTTCCTATCCTATCCTCAATCCAATCCTATCCTCTATCCTATCCTATATTCTATCCTATCCAATCCTCTATCCTATCCTATCCTCTATCCTATCCTATCCTCTATCCTGACCTATCCTCTATCCCATCCTATCCTCTATCCTATCCTATCCCCTATCCTATCCTATCCTCTATCCCATCCTATCCTCTATCCTATCCTATCATCTATCCTATCCTATCCTATATCCTATCCTATCCTCTATCCTATCCTATCCTCTATCCTATCC
The DNA here is from genome assembly GCF_050948215.1 of Halictus rubicundus. Lineage (NCBI taxonomy): Eukaryota > Metazoa > Arthropoda > Insecta > Hymenoptera > Halictidae > Halictus > Halictus rubicundus. The sequence continues at coordinate 204,648 of NW_027488663.1, read as the reverse complement.
TATTCTCTATCCTATCCTATCCTCTATCCTATCCTATCCTCTATCCTATCCTATCCTCTATCCTATCCGATCCTCTATAATATCGTATCCTCTATAATATCGTATCCTGTATCCTATCCTGTCCTCTTTCCTATCCTATCCTCAATCCAATCCTATCCTCTATCCTATCCTATATTCTATCCTATCCAATCCTCTATCCTATCCTATCCTATCCTCTATCCTGACCTATCCTCTATCCCATCCTATCCTCTATCCTATCCTATCCCCTATCCTATCCTATCCTCTATCCTATCCTATCCTCTATCCTATCCTATCATCTATCCTATCCTATCCTATATCCTATCCTATCCTCTATCCTATCCTATCCTCTATCCTATCCTATTCTCTATCCTATCCTATCCTCTATCCTATCCTATCCTCTATCCTATCCTATCCTCTATCCTATCCTATCCTCTATACTATCGTATCCTCTATAATATCGTATCCTCTATAATATCGTATCTTGTATCCTATCCTGTCCTCTTTCCTATCCTATCCTCTATCCTATCCTCTATCCTATCCTATCCTGTATCCTATCCTATCCTCTATCATATCCTATCCTCTATCATATCCTATCCTCTATCCTATCCTATCCTCTATCCTATCCTATCCTCTATCCTATCCTATCCTCTATAATATCGTATCCTCTATCATATCCTATCCTCTTTCCTATAATATCATCTATCCTATCCTATCCTCTATCCTACCCTATCTTATCCTCTATCCTAACCAATCCTCTATCCTATCCTATCCTCTATGCTATCCTATCCTCTATGCTATCCTATCCTCTATCCTATCCTATCCTCTATCCTATCCTATACTCTATCCTATCCGCTATCCTATCCGATCCTCTATAATATCGTATCCTCTATAATATCGTATCCTCTCTAATATCGTATCCTCTATAATATCGTATCCTGTATCCTATCCTGTCCTGTATCCTATCCTGTCCTCGTTCCTATCCTATCCTCAATCCAATCCTATCCTCTATCCTATCCTATATTCTATCCTATCCAATCCTCTATCCTATCCTATCCTCTATCCTATCCTATCCTCTATCCTAACCTATCCTCTATCCCATCCTATCCTCTATCCTATCCTATCCTCTATCCTATCCTATCCTCTATCCTATCCTATCCTCTATCCTATCCGATCCTCTATAATATCGTATCCTCTATAATATCGTATCCTGTATCCTATCCTGTCCTCTTTCCTATCCTATCCTCAATCCAATCCTATCCTCTATCCTATCCTATATTCTATCCTATCCAATCCTCTATCCTATCCTATCCTCTATCCTATCCTATCCTCTATCCTGACCTATCCTCTATCCCATCCTATCCTCTATCCTATCCTATCCCCTATCCTATCCTATCCTCTATCCTATCCTATCCTCTATCCTATCCTATCATCTATCCTATCCTATCCTATATCCTATCCTATCCTCTATCCTATCCTATCCTCTATCCTATCCTATTCTCTATCCTATCCTATCCTCTATCCTATCCTATCCTCTATCCTATCCTATCCTCTATCCTATCCGATCCTCTATAATATCGTATCCTCTATAATATCGTATCCTGTATCCTATCCTGTCCTCTTTCCTATCCTATCCTCAATCCAATCCTATCCTCTATCCTATCCTATATTCTATCCTATCCAATCCTCTATCCTATCCTATCCTATCCTCTATCCTGACCTATCCTCTATCCCATCCTATCCTCTATCGTATCCTATCCCCTATCCTATCCTATCCTCTATCCTATCCTATCCTCTATCCTATCCTATCATCTATCCTATCCTATCCTATATCCTATCCTATCCTCTATCCTATCCTATCCTCTATCCTATCCTATTCTCTATCCTATCCTATCCTCTATCCTATCCTATCCTCTATCCTATCCTATCCTCTATCCTATCCTATCCTCTATACTATCGTATCCTCTATAATATCGTATCCTCTATAATATCGTATCTTGTATCCTATCCTGTCCTCTTTCCTATCCTATCCTCTATCCTATCCTCTATCCTATCCTATCCTGTATCCTATCCTATCCTCTATCATATCCTATCCTCTATCATATCCTATCCTCTATCCTATCCTCTATCCTATCCTATCCTCTATCCTATCCTATCCTCTATAATATCGTATCCTCTATCATATCCTATCCTCTTTCCTATAATATCATCTATCCTATCCTATCCTCTATCCTACCCTATCTTATCCTCTATCCTAACCAATCCTCTATCCTATCCTATCCTCTATGCTATCCTATCCTCTATGCTATCCTATCCTCTATCCTATCCTATCCTCTATCCTATCCTATACTCTATCCTATCCGCTATCCTATCCGATCCTCTATAATATCGTATCCTCTATAATATCGTATCCTCTCTAATATCGTATCCTCTATAATATCGTATCCTGTATCCTATCCTGTCCTGTATCCTATCCTGTCCTCGTTCCTATCCTATCCTCAATCCAATCCTATCCTCTATCCTATCCTATATTCTATCCTATCCAATCCTCTATCCTATCCTATCCTCTATCCTATCCTATCCTCTATCCTAACCTATCCTCTATCCCATCCTATCCTCTATCCTATCCTATCCTCTATCCTATCCTATCCTCTATCCTATCCTATCCTCTATCCTATCCTATCCTCTATCCTATCCTATCCTCTATAATATCGTATCCTCTATAATATCGTATCCTGTATCCTATCCTGTCCTCTTTCCTATCCTATCATCAATCCTATCCTATCGTCTATCCTATCCAATCCCCTATGTTATCCTCTATCCTATCCTATCCTCTATAATATCGTATCCTCTATCATATCCTATCCTCTTTCCTATAATATCATCTATCCTATCCTATCCTCTATCCTACCCTATCTTATCCTCTATCCTAACCAATCCTCTATCCTATCCTATCCTCTATCCTATCCTATCCTCTATCCTATCCTATCCTCTATCCTATCCTATCCTCTATCCTATCCTATCCTCTATCCTATCCTATCCTCTATCCTATCCAATCCTCTATCCTATCCTATCCCCTATCCTATCCTATCCTCTATCCTACCCCATCCTCTATCCTACCCCATCCTCTATCCTATCATATCCTCTATCCTATCATATCCTCTATCCTATCCTATCCTCTATCCTATCCTATCCTCTATCCTATCCTATACTCTATCCTATCCTATCCTCTATCCTACCCCATCCTCTATCCTATCATACCCTCTATCCTATCATATCCTCTATCCTATCCTATCCTCTATCCTATCCTATCCTCTATCGTATCGTATCCTCTATCCTATCCTATACTCTATCTTCTCCTATCCTCGATCCTATCCTATCCTCAACCCTATCCTATCCTCAATTCTATCGTATACTCCATCCTACCCTATCCGCTATCGTATCCTACCCTCTATCCTATAATATCCTCTATCCTATCCAAAACTCTATCCTATCCTCTATCCTATCCTCTATCGTATCCTATCCTCTATCATATCCTATCCTCTATCCTATCCTATCCTCTATCCTATCCGATCCTCTATAATATCGTATCCTCTATAATATCGTATCCTGTATCCTATCCTGTCCTCTTTCCTATCCTATCCTCAATCCAATCCTATCCTCTATCCTATCCTATATTCTATCCTATCCAATCCTCTATCCTATCCTATCCTCTATCCTATCCTATCCTCTATCCTGACCTATCCTCTATCCCATCCTATCCTCTATCCTATCCTATCCCCTATCCTATCCTATCCTCTATCCTATCCTATCCTCTATCCTATCCTGTCATCTATCCTATCCTATCCTATATCCTATCCTATCCTCTATTCTATCCTATCCTCTATCCTATCCTATTCTCTATCCTATCATATCCTCTATCCTATCCTATCCTCTATCCTATCCTATCCTCTATCCTATCCTATACTCTATCCTATCCTATCCTCTATCCTACCCCATCCTCTATCCTATCATACCCTCTATCCTATCATATCCTCTATCCTATCCTATCCTCTATCCTATCCTATCCTCTATCGTATCGTATCCTCTATCCTATCCTATACTCTATCTTCTCCTATCCTCGATCCTATCCTATCCTCAACCCTATCCTATCCTCAATTCTATCGTATACTCCATCCTACCCTATCCGCTATCGTATCCTACCCTCTATCCTATAATATCCTCTATCCTATCCAAAACTCTATCCTATCCTCTATCCTATCCTCTATCGTATCCTATCCTCTATCATATCCTATCCTCTATCCTATCCTATCCTCTATCCTATCCGATCCTCTATAATATCGTATCCTCTATAATATCGTATCCTGTATCCTATCCTGTCCTCTTTCCTATCCTATCCTCAATCCAATCCTATCCTCTATCCTATCCTATATTCTATCCTATCCAATCCTCTATCCTATCCTATCCTCTATCCTATCCTATCCTCTATCCTGACCTATCCTCTATCCCATCCTATCCTCTATCCTATCCTATCCCCTATCCTATCCTATCCTCTATCCTATCCTATCCTCTATCCTATCCTGTCATCTATCCTATCCTATCCTATATCCTATCCTATCCTCTATTCTATCCTATCCTCTATCCTATCCTATTCTCTATCCTATCCTATCCTCTATCCTATCCTATCCTCTATCCTATCCTATCCTCTATACTATCGTATCCTCTATAATATCGTATCCTCTATAATATCGTATCTTGTATCCTATCCTGTCCTCTTTCCTATCCTATCCTCTATCCTATCCTCTATCCTATCCTATCCTGTATCCTATCCTATCCTCTATCATATCCTATCCTCTATCATATCCTATCCTCTATCCTATCCTATCCTCTATCCTATCCTATCCTCTATCCTATCCTATCCTCTATAATATCGTATCCTCTATCATATCCTATCCTCTTTCCTATAATATCATCTATCCTATCCTATCCTCTATCCTACCCTATCTTATCCTCTATCCTAACCAATCCTCTATCCTATCCTATCCTCTATGCTATCCTATCCTCTATGCTATCCTATCCTCTATCCTATCCTATCCTCTATCCTATCCTATACTCTATCCTATCCGCTATCCTATCCGATCCTCTATAATATCGTATCCTCTATAATATCGTATCCTCTCTAATATCGTATCCTCTATAATATCGTATCCTGTATCCTATCCTGTCCTGTATCCTATCCTGTCCTCGTTCCTATCCTATCCTCAATCCAATCCTATCCTCTATCCTATCCTATATTCTATCCTATCCAATCCTCTATCCTATCCTATCCTCTATCCTATCCTATCCTCTATCCTAACCTATCCTCTATCCCATCCTATCCTCTATCCTATCCTATCCTCTATCCTATCCTATCCTCTATCCTATCCTATCCTCTATCCTATCCTATCCTCTATCCTATCCTATCCTCTATAATATCGTATCCTCTATAATATCGTATCCTGTATCCTATCCTGTCCTCTTTCCTATCCTATCATCAATCCTATCCTATCGTCTATCCTATCCAATCCCCTATGTTATCCTCTATCCTATCCTATCCTCTATAATATCGTATCCTCTATCATATCCTATCCTCTTTCCTATAATATCATCTATCCTATCCTATCCTCTATCCTACCCTATCTTATCCTCTATCCTATCATATCCTCTATCCTATCCTATCCTCTATCCTATCCTATCCTCTATCCTATCCTATACTCTATCCTATCCTATCCTCTATCCTACCCCATCCTCTATCCTATCATACCCTCTATCCTATCATATCCTCTATCCTATCCTATCCTCTATCCTATCCTATCCTCTATCGTATCGTATCCTCTATCCTATCCTATACTCTATCTTCTCCTATCCTCGATCCTATCCTATCCTCAACCCTATCCTATCCTCAATTCTATCGTATACTCCATCCTACCCTATCCGCTATCGTATCCTACCCTCTATCCTATAATATCCTCTATCCTATCCAAAACTCTATCCTATCCTCTATCCTATCCTCTATCGTATCCTATCCTCTATCATATCCTATCCTCTATCCTATCCTATCCTCTATCCTATCCGATCCTCTATAATATCGTACCCTCTATAATATCGTATCCTGTATCCTATCCTGTCCTCTTTCCTATCCTATCCTCAATCCAATCCTATCCTCTATCCTATCCTATATTCTATCCTATCCAATCCTCTATCCTATCCTATCCTCTATCCTATCCTATCCTCTATCCTGACCTATCCTCTATCCCATCCTATCCTCTATCCTATCCTATCCCCTATCCTATCCTATCCTCTATCCTATCCTATCCTCTATCCTATCCTGTCATCTATCCTATCCTATCCTATATCCTATCCTATCCTCTATTCTATCCTATCCTCTATCCTATCCTATTCTCTATCCTATCCTATCCTCTATCCTATCCTATCCTCTATCCTATCCTATCCTCTATCCTATCCTATCCTCTATACTATCGTATCCTCTATAATATCGTATCCTCTATAATATCGTATCTTGTATCCTATCCTGTCCTCTTTCCTATCCTATCCTCTATCCTATCCTCTATCCTATCCTATCCTGTATCCTATCCTATCCTCTATCATATCCTATCCTCTATCATATCCTATCCTCTATCCTATCCTATCCTCTATCCTATCCTATCCTCTATCCTATCCTATCCTCTATCCTATCATATCCTCTATCCTATCCTATCCTCTATCCTATCCTATCCTCTATCCTATCCTATACTCTATCCTAACCTATCCTCTATCCTACCCCATCCTCTATCCTATCATACCCTCTATCCTATCATATCCTCTATCCTATCCTATCCTCTATCCTATCCTATCCTCTATAATATCGTATCCTCTATAATATCGTATCCTGTATCCTATCCTATCCTCTGTAGTATCCTATCCTCTATCCTATCGCATCCTCGATCCTATCCAATCCTCTGTCCTATCCTATCCTCTATCCTATCCTATCCTGTATCCTATCCTATCCTATCCTCTATCCTATCCTATCCTCTATCCTATCATATCCTCTATAATATCGTATCCTCTATAATATCGTATCCTCTATCCTATCCTATCCTCTATCCTATCCTATCCTCTATCCTATTCAATCCTCTATCCTATCCTATCCTCTATCCTATCCTATCCTCTACCCTATCCTATCCTATATCATATCCTATCCTCTATCCTATACTATCCTCTATCGTATCGCATCCTCTATCCTATCCTATCCTCTATCTTCTCCTATCCTCGATCCTATCCTATCCTCAACCCTATCCTATCCTCAATTCTATCGTATACTCCATCCTATCCTATCCGCTATCCTATCCTATCCTCTATCCTATAATATCCTCTATCCTATCCAATACTCTATCCTATCCTCTATCCTATCCTCTATCGTATCCTATCCTCTATCCTATCCTATCCTCTATCCTATCCTATCCTCCATCCTATCCCATCCTCTATCCTATCCTATCCTCTATCCTATCCTATCCTCTATCCTATCCTATCCTCTATCCTATCCTATCCTCTATCCTATCCTATCCTCTATCCTATCCTATACTCTATCCTATTCTATCCTCTATCCTATCCTATCCTTTATCCTATCCTATCCTCTATAATATCGTATCCTGTATCCTATCCTGTCCTCTTTCCTATCCTATCATCAATCCTATCCTATCCTCTATCCTATCCAATCCCCTATGTTATCCTCTATCATATCCTATCCTCTTTCCTATAATATCATCTATCCTATCCTATCCTCTATACTATCGTATCCTCTATAATATCGTATCCTCTATAATATCGTATCCTGTATCCTATCCTGTCCTCTTTCCTATCCTATCCTCTATCCTATCCTCTATCCTATCCTATCCTGTATCCTATCCTATCCTCTATCATATCCTATCCTCTATCCTATCCTATCCTCTATCCTACCCCATCCTCTATCCTATCATATCCTCTATCCTATCATATCCTCTATCCTATCCTATCCTCTATCCTATCCTATCCTCTATCCTACCCCATCCTCTATCCTATCATACCCTCTATCCTATCATATCCTCTATCCTATCCTATCCTCTATCCTATCCTATCCTGTATCGTATCGTATCCTCTATCCTATCCTATCCTCTATCCTATCCTATCCTCTATCCTATCCGATCCTCTATAATATCGTATCCTCTATAATATCGTATCCTGTATCCTATCCTGTCCTCTTTCCTATCCTATCCTCAATCCAATCCTATCCTCTATCCTATCCTATATTCTATCCTATCCAATCCTCTATCCTATCCTATCCTCTATCCTATCCTATCCTCTATCCTGACCTATCCTCTATCCCATCCTATCCTCTATCCTATCCTATCCCCTATCCTATCCTATCCTCTATCCTATCCTATCCTCTATCCTATCCTATCATCTATCCTATCCTATCCTATATCCTATCCTATCCTCTATCCTATCCTATCCTCTATCCTATCCTATTCTCTATCCTATCCTATCCTCTATCGTATCCTATCCTCTATCCTATCCTATCCTCTATCCTATCCTATCCTCCATCCTATCCCATCCTCTATCCTATCCTATCCTCTATCCTATCCTATCCTCTATCCTATCCTATCCTCTATCCTATCCTATCCTCTATCCTATCCTATCCTCTATCCTATCCTATACTCTATCCTATTCTATCCTCTATCCTATCCTATCCTTTATCCTATCCTATCCTCTATAATATCGTATCCTGTATCCTATCCTGTCCTCTTTCCTATCCTATCATCAATCCTATCCTATCCTCTATCCTATCCAATCCCCTATGTTATCCTCTATCATATCCTATCCTCTTTCCTATAATATCATCTATCCTATCCTATCCTCTATACTATCGTATCCTCTATAATATCGTATCCTCTATAATATCGTATCCTGTATCCTATCCTGTCCTCTTTCCTATCCTATCCTCTATCCTATCCTCTATCCTATCCTATCCTGTATCCTATCCTATCCTCTATCATATCCTATCCTCTATCCTATCCTATCCTCTATCCTACCCCATCCTCTATCCTATCATATCCTCTATCCTATCATATCCTCTATCCTATCCTATCCTCTATCCTATCCTATCCTCTATCCTACCCCATCCTCTATCCTATCATACCCTCTATCCTATCATATCCTCTATCCTATCCTATCCTCTATCCTATCCTATCCTGTATCGTATCGTATCCTCTATCCTATCCTATCCTCTATCCTATCCTATCCTCTATCCTATCCGATCCTCTATAATATCGTATCCTCTATAATATCGTATCCTGTATCCTATCCTGTCCTCTTTCCTATCCTATCCTCAATCCAATCCTATCCTCTATCCTATCCTATATTCTATCCTATCCAATCCTCTATCCTATCCTATCCTCTATCCTATCCTATCCTCTATCCTGACCTATCCTCTATCCCATCCTATCCTCTATCCTATCCTATCCCCTATCCTATCCTATCCTCTATCCTATCCTATCCTCTATCCTATCCTATCATCTATCCTATCCTATCCTATATCCTATCCTATCCTCTATCCTATCCTATCCTCTATCCTATCCTATTCTCTATCCTATCCTATCCTCTATCCTATCCTATCCTCTATCCTATCCTATCCTCTATCCTATCCGATCCTCTATAATATCGTATCCTCTATAATATCGTATCCTGTATCCTATCCTGTCCTCTTTCCTATCCTATCCTCAATCCAATCCTATCCTCTATCCTATCCTATATTCTATCCTATCCAATCCTCTATCCTATCCTATCCTATCATCTATCCTATCCTATCCTATATCCTATCCTATCCTCTATCCTATCCTATCCTCTATCCTATCCTATTCTCTATCCTATCCTATCCTCTATCCTATCCTATCCTCTATCCTATCCTCTCCTCTATCCTATCCTATCCTCTATACTATCGTATCCTCTATAATATCGTATCCTCTATAATATCGTATCTTGTATCCTATCCTGTCCTCTTTCCTATCCTATCCTCTATCCTATCCTCTATCCTATCCTATCCTGTATCCTATCCTATCCTCTATCATATCCTATCCTCTATCATATCCTATCCTCTATCCTATCCTATCCTCTATCCTATCCTATCCTCTATCCTATCCTATCCTCTATAATATCGTATCCTCTATCATATCCTATCCTCTTTCCTATAATATCATCTATCCTATCCTATCCTCTATCCTACCCTATCTTATCCTCTATCCTAACCAATCCTCTATCCTATCCTATCCTCTATGCTATCCTATCCTCTATGCTATCCTATCCTCTATCCTATCCTATCCTCTATCCTATCCTATACTCTATCCTATCCGCTATCCTATCCGATCCTCTATAATATCGTATCCTCTATAATATCGTATCCTCTCTAATATCGTATCCTCTATAATATCGTATCCTGTATCCTATCCTGTCCTGTATCCTATCCTGTCCTCGTTCCTATCCTATCCTCAATCCAATCCTATCCTCTATCCTATCCTATATTCTATCCTATCCAATCCTCTATCCTATCCTATCCTCTATCCTATCCTATCCTCTATCCTAACCTATCCTCTATCCCATCCTATCCTCTATCCTATCCTATCCTCTATCCTATCCTATCCTCTATCCTATCCTATCCTCTATCCTATCCTATCCTCTATCCTATACTATCCTCTATAATATCGTATCCTCTATAATATCGTATCCTGTATCCTATCCTGTCCTCTTTCCTATCCTATCATCAATCCTATCCTATCGTCTATCCTATCCAATCCCCTATGTTATCCTCTATCCTATCCTATCCTCTATAATATCGTATCCTCTATCATATCCTATCCTCTTTCCTATAATATCATCTATCCTATCCTATCCTCTATCCTACCCTATCTTATCCTCTATCCTAACCAATCCTCTATCCTATCCTATCCTCTATCCTATCCTATCCTCTATCCTATCCTATCCTCTATCCTATCCTATCCTCTATCCTATCCTATCCTCTATCCTATCCTATCCTCTATCCTATCCAATCCTCTATCCTATCCTATCCCCTATCCTATCCTATCCTCTATCCTACCCCATCCTCTATCCTACCCCATCCTCTATCCTATCATATCCTCTATCCTATCATATCCTCTATCCTATCCTATCCTCTATCCTATCCTATCCTCTATCCTATCCTATGCTCTATCCTATCCTATCCTCTATCCTACCCCATCCTCTATCCTATCATACCCTCTATCCTATCATATCCTCTATCCTATCCTATCCTCTATCCTATCCTATCCTCTATCGTATCGTATCCTCTATCCTATCCTATACTCTATCTTCTCCTATCCTCGATCCTATCCTATCCTCAACCCTATCCTATCCTCAATTCTATCGTATACTCCATCCTACCCTATCCGCTATCGTATCCTACCCTCTATCCTATAATATCCTCTATCCTATCCAAAACTCTATCCTATCCTCTATCCTATCCTCTATCGTATCCTATCCTCTATCATATCCTATCCTCTATCCTATCCTATCCTCTATCCTATCCGATCCTCTATAATATCGTATCCTCTATAATATCGTATCCTGTATCCTATCCTGTCCTCTTTCCTATCCTATCCTCAATCCAATTCTATCCTCTATCCTATCCTATATTCTATCCTATCCAATCCTCTATCCTATCCTATCCTCTATCCTATCCTATCCTCTATCCTGACCTATCCTCTATCCCATCCTATCCTCTATCCTATCCTATCCCCTATCCTATCCTATCCTCTATCCTATCCTATCCTCTATCCTATCCTGTCATCTATCCTATCCTATCCTATATCCTATCCTATCCTTTATTCTATCCTATCCTCTATCCTATCCTATTCTCTATCCTATCCTATCCTCTATCCTATCCTATCCTCTATCCTATCCTATCCTCTATCCTATCCTATCCTCTATACTATCGTATCCTCTATAATATCGTATCCTCTATAATATCGTATCTTGTATCCTATCCTGTCCTCTTTCCTATCCTATCCTCTATCCTATCCTCTATCCTATCCTATCCTGTAACCTATCCTATCCTCTATCATATCCTATCCTCTATCATATCCTATCCTCTATCCTATCCTATCCTCTATCCTATCCTATCCTCTATCCTATCCTATCCTCTATCCTATCATATCCTCTATCCTATCCTATCCTCTATCCTATCCTATCCTCTATCCTATCCTATACTCTATCCTATCCTATCCTCTATCCTACCCCATCCTCTATCCTATCATACCCTCTATCCTATCATATCCTCTATCCTATCCTATCCTCTATCCTATCCTATCCTCTATAATATCGTATTCTGTATCCTATCTTATCCTCTGTCCTATCCTATCCTCAATCCTATCCTATCCTCTATCCTATCGCATCCTCTATCCTATCCAATCCTCTATCCTATCCTATCCTCTATCCTATCCTATCCTCTATCCTATCCTATCCTCTATCCTATCCTATCCTCTATCCTATCCTATCCTCTATCCTATCCAATCCTCTATCCTATCCTATCCTCTATCCTATCCTATCCTCTATCCTATCCTATCCTCTATCCTATCCTATCCTCTATCCTATCCTATCCTCTATCCTATCCTATCCTCTATCCTATCCAATCCTCTATCCTATCCTCTCCCCTATCCTATCCTATCCTCTATCCTACCCCATCCTCTATCCTATCATATCCTCTATCCTATCATATCCTCTATCCTATCCTATCCTCTATCCTATCCTATACTCTATCCTATCCTATACTCTATCCTATCCTATCCTCTATCCTACCCTATCCTTTATCCTATCCTATCCTCTATCCTATCCTATCCTCTATAATATCGTATCCTGTATCCTATCTTATCCTGTATCCTATCCTGTCCTCTTTCCTATCCTATCCTCAATCCAATCCTATCCTCTATCCTATCGTATCCTCTATCCTATCCTATCTTCTTTCCTATCCTATCCTCTATCCTATCCTATCCTCTAAAATATCGTATCCTGTATCCTATCTTATCCTCTGTCCTATCCTATCCTCAATCCAATCCTATCCTCTATCCTATCACATCCTCTATCCTATCCAATCCTCTATCCTATCCTATCCTCTATCCTATCCAATCCTCTATCCTATCCTATCATATATCCTATCCTATCGTCTATCCTATCCTATCCTCTATAATATCGTATCCTCTATAATATCGTATCCTGTATCCTATCCTGTCCTCTTTCCTATCCTATACTATATCCTATCATATCCTCTATCCTATCCTATCCTCTATCCTATCCTATCCTCTATCCTATCCTATCCTCTATCCTACCCCATCCTCTATCCTATCATACCCTCTATCCTATCATATCCTCTATCCTATCCTATCCTCTATCCTATCCTATCCTCTATCCTACCCTATCCTCTATCCTATCCTATCCTATATCCTATCATATCCTCTATAATATCGTATCCTCTATAATATCGTATCCTGTATCCTATCCTGTCCTCTTTCCTATCCTATCCTCAATCCAATCCTATCCTCTATCCTATCCTATATTCTATCCTATCCAATCCTCTATCCTATCCTATCCTCTATCCTATCCTATCCTCTATCCTGACCTATCCTCTATCCCATCCTATCCTCTATCCTATCCTATCCCCTATCCTATCCTATCCTCTATCGTATCCTATCCTCTATCCTATCCTATCCTCTATCCTATCCTATCCTCTATCCTATCCTATCCTCCATCCTATCCCATCCTCTATCCAACCTATCCTCTATCCTATCCTATCCTCTATCCTATCCTATCCTCTATCCTATCCTATCCTCTATCCTATCCTATACTCTATCCTATCCTATCCTCTATCCTATCCTATCCTTTATCCTATCCTATCCTCTATAATATCGTATCCTGTATCCTATCCTGTCCTCTTTCCAATCCTATCATCAATCCTATCCTATCCTCTATCCTATCCAATCCCCTATGTTATCCTCTATCATATCCTATCCTCTTTCCTATAATATCATCTATCCTATCCTATCCTCTATCCTATCCTATCCTCTATCCTATCATATCCTCTATCCTATCCTATCCTCTATCCTATCCTATCCACCATCCTATCCTATCCTCTATCCTATCCTATCCTCTATCCTATTCTGTCCTCTTTCCTATCCTACCATCAATCCTATCCTATACTCTATCCTATCCAATCCCCTATGTTATCCCCTATCCTATCCTATCCTCTATAATATCGTATCCTCTATCATATCCTATCCTCTTTCCTATAATATCATCTATCCTATCCTATCCTCTATCCTATCCTATCCTCTATCCTATCATATCCTCTATCCTATCCTATCCTCTATCCTATCCTATCCTCTATCCTATCCAATCCTCTATCCTATCCTATCCCCTATCCTATCCTATCATCTATCCTATCCTATCCTATATCCTATCCTATCCTCTATCCTATCCTATCCTCTATCCTATCCTATCCTCTATCCTATCCTATTCTCTATCCTATCCTATCCTCTATCCTATCCTATCCTCTATCCTATCCTATCCTATATCCTATCATATCCTCTATAATATCGTATCCTCTATAATATCGTATCCTCTATAATATCGTATCCTCCATAATATCGTATCCTGTATCCTATCCTGTCCTCTTTCCTATCCTATCCTCTATCCTATCCTCTATCATATCCTATCCTCTATCCTATCCTATCCTCTATCCTACCCTATCCTCTATCCTATCATATCCTCTATCCTATCCTATCCTCTATCCTATCCTATCCTCTATCCTATCCTATACTCTATCCTATCCTATCCTCTATACTACCCTATCCTTTATCCTATCCTATCCTCTATCCTATCCTATCCTATATCCTATCATATCCTCTATAATATCGTATCCTCTATAATATCGTATCCTCTATAATATCGTATCCTCTATAATATCGTATCCTCTATAATATCGTATCCTGTATCCTATCCTGTCCTCTTTCCTATCCAATCCTCTATCCTATCCTATCCTCTATCCTACCCTATCTTCTTTCCTATCCTATCCTCTATCCTATCCTATCCTCTATAATATCGTATCCTGTATCGTATCTTATCCTCTGTCCTATCCTATCCTCAATCCTATCCTATCCTCTATCCTATCGCATCCTCTATCCTATCCAATCCTCTATCCTATCCTATCCCCTATCCTATCCTATCCTCTATCCTATCCTATCCTATATCCTATCCTATCCTCTATAATATCGTATCCTCTATAATATCGTATCCTGTATCCTATCCTGTCCTCTTTCCTATCCTATCATCAATCCTATCCTATCCTCTATCCTATCCAATCCCCTATGTTATCCTCTATCCTATCCTATCCTCTATAATATCGTATCCTGTATCCTATCTTATCCTCTGTCCTATCCTATCCTCAATCCTATCCTATCCTCTATCCTACCGCATCCTCTATCCTATCCAATCCTCTATCCTATCCTATCCTCTATCCTATCCTATCCTCTATCCTATCCTATCCTCTATCCTATCCTATCCTCTATAATATCGTATCCTCTATAATATCGTATCCTGTATCCTATCCTGTCCTCTTTCCTATCCTATACTATATCCTATCCTATCGTCTATCCCATCCTATCCTCTATCCTATCCAATCCTCTATCCTATCCTATCCTCTATCCTATCCTATCCTCTATCCTATCCTATCCTCTATCCTATCCTATCCTCTATCCTATCGTATCCTCTATAATATCGTATCCTGTATCCTATCTTATCCTCTGTCCTATCCTATCCTCAATCCTATCCTATCCTCTATCCTATCCTATCCTCTATCCTATCCTATCGTCTATCCTATCCTATCCTCTATCCTATCCTATCCTATATCCTATCATATCCTCTATAATATCGTATCCTCTATAATATCGTATCCTCCATAATATCGTATCCTGTATCCTATCCTGTCCTCTTTCCTATCCTATCCTCTATCCTATCCTCTATCATATCCTATCCTCTATCCTATCCTATCCTCTATCCTACCCTATCCTCTATCCTATCATATCCTCCATCATATCCTATCCTCTATCCTATCCTATCCTCTATCCTATCCTATACTCTATCCTATCCTATCCTCTATCCTACCCTATCCTTTATCCTATCCTATCCTCTATCCTATCCTATCCTCTATCCTATCCTATCCTATATCCTATCATATCCTCTATAATATCGTATCCTCTATAATATCGTATCCTCTATAATATCGTATCCTCTATAATATCGTATCCTCTATAATATCGTATCCTCTATAATATCGTATCCTCTATAATATCGTATCCTGTATCCTATCCTGTCCTCTTTCCTATCCAATCCTCTATCCTATCCTATCCTCTATCCTACCCTATCTTCTTTCCTATCCTATCCTCTATCCTATCCTATCCTCTATAATATCGTATCCTGTATCCTATCTTATCCTCTGTCCTATCCTATCCTCTATCCTATCCTATCCTCTATCCTATCCTATCCTATATCCTATCCTATCCTCTATCCTATCCTATCCTCTATAATATCGTATCCTCTATAATATCGTATCCTGTATCCTATCTTATCCTCTGTCCTATCCTATCCTCAATCCTATCCTATCCTCTATCCTACCGCATCCTCTATCCTATCCAATCCTCTATCCTATCCTATCCTCTATCCTATCCTATCCTCTATCCTATCCTATCCTCTATCCTATCCTATCCTATATCCTATCCTATCCTCTATCCTATCCTATCCTCTATAATATCGTATCCTCTATAATATCGTATCCTGTATCCTATCCTGTACTCTTTCCTATCCTATACTATATCCTATCCTATCGTCTATCCCATCCTATCCTCTATCCTATCCAATCCTCTATCCTATCCTATCCTCTATCCTATCCTATCCTCTATCCTATCCTATCCTCTATCCTATCCTATCCTCTATCCTATCCTATCCTCTATCCTATCGTATCCTCTATAATATCGTATCCTATATAATATCGTATCCTGTATCCTAACCTGTCCTCTTTCCTATCCTATCATCAATCCTATCCTATCCTCTATCCTATCCTATCCTCTATCCTATCCGATCCTCTATCCTATCCTATCCTCTATCGTCTCCTATCCTCTATGCTATCCAATCCCCTATGTTATCCTCTATCCTATCCTATCCTCTATAATATCCTATCCTCTATCCTATCCTCTATCCTATCCTATCCTCTATCCTATCCTATCCTGTATCCTATCCTATCCTCTATACTATCCTATCCTCTATCCTATCCGATCTTCTATCCTATCCTACCCTCTATCCTATCCTATCCTCTGTCCTATCCTATCCTCTATAATATCGTATCCTGTATCCTATCCTGTCCTCTTTCCTATCCTATCCTCTATCCTATCTTATCCTCTATCCTATCCTATCCTCTATCCTATCCTATCCTCTATAATATCGTATCCTCTATAATATCGTATCCTGTATCCTATCCTATCCTCTGTAGTATCCTATGCTCTATCCTATCGCATCCTCGATCCTATCCAATCCTCTGTCCTATCCTATCCTCTATCCTATCCTATCCTGTATCCTATCCTATCCTATCCTCTATCCTATCCTATCCTCTATCCTATCATATCCTCTATAATATCGTATCCTCTATAATATCGTATCCTCTATCCTATCCTATCCTCTATCCTATCCTATCCTCTATCCTATTCAATCCTCTATCCTATCCTATCCTCTATCCTATCCTATCCTCTACCCTATCCTATCCTATATCATATCCTATCCTCTATCCTATACTATCCTCTATCGTATCGCATCCTCTATCCTATCCTATCCTCTATCTTCTCCTATCCTCGATCCTATCCTATCCTCAACCCTATCCTATCCTCAATTCTATCGTATACTCCATCCTATCCTATCCGCTATCCTATCCTATCCTCTATCCTATAATATCCTCTATCCTATCCAATACTCTATCCTATCCTCTATCCTATCCTCTATCGTATCCTATCCTCTATCCTATCCTATCCTCTATCCTATCCTATCCTCCATCCTATCCCATCCTCTATCCTATCCTATCCTCTATCCAATCCTATCCTCTATGCTATCCTATCCTCTATCCTATCCTATCCTCTATCCTATCCTATCCTCTATCCTATCCTATACTCTATCCTATTCTATCCTCTATCCTATCCTATCCTTTATCCTATCCTATCCTCTATAATATCGTATCCTGTATCCTATCCTGTCCTCTTTCCTATCCTATCATCAATCCTATCCTATCCTCTATCCTATCCAATCCCCTATGTTATCCTCTATCATATCCTATCCTCTTTCCTATAATATCATCTATCCTATCCTATCCTCTATACTATCGTATCCTCTATAATATCGTATCCTCTATAATATCGTATCCTGTATCCTATCCTGTCCTCTTTCCTATCCTATCCTCTATCCTATCCTCTATCCTATCCTATCCTGTATCCTATCCTATCCTCTATCATATCCTATCCTCTATCCTATCCTATCCTCTATCCTACCCCATCCTCTATCCTATCATATCCTCTATCCTATCATATCCTCTATCCTATCCTATCCTCTATCCTATCCTATCCTCTATCCTACCCCATCCTCTATCCTATCATACCCTCTATCCTATCATATCCTCTATCCTATCCTATCCTCTATCCTATCCTATCCTGTATCGTATCGTATCCTCTATCCTATCCTATCCTCTATCCTATCCTATCCTCTATCCTATCCGATCCTCTATAATATCGTATCCTCTATAATATCGTATCCTGTATCCTATCCTGTCCTCTTTCCTATCCTATCCTCAATCCAATCCTATCCTCTATCCTATCCTATATTCTATCCTATCCAATCCTCTATCCTATCCTATCCTCTATCCTATCCTATCCTCTATCCTGACCTATCCTCTATCCCATCCTATCCTCTATCCTATCCTATCCCCTATCCTATCCTATCCTCTATCCTATCCTATCCTCTATCCTATCCTATCATCTATCCTATCCTATCCTATATCCTATCCTATCCTCTATCCTATCCTATCCTCTATCCTATCCTATTCTCTATCCTATCCTATCCTCTATCCTATCCTATCCTCTATCCTATCCTATCCTCTATCCTATCCGATCCTCTATAATATCGTATCCTCTATAATATCGTATCCTGTATCCTATCCTGTCCTCTTTCCTATCCTATCCTCAATCCAATCCTATCCTCTATCCTATCCCATATTCTATCCTATCCAATCCTCTATCCTATCCTATCCTATCCTCTATCCTGACCTATCCTCTATCCCATCCTATCCTCTATCCTATCCTATCCCCTATCCTATCCTATCCTCTATCCTATCCTATCCTCTATCCTATCCTATCATCTATCCTATCCTATCCTATATCCTATCCTATCCTCTATCCTATCCTATCCTCTATCCTATCCTATTCTCTATCCTATACTATCCTCTATCCTATCCTATCCTCTATCCTATCCTATCCTCTATCCTATCCTATCCTCTATACTATCGTATCCTCTATAATATCGTATCCTCTATAATATCGTATCTTGTATCCTATCCTGTCCTCTTTCCTATCCTATCCTCTATCCTATCCTCTATCCTATCCTATCCTGTATCCTATCCTATCCTCTATCATATCCTATCCTCTATCATATCCTATCCTCTATCCTATCCTATCCTCTATCCTATCCTATCCTCTATCCTATCCTATCCTCTATAATATCGTATCCTCTATCATATCCTATCCTCTTTCCTATAATATCATCTATCCTATCCTATCCTCTATCCTACCCTATCTTATCCTCTATCCTAACCAATCCTCTATCCTATCCTATCCTCTATGCTATCCTATCCTCTATCCTATCCTATCCTCTATCCTATCCTATCCTCTATCCTATCCTATACTCTATCCTATCCGCTATCCTATCCGATCCTCTATAATATCGTATCCTCTATAATATCGTATCCTCTCTAATATCGTATCCTCTATAATATCGTATCCTGTATCCTATCCTGTCCTGTATCCTATCCTGTCCTCGTTCCTATCCTATCCTCAATCCAATCCTATCCTCTATCCTATCCTATATTCTATCCTATCCAATCCTCTATCCTATCCTATCCTCTATCCTATCCTATCCTCTATCCTAACCTATCCTCTATCCCATCCTATCCTCTATCCTATATTATCATCTATCCTATCCTATCCTCTATCCTATCCTATCCTCTATCCTATCCTATCCTCTATCCTATCCTATCCTCTATAATATCGTATCCTCTATAATATCGTATCCTGTATCCTATCCTGTCCTCTTTCCTATCCTATCATCAATCCTATCCTATCCTCTATCCTATCCAATCCCCTATGTTATCCTCTATCCTATCCTATCCTCTATAATATCGTATCCTCTATCATATCCTATCCTCTTTCCTATAATATCATCTATCCTATCCTATCCTCTATCCTACCCTATCTTATCCTCTATCCTAACCAATCCTCTATCCTATCCTATCCTCTATCCTATCCTATCCTCTATCCTATCCTATCCTCTATCCTATCCTATCCTCTATCCTATCCTATCCTCTATCCTATCCTATCCTCTATCCTATCCAATCCTCTATCCTATCCTATCCCCTATCCTATCCTATCCTCTATCCTACCCCATCCTCTATCCTACCCCATCCTCTATCCTATCATATCCTCTATCCTATCATATCCTCTATCCTATCCTATCCTCTATCCTATCCTATCCTCTATCCTATCCTATACTCTATCCTATCCTATCCTCTATCCTACCCCATCCTCTATCCTATCATACCCTCTATCCTATCATATCCTCTATCCTATCCTATCCTCTATCCTATCCTATCCTCTATCGTATCGTATCCTCTATCCTATCCTATACTCTATCTTCTCCTATCCTCGATCCTATCCTATCCTCAACCCTATCCTATCCTCAATTCTATCGTATACTCCATCCTACCCTATCCGCTATCGTATCCTACCCTCTATCCTATAATATCCTCTATCCTATCCAAAACTCTATCCTATCCTCTATCCTATCCTCTATCGTATCCTATCCTCTATCCTATCCTATCCTCTATCCTATCCTATCCTCTATCCTATCCGATCCTCTATAATATCGTATCCTCTATAATATCGTATCCTGTATCCTATCCTGTCCTCTTTCCTATCCTATCCTCAATCCAATCCTATCCTCTATCCTATCCTATATTCTATCCTATCCAATCCTCTATCCTATCCTATCCTCTATCCTATCCTATCCTCTATCCTGACCTATCCTCTATCCCATCCTATCCTCTATCCTATCCTATCCCCTATCCTATCCTATCCTCTATCCTATCCTATCCTCTATCCTATCCTATCATCTATCCTATCCTATCCTATATCCTATCCTATCCTCTATCCTATCCTATCCTCTATCCTATCCTATTCTCTATCCTATCCTATCCTCTATCCTATCCTATCCTCTATCCTATCCTATCCTCTATCCTATCCTATCCTCTATACTATCGTATCCTCTATAATATCGTATCCTCTATAATATCGTATCTTGTATCCTATCCTGTCCTCTTTCCTATCCTATCCTCTATCCGATCCTCTATCCTATCCTATCCTGTATCCTATCCTATCCTCTATCATATCCAATCCTCTATCCTATCCTATCCCCTATCCTATCCTATCCTCTATCCTACCCCATCCTCTATCCTACCCCATCCTCTATCCTATCATATCCTCTATCCTATCATATCCTCTATCCTATCCTATCCTCTATCCTATCCTATCCTCTATCCTATCCTATACTCTATCCTATCCTATCCTCTATCCTACCCCATCCTCTATCCTATCATACCCTCTATCCTATCATATCCTCTATCCTATCCTATCCTCTATCCTATCCTATCCTCTATCGTATCGTATCCTCTATCCTATCCTATACTCTATCTTCTCCTATCCTCGATCCTATCCTATCCTCAACCCTATCCTATCCTCAATTCTATCGTATACTCCATCCTACCCTATCCGCTATCGTATCCTACCCTCTATCCTATAATATCCTCTATCCTATCCAAAACTCTATCCTATCCTCTATCCTATCCTCTATCGTATCCTATCCTCTATCCTATCCTATCCTCTATCCTATCCTATCCTCTATCCTATCCGATCCTCTATAATATCGTATCCTCTATAATATCGTATCCTGTATCCTATCCTGTCCTCTTTCCTATCCTATCCTCAATCCAATCCTATCCTCTATCCTATCCTATATTCTATCCTATCCAATCCTCTATCCTATCCTATCCTCTATCCTATCCTATCCTCTATCCTGACCTATCCTCTATCCCATCCTATCCTCTATCCTATCCTATCCCCTATCCTATCCTATCCTCTATCCTATCCTATCCTCTATCCTATCCTATCATCTATCCTATCCTATCCTATATCCTATCCTATCCTCTATCCTATCCTATCCTCTATCCTATCCTATTCTCTATCCTATCCTATCCTCTATCCTATCCTATCCTCTATCCTATCCTATCCTCTATCCTATCCTATCCTCTATACTATCGTATCCTCTATAATATCGTATCCTCTATAATATCGTATCTTGTATCCTATCCTGTCCTCTTTCCTATCCTATCCTCTATCCGATCCTCTATCCTATCCTATCCTGTATCCTATCCTATCCTCTATCATATCCTATCCTCTATCATATCCTATCCTCTATCCTATCCTATCCTCTATCCTATCCTATCCTCTATCCTATCCTATCCTCTATCCTATCATATCCTCTATCCTATCCTATCCTCTATCCTATCCTATCCTCTATCCTATCCTATACTCTATCCTATCCTATCCTCTATCCTACCCCATCCTCTATCCTATCATACCCTCTATCCTATCATATCCTCTATCCTATCCTATCCTCTATCCTATCCTATCCTCTATAATATCGTATTCTGTATCCTATCTTATCCTCTGTCCTATCCTATCCTCAATCCTATCCTATCCTCTATCCTATCGCATCCTCTATCCTATCCAATCCTCTATCCTATCCTATCCTCTATCCTATCCTATCCTCTATCCTATCCTATCCTCTATCCTATCCTATCCTCTATCCTATCCTATCCTCTATCCTATCCTATCCTCTATCCTATCCTATCCTCTATCCTATCCTATCCTCTATCCTATCCTATCCTATCCTCTATCCTATCCTATCCTCTATCCTATCCTATCCTCTATCCTATCCTATCCTCTATCCTATCCTATCCTCTATCCTATCCTATCCTCTATCCTATCCTATCCTCTATCCTATCCTATCCTCTATCCTATCCTATCCTCTATCCTATCCGCTATCCTATCCGATCCTCTATAATATCGTATCCTCTATAATATCGTATCCTCTCTAATATCGTATCCTCTATAATATCGTATCCTGTATCCTATCCTGTCCTGTATCCTATCCTGTCCTCGTTCCTATCCTATCCTCAATCCAATCCTATCCTCTATCCTATCCTATATTCTATCCTATCCAATCCTCTATCCTATCCTATCCTCTATCCTATCCTATCCTCTATCCTAACCTATCCTCTATCCCATCCTATCCTCTATCCTATCCTATCCTCTATCCTATCCTATCCTCTATCCTATCCAATCCCCTATGTTATCCTCTATCCTATCCTATCCTCTATAATATCGTATCCTCTATCATATCCTATCCTCTTTCCTATAATATCATCTATCCTATCCTATCCTCTATCCTACCCTATCTTATCCTCTATCCTATCCAATCCTCTATCCTATCCTATCCTCTATCCTATCCTATCCTCTATCCTATCCTATCCTCTATCCTATCCTATCCTCTATCCTATCCTATCCTCTATCCTATCCTATCCTCTATCCTATCCAATCCTCTATCCTATCCTCTCCCCTATCCTATCCTATCCTCTATCCTACCCCATCCTCTATCCTATCATATCCTCTATCCTATCATATCCTCTATCCTATCCTATCCTCTATCCTATCCTATACTCTATCCTATCCTATACTCTATCCTATCCTATCCTCTATCCTACCCTATCCTTTATCCTATCCTATCCTCTATCCTATCCTATCCTCTATAATATCGTATCCTGTATCCTATCTTATCCTGTATCCTATCCTGTCCTCTTTCCTATCCTATCCTCAATCCAATCCTATCCTCTATCCTATCGTATCCTCTATCCTATCCTATCTTCTTTCCTATTCTATCCTCTATCCTATCCTATCCTCTAAAATATCGTATCCTGTATCCTATCTTATCCTCTGTCCTATCCTATCCTCAATCCAATCCTATCCTCTATCCTATCACATCCTCTATCCTATCCAATCCTCTATCCTATCCTATCCTCTATCCTATCCAATCCTCTATCCTATCCTATCCTATATCCTATCCTATCGTCTATCCTATCCTATCCTCTATAATATCGTATCCTCTATAATATCGTATCCTGTATCCTATCCTGTCCTCTTTCCTATCCTATACTATATCGTATCATATCCTCTATCCTATCCTATCCTCTATCCTATCCTATCCTCTATCCTATCCTATCCTCTATCCTACCCCATCCTCTATCCTATCATACCCTCTATCCTATCATATCCTCTATCCTATCCTATCCTCTATCCTATCCTATCCTCTATCCTACCCTATCCTCTATCCTATCCTATCCTATATCCTATCATATCCTCTATAATATCGTATCCTCTATAATATCGTATCCTGTATCCTATCCTGTCCTCTTTCCTATCCTATCCTCAATCCAATCCTATCCTCTATCCTATCCTATATTCTATCCTATCCAATCCTCTATCCTATCCTATCCTCTATCCTATCCTATCCTCTATCCTGACCTATCCTCTATCCCATCCTATCCTCTATCCTATCCTATCCCCTATCCTATCCTATCCTCTATCCTATCCTATCCTATCCTCTATCCTATCCTATCATCTATCCTATCCTATCCTATATCCTATCCTATCCTCTATCCTATCCTATCCTCTATCCTATCCTATTCTTTATCCTATCCTAACCTCTATCCTATCCTATCCTCTATCCTATCCTATCCTCTATCCTATCCTATCCTCTATACTATCGTATCCTCTATAATATCGTATCCTCTATAATATCGTATCTTGTATCCTATCCTGTCCTCTTTCCTATCCTATCCTCTATCCTATCCTCTATCCTATCCTATCCTGTATCCTATCCTATCCTCTATCATATCCTATCCTCTATCATATCCTATCCTCTATCCTATCCTATCCTCTATCCTATCCTATCCTCTATCCTATCCTATCCTCTATCCTATCATATCCTCTATCCTATCCTATCCTCTAACCTATCCTATCCTCTATCCTATCCTATCCTCTATCCTATCCTATACTCTATCCTATCCTATCCTCTATCCTACCCCATCCTCTATCCTATCATACCCTCTATCCTATCATATCCTCTATCCTATCCTATCCTCTATCCTATCCTATCCTCTATAATATCGTATTCTGTATCCTATCTTATCCTCTGTCCTATCCTATCCTCAATCCTATCCTATCCTCTATCCTATCGCATCCTCTATCCTATCCAATCCTCTATCCTATCCTATCCTCTATCCTATCCTATCCTCTATCCTATCCTATCCTCTATCCTATCCTATCCTATCCTCTATCCTATCCTATCCTCTATCCTATCATATCCTCTATCCTATCCTATCCTCTATCCTATCCTATCCTCTATCCTATCCGCTATCCTATCCGATCCTCTATAATATCGTATCCTCTATAATATCGTATCCTCTCTAATATCGTATCCTCTATAATATCGTATCCTGTATCCTATCCTGTCCTGTATCCTATCCTGTCCTCGTTCCTATCCTATCCTCAATCCAATCCTATCCTCTATCCTATCCTATATTCTATCCTATCCAATCCTCTATCCTATCCTATCCTCTATCCTATCCTATCCTCTATCCTAACCTATCCTCTATCCCATCCTATCCTCTATCCTATCCTATCCTCTATCCTATCCTATCCTCTATCCTATCCAATCCCCTATGTTATCCTCTATCCTATCCTATCCTCTATAATATCGTATCCTCTATCATATCCTATCCTCTTTCCTATAATATCATCTATCCTATCCTATCCTCTATCCTACCCTATCTTATCCTCTATCCTATCCAATCCTCTATCCTATCCTATCCTCTATCCTATCCTATCCTCTATCCTATCCTATCCTCTATCCTATCCTATCCTCTATCCTATCCTATCCTCTATCCTATCCAATCCTCTATCCTATCCTCTCCCCTATCCTATCCTATCCTCTATCCTACCCCATCCTCTATCCTATCATATCCTCTATCCTATCATATCCTCTATCCTATCCTATCCTCTATCCTATCCTATACTCTATCCTATCCTATACTCTATCCTATCCTATCCTCTATCCTACCCTATCCTTTATCCTATCCTATCCTCTATCCTATCCTATCCTCTATAATATCGTATCCTGTATCCTATCTTATCCTGTATCCTATCCTGTCCTCTTTCCTATCCTATCCTCAATCCAATCCTATCCTCTATCCTATCGTATCCTCTATCCTATCCTATCTTCTTTCCTATTCTATCCTCTATCCTATCCTATCCTCTAAAATATCGTATCCTGTATCCTATCTTATCCTCTGTCCTATCCTATCCTCAATCCAATCCTATCCTCTATCCTATCACATCCTCTATCCTATCCAATCCTCTATCCTATCCTATCCTCTATCCTATCCAATCCTCTATCCTATCCTATCCTATATCCTATCCTATCGTCTATCCTATCCTATCCTCTATAATATCGTATCCTCTATAATATCGTATCCTGTATCCTATCCTGTCCTCTTTCCTATCCTATACTATATCCTATCATATCCTCTATCCTATCCTATCCTCTATCCTATCCTATCCTCTATCCTATCCTATCCTCTATCCTACCCCATCCTCTATCCTATCATACCCTCTATCCTATCATATCCTCTATCCTATCCTATCCTCTATCCTATCCTATCCTCTATCCTACCCTATCCTCTATCCTATCCTATCCTATATCCTATCATATCCTCTATAATATCGTATCCTCTATAATATCGTATCCTGTATCCTATCCTGTCCTCTTTCCTATCCTATCCTCAATCCAATCCTATCCTCTATCCTATCCTATATTCTATCCTATCCAATCCTCTATCCTATCCTATCCTCTATCCTATCCTATCCTCTATCCTGACCTATCCTCTATCCCATCCTATCCTCTATCCTATCCTATCCCCTATCCTATCCTATCCTCTATCCTATCCTATCCTATCCTCTATCCTATCCTATCATCTATCCTATCCTATCCTATATCCTATCCTATCCTCTATCCTATCCTATCCTCTATCCTATCCTATTCTTTATCCTATCCTAACCTCTATCCTATCCTATCCTCTATCCTATCCTATCCTCTATCCTATCCTATCCTCTATACTATCGTATCCTCTATAATATCGTATCCTCTATAATATCGTATCTTGTATCCTATCCTGTCCTCTTTCCTATCCTATCCTCTATCCTATCCTCTATCCTATCCTATCCTGTATCCTATCCTATCCTCTATCATATCCTATCCTCTATCATATCCTATCCTCTATCCTATCCTATCCTCTATCCTATCCTATCCTCTATCCTATCCTATCCTCTATCCTATCATATCCTCTATCCTATCCTATCCTCTAACCTATCCTATCCTCTATCCTATCCTATCCTCTATCCTATCCTATACTCTATCCTATCCTATCCTCTATCCTACCCCATCCTCTATCCTATCATACCCTCTATCCTATCATATCCTCTATCCTATCCTATCCTCTATCCTATCCTATCCTCTATAATATCGTATTCTGTATCCTATCTTATCCTCTGTCCTATCCTATCCTCAATCCTATCCTATCCTCTATCCTATCGCATCCTCTATCCTATCCAATCCTCTATCCTATCCTATCCTCTATCCTATCCTATCCTCTATCCTATCCTATCCTCTATCCTATCCTATCCTATCCTCTATCCTATCCTATCCTCTATCCTATCATATCCTCTATCCTATCCTATCCTCTATCCTATCCTATCCTCTATCCTATCCGCTATCCTATCCGATCCTCTATAATATCGTATCCTCTATAATATCGTATCCTCTCTAATATCGTATCCTCTATAATATCGTATCCTGTATCCTATCCTGTCCTGTATCCTATCCTGTCCTCGTTCCTATCCTATCCTCAATCCAATCCTATCCTCTATCCTATCCTATATTCTATCCTATCCAATCCTCTATCCTATCCTATCCTCTATCCTATCCTATCCTCTATCCTAACCTATCCTCTATCCCATCCTATCCTCTATCCTATTTTTTTTTTTTTTTTTTCCGAGGAGGTAATCTCGTTACGGATACCCGAACCCCCCCGGGGGGGGGGGTGGTCCGGGTTATGTGGGACTCCTCGGCTGGTTGGTGCAACGCCGAGTATACCCACTAACTCCTCCCCGTCCGTCCCTAGACTCCTGGGGGCACCCGTGCTCTGCGCGCGCATGTCAATCCGGTGTGCCCCCGCCTTAGCCTACCACCCAGGGGGGGACGCGGCCCCCTCCCGTACCTACTCTATCCGAAGGCACCACGCAACGGACGACGTGGCGCCTTCCCCCCTGTTAGGCCGCCCGATGAGCATCCGAGCCCCCGCTCGAGATGCCCGGCGGCCTCCGGGGACGCCGTTGGTGACCGAGTGTAAGGGGATATCCGATCCCCCGCCTCGAGATCATCAAGGGCGTCCCCGCTCGCGTCAGAGGCGTCGCAACGGGGGTACGCCCCCGGGGCGTACCCTGCGCCGCCTCCCCCCCCTTCGGCCGGGATCGTGATTACGCTCCCGATCCCGTTCCGCAGCCTCCTTCCGCAGCATAACCCGCTCGCAGAAGGAAGCGAACCCCCTCCACGCCTCCTCGCCACCGGCTGCCGCAGCGACGACAGCCGGGAGCGAGAGGTCGTGGCCCACCGCGCGCCGCAGGGCACGGCGCTCTCCCCCCCATGCCGGACACTCCTCCAGAGTGTGTTGCGCCGTGTCCCGCGGCTCGCCGCAGTGGTGACACGCCTCCTCGGTCTCCCTCCCGATGCGACACAGGTAGTCGCCGAAGCACCCGTGCCCGCTCATCACCTGCGTCACACGGTAGGAGACCCTATGCCCCATCCATCCCCTGTTCCATTGATCGAACACCGGGAGGATGGCCCGAACGGCCCGCCTCTCGCCCTCCCTCGTCCCGGGAAGGCTATCGCGCCACTCCCGGGCTGCGTGCCGCCGAGCATGTCGCCTGAGCTCATCCACCATGAGCCGCGCCTGATCCGGGGCCACCCCCCGGAGCCGGAGTTCCCTGGAGTGCGTATGCACATCCGCCAACACGCGGGCCTCCAGCTCGAGGGGGATCAGCCCCGACATCACCATCGCCGTCGCGTATGAAATGGTGCGGTACCCCCGCACGATGCCTATGGCCAGCCTGCGCTCGATGCGACGCAGCAGCGACCGTGTGCCGCCACTGCGCCCCCTAGCCAAGACATCGCGCGCCCACACAGGGGCTCCGTACAGGACCAAAACTCGCACCACCACCGCGAACAGACGACGCACCCGTCCACAGGGTCCCCCGAGATTCGGGAGAAGGCGACCGAGCGCAGCGGTCGCCCTCTCCGCCCGGGGCGCCAGCGACTCAAGGTGGCGGTCAAAACGCCACCGGCCGTCAAGCTCGCGTCCCAGGTACCGCATCTGGGACCCGACCTTGACCATCCCCTCCCCCACGCAGATCCAGCACTGGGGAGGCGCCGCCAACCGGGCCGAGCGGAGAAACCACATGGCCCTGGTTTTCTCGACGGACACCTCTAGGCCCAGCGACCGGATCGCGCGCACCGCGCGCCACGCGCCGCGCTCCGCCAGGCAGATGGCCTCCTTCGCATACCTCCCGGTGGCCAATACCAGCGTGTCGTCGGCGTAACACGTCAGGCTGACCCCGGGAGGCACCTCCTCCCGCAGGACGCGATCGTACGCAAGATTCCACAGCAACGGGCCCAACACCGAGCCCTGCGGAACCCCGCGCACGACGCCCCTGCGCACCATCCCGTACCGGCCGGGATACTCTATACCCCTGTCGGAGAGATAGCTCCCAATCACCCTTCTGAGATACAGAGGCACCCGGTGGAAGACCAGGGCCTCCATTATCCGATCCCAGGGGACGGTGTTGAACGCGTTAGCGATATCCAAGGATATCGCCAACGCAACTCCGCCCCCCCTCGTACAGGCCTCCGAGAGAGCCCTCACCCGCCGAATAGCGTCGACGGTGGAGAGACCCTCCCGGAAGCCGAATTGAACCCCGCTCAGATCGGGGACCCCTCCCGCCGACAGGTGCCGGACGAGGCGTCCAACGAGTACGCGCTCGAACAACTTCCCCGCCTCGTCCAGCAGACAAATTGGCCGGTACCCTGAGGGCGAGTCCCGGGACTTGCCCCCCTTCGGAAGGAGGACCAACCTGCCCGACTTCCACTCCGTGGGGAACACCCCCTCCCTCAGACAGCCGTTATACAGCTGCCGGAGTTCGGCGGCGAGTCCCCCCTCCAGGGCCAAGACCAACGCGCGGCCCGGCACCCCGTCCGGGCCCGGGGCCTTGCGGCCCACCCGCCGCGCCCTGGCCATCGCCTCACCCAGCTCGCCGGCCGACACCTCCCACTCTGCGGACCAGGAGAGAGGCTCCTGTTCCCAATGGGAGCGGCGCAGTCCTATCCTCTACCCTATCCTATCCTCTATCCTATCCTATCCTCTATCCTATCCTATCCTCTATCCTATCCTATCCTCTATCCTATCCTATCCTCTATAATATCGTATCCTCTATAATATCGTATCCTGTATCCTATCCTGTCCTCTTTCCTATCCTATCATCAATCCTATCCTATCCTCTATCCTATCCAATCCCCTATGTTATCCTCTATCCTATCCTATCCTCTATAATATCGTATCCTCTATCATATCCTATCCTCTTTCCTATAATATCATCTATCCTATCCTATCCTCTATCCTACCCTATCTTATCCTCTATCCTATCCAATCCTCTATCCTATCCTATCCTCTATCCTATCCTATCCTCTATCCTATCCTATCCTCTATCCTATCCTATCCTCTATCCTATCCTATCCTCTATCCTATCCAATCCTCTATCCTATCCTATCCCCTATCCTATCCTATCCTCTATCCTACCCCATCCTCTATCCTATCATATCCTCTATCCTATCATATCCTCTATCCTATCCTATCCTCCATCCTATCCTATACTCTATCCTATCCTATACTCTATCCTATCCTATCCTCTATAATATCGTATCCTGTATCCTATCCTGTCCTCTTTCCTATCCTATACTATATCCTATCATATCCTCTATCCTATCCTATCCTCTATCCTATCCTATCCTCTATCCTATCCTATCGTCTATCCCATCCTATCCTCTATCCTATCATATCCTCTATCCTATCCTATCCTCTATCCTATCCTATCCTCCATCCTATCCTATCCTCTATCCTATCCTATCCTCTATCCTATCCTGTCCTCTTTCCTATCCTACCATCAATCCTATCCTATACTCTATCCTATCCAATCCCCTATGTTATCCCCTATCCTATCCTATCCTCTATAATATCGTATCCTCTATCATATCCTATCCTGTTTCCTATAATATCATCTATCCTATCCTATCCTCTATCCTATCCTATCCTCTATCCTATCATATCCTCTATCCTATCCTATCCTCTATCCAATCCAATCCTCTATCCTATCCTATCCTCTATCCTATCCTATCCTCCATCCTACCCTATCCTCCATCCTATTCTATCCTCTATCCTATAATATCCTCTATCCTTTCCTATCCTCTATCCTATCCAATCCTCTACCGTCTCCTATCCTGCATCCGATCCAATCCCCTATCCTCTATCCTATCCTATTCTCTATCCTATCCTCTATCGTATCGTATCCTCTATCCTATCCTATCCGCTATCTTCTCCTATCCTCGATCCTATCCTATCCTCAACTTTATCCTATCCTCAATTCTATCGTATACTCCATCCTATCCGCTATCCTATCCTATCATCTATCCTATAATATCCTCTATCCTATCCAATACTCTATCCTATCAACTATCCTATCCTCTATCGTATCCTATCCTATATCCTATCATATCCTCTATAATATCGTATCCTCTATAATATCGTATCCTCCATAATATCGTATCCTGTATCCTATCCTGTCCTCTTTTCTATCCTATCCTCTATCCTATCCTCTATCATATCCTATCCTCTATCCTATCCTATCCTCTATCCTACCCTATCCTCTATAATATCGTATCCTCTATCATATCCTATCCTCTTTCCTATAATATCATCTATCCTATCCTATCCTCTATCCTATCCTATCCTCTATCCTATCATATCCTCTATCCTATCCTATCCTCTATCCTATCCTGTCCTCTATCCTATCCAATCCTATATCCTATCCTATCCTCTATCCTATCCTATCCTCTATCCTATCCTATCCTATATCCTATCCTATCCTCTATCCTTTCCTATCCTCTATCCTATCCAATCCTCTATACTATCCTCTATCCTATCCTCTATCCTATCCTCTATCCTATCCTATCCTCTATCATATCCTATCCTCTATCCTATCCTATCCTCTATCCTATCCTATCCTCTATCCTATCATATCCTCTATAATATCGTATCCTGTATCCTATCCTGTCCTCTTTCCTATCCTATCATCAATCCTATCCTATCCTCTATCCTCTCCTATCCTCTATGCGATCCAATCCCCTATGTTATCCTCTATCCTATCCTATCCTCTATCCTATCCTATCCTCTATCATATCCTATCCTCTATCCTATCCTATCCTCTATCCTATCCTGTCCTCTTTCCTATCCTATCCTCAACCCTATCCTATCCTCAATTCTATCCTATACTCCATCCTATCCTATCCGCTATCCTATCCTATCCTCTATCCTATAATATCCTCTATCCTATCCAATCCTCTATCCTATCCTCTATCCTATCCTCTATCCTATCCTCTATCCTATCCTCTATCCTATCCTGCTCTATCCTATCCTATCCTCTATCCTATCCTGTCCTCTTTCCTATCCTACCATCAATCCTATCCTATACTCTATCCTATCCAATCCCCTATGTTATCCCCTATCCTATCCTATCCTCTATAATATCGTATCCTCTATCATATCCTATCCTGTTTCCTATAATATCATCTATCCTATCCTATCCTCTATCCTATCCTATCCTCTATCCTATCATATCCTCTATCCTATCCTATCCTCTATCCAATCCAATCCTCTATCCTATCCTATCCTCTATCCTATCCTATCCTCCATCCTACCCTATCCTCCATCCTATTCTATCCTCTATCCTATAATATCCTCTATCCTTTCCTATCCTCTATCCTATCCAATCCTCTACCGTCTCCTATCCTGCATCCGATCCAATCCCCTATCCTCTATCCTATCCTATTCTCTATCCTATCCTCTATCGTATCGTATCCTCTATCCTATCCTATCCACTATCTTCTCCTATCCTCGATCCTATCCTATCCTCAACTTTATCCTATCCTCAATTCTATCGTATACTCCATCCTATCCGCTATCCTATCCTATCATCTATCCTATAATATCCTCTATCCTATCCAATACTCTATCCTATCAACTATCCTATCCTCTATCGTATCCTATCCTATATCCTATCATATCCTCTATAATATCGTATCCTCTATAATATCGTATCCTCCATAATATCGTATCCTGTATCCTATCCTGTCCTCTTTTCTATCCTATCCTCTATCCTATCCTCTATCATATCCTATCCTCTATCCTATCCTATCCTCTATCCTACCCTATCCTCTATAATATCGTATCCTCTATCATATCCTATCCTCTTTCCTATAATATCATCTATCCTATCCTATCCTCTATCCTATCCTATCCTCTATCTTATCATATCCTCTATCCTATCCTATCCTCTATCCTATCCTGTCCTCTATCCTATCCAATCCTATATCCTATCCTATCCTCTATCCTATCCTATCCTCTATCCTATCCTATCCTATATCCTATCCTATCCTCTATCCTTTCCTATCCTCTATCCTATCCAATCCTCTATACTATCCTCTATCCTATCCTCTATCCTATCCTCTATCCTATCCTATCCTCTATCATATCCTATCCTCTATCCTATCCTATCCTCTATCCTATCCTATCCTCTATCCTATCATATCCTCTATAATATCGTATCCTGTATCCTATCCTGTCCTCTTTCCTATCCTATCATCAATCCTATCCTATCCTCTATCCTCTCCTATCCTCTATGCGATCCAATCCCCTATGTTATCCTCTATCCTATCCTATCCTCTATCCTATCCTATCCTCTATCATATCCTATCCTCTATCCTATCCTATCCTCTATCCTATCCTGTCCTCTTTCCTATCCTATCCTCAACCCTATCCTATCCTCAATTCTATCCTATACTCCATCCTATCCTATCCGCTATCCTATCCTATCCTCTATCCTATAATATCCTCTATCCTATCCAATCCTCTATCCTATCCTCTATCCTATCCTCTATCCTATCCTCTATCCTATCCTCTATCCTATCCTGCTCTATCCTATCCTATCCTCTATCCTATCCTATCCTCTATCCTATCTTATCATCTATCCTATCCTATACTCTATCCTATCCTATCCTCTATAATATCGTATCCTCTATAATATCGTATCCTGTATCCTATCCTGTCCTCTTTCCTATCCTATCATCAAACCTATCCTGTCCTCTATCGTCTCCTATCCTCTATCCTATCCAATCCCCTATGTTATCCTCTATCTTATCCTATCCTCCATCCTATCCTATCCTCTATACTATCCTATCCTCTATCCTATCCTATCCTATATCCTATCCTCTATCCTATTCTATCCTCTATCCTATCCTATCCTATCCTGCATCCTATCCTATCCTCTATCCTATCGTATCCTCTATCCTATCCTATCCTCTATACTATCGCATCCTCTATCCTATACAATCTTCTATCCTATCCTATCCTCTATCCTATCCTATCGTCTATCCTATCTTATCCTCTATCCTATCCTATCCTCCATCCTATCCTCTCCTCTATCCTATAATATCCTCTATCCTATCCTATCCTCTATCCTATCCTATCCTCTATCCTATCCTGTCCTCTTTCCTATCCTATCCTCAACCCTATCCTATCCTCAATTCTATCCTATACTCCACCCTATCCTATCCGCTATACTATCCTATCCTCTATCCTATAATATCCTCTATCCTATCCAATCCTCTATCCTATCCTCTATCCTATCCTCTATCCTATCCTGCTCTATCCTATCCAATCCTCTATCGTATCCTATCCTCTATCCTATCCTATCCTGTATCCTATCCAATCCCCTATGTTATCGTCTATCCTATCCTATCCTCTATAATATCGTATCCTCTATCATATCCTATCCTCTTTCCTATAATATCGTCTATCCTATCCTATCCTCTATCCTATCCTATCCTCTATCCTATCTTATCCTCTATCCTATCCTATCCTCCATCCTATCCTCTCCTCTATCCTATAATATCCTCTGTCCTATCCTATCCTCTATCCTATCCTAGCATCTATCCTACAATATCCTCTATCCTATCCAATCCTCTATCCTATCCTCTATCCTATCCTCTATCCTATCCTGCTCTATCCTATCCAATCCTCTATCGTATCCTATCCTCTATCCTATCCTATCCTCTATCCTATCCTATCCTCTATCCTATCCAATCCCCTATGTTATCGTCTACCCTATCCTATCCTCTATAATATCGTATCCTCTATCATATCCTATCCTCTTTCCTATAATATCGTCTATCCTATCCTATCCTCTATCCTATCCTATCCTCTATCCTATCTTATCCTCAACCCTATCCTATCCTCAATCCTATTCTATCCTCTATCCTATCGTATCCTCTATCCTATCCAATCCTCTATCGTATCCTATCCTCTATCCTATCCTATCCTCTATCCTATCCTATCCTATATCCTATCCTCTATCCTACCCTACCCTCTATCCTATCCTATCCTCTATCCTATCTTATCATCTATCCTATCCTATCCTCCATCCTATCCTATCCTCTATCCTATAATATCATCTATCCTATCCTATCCTCTATCCTATCCTATCCTCTATCCTATCCTATCCTATCCTCTATCCTATCCTATCCTCTATCCTATCCTATGCTCTATAATATCGTATCCTCTATAATATCGTATCCTCTATCCTATCCTATCCTCTATCCTATCGCATCCTCGATCCTATCCAATCCTCTGTCCTATCGTATCCTCTATCCTATCCTATCCTATCCTCTATCCTATCTTATCCTCCATCCTATCCTATCCGCTATCCTATCCTATCCTCTATCCTATAATATCCTCTATCCTATCCAATCCTCTATCCTATCCTCTATCCTATCCTCTATCCTATCCTCTATCCTATCCTGCTCTATCCTATCCTATCCTCTATCCTATCCTATCCTCTATCCTATCTTATCATCTATCCTATCCTATACTCTATCCTATCCTATCCTCTATAATATCGTATCCTCTATAATATCGTATCCTGTATCCTATCCTGTCCTCTTTCCTATCCTATCATCAAACCTATCCTGTCCTCTATCGTCTCCTATCCTCTATCCTATCCAATCCCCTATGTTATCCTCTATCTTATCCTATCCTCCATCCTATCCTATCCTCTATACTATCCTATCCTCTATCCTATCCTATCCTCTATCCTATCCTATCCTATATCCTATCCTCTATCCTATTCTATCCTCTATCCTATCCTATCCTATCCTGCATCCTATCCTATCCTCTATCCTATCGTATCCTCTATCCTATCCTATCCTCTATACTATCGCATCCTCTATCCTATACAATCTTCTATCCTATCCTATCCTCTATCCTATCCTATCGTCTATCCTATCTTATCCTCTATCCTATCCTATCCTCCATCCTATCCTCTCCTCTATCCTATAATATCCTCTATCCTATCCTATCCTCTATCCTATCCTATCCTCTATCCTATCCTGTCCTCTATCCTATAATATCCTCTGTCCTATCCTATCCTCTATCCTATCCTAGCATCTATCCTACAATATCCTCTATCCTATCCAATCCTCTATCCTATCCTCTATCCTATCCTCTATCCTATCCTGCTCTATCCTATCCAATCCTCTATCGTATCCTATCCTCTATCCTATCCTATCCTCTATCCTATCCTATCCTCTATCCTATCCAATCCCCTATGTTATCGTCTACCCTATCCTATCCTCTATAATATCGTATCCTCTATCATATCCTATCCTCTTTCCTATAATATCGTCTATCCTATCCTATCCTCTATCCTATCCTATCCTCTATCCTATCTTATCCTCAACCCTATCCTATCCTCAGTCCTATTCTATCCTCTATCCTATCGTATCCTCTATCCTATCCAATCCTCTATCGTATCCTATCCTCTATCCTATCCTATCCTCTATCCTATCCTATCCTATATCCTATCCTCTATCCTACCCTACCCTCTATCCTATCCTATCCTCTATCCTATCTTATCATCTATCCTATCCTATCCTCCATCCTATCCTATCCTCTATCCTATAATATCATCTATCCTATCCTATCCTCTATCCTATCCTATCCTCTATCCTATCCTATCCTATCCTCTATCCTATCCTATCCTCTATCCTATCCTATGCTCTATAATATCGTATCCTCTATAATATCGTATCCTCTATCCTATCCTATCCTCTATCCTATCGCATCCTCGATCCTATCCAATCCTCTGTCCTATCGTATCCTCTATCCTATCCTATCCTGTATCCTATCCTATCCTCTATCCTATCCTATCCTCTATACTATCATATCCTCTATAATATCGTATCCTCTATAATATCGTATCCTCTATCCCATCCTATCCTCTATCCTATCCTATCCTCTATCGTATCCTATCCTCTATCCTATCCTATACTGTATCCTATCCTATCCTCAATTCTATCCTATACTCCATCCTATCCTATCCGCTATCCTATCCTATCCTCTATCCTATAATATCCTCTATCCTATCCAATCCTCTATACTATCCTCTATCCTATCCTCTATCCTATCCTATCCTCTATCATATCCTATCCCCTATCCTATCCTATCCTCTATCCTATCCTATCCTCTATCCTATCCAATCCCCTATGTTATCGTCTATCCTATCCTATCCTCTATAATATCGTATCCTCTATCATATCCTATCCTCTTTCCTATAATATCGTCTATCCTATTATATTCCCTATCCTATCCTATCCTCTATCGTATTCTATCCTCTATCCTATCCTATCCTCTATCCTATCCAATCCTCTATCGTCACCTGTCCTCTATCCTATCCAATCCCCTATGTTATCCTCTATCCTATCCTATCCTCTATCCTATCCTATCCTCTATCCTATCCTATGCTATCCTCCATCCTATCCTATAATCTATCCTATCCTATCCTCTATCCTATCCAATCCTCTATCGTATCCTATCCTGTATCCTATCCTATCCTCTATCCTATCCTATCCTCTATCCTATCCAATCCCCTATGTTATCGTCTACCCTATCCTATCCTCTATAATATCGTATCCTCTATCATATCCTATCCTCTTTCCTATAATATCGTCTATCCTATCCTATCCTCTATCCTATCCTATCCTCTATCCTATCCTATCCTCTATCCTATCCAATCCTCTATCGTCACCTGTCCTCTATCCTATCCAATCCCCTATGTTATCCTCTATCCTATCCTATCCTCTATCCTATCCTATCCTCTATCCTATCCTATGCTATCCTCCATCCTATCCTATAATCTATCCTATCCTATCCTCTATCCTATCCAATCCTCTATCGTATCCTATCCTGTATCCTATCCTATCCTCTATCCTATCCTATCCTCTATCCTATCCAATCCCCTATGTTATCGTCTACCCTATCCTATCCTCTATAATATCGTATCCTCTATCATATCCTATCCTCTTTCCTATAATATCGTCTATCCTATCCTATCCTCTATCCTATCCTATCCTCTATCCTATCCTATCCTATATCCTATCCTCTATCCTACCCTACCCTCTATCCTATCCTATCCTCTATCCTATCTTATCATCTATCCTATCCTATCCTCCATCCTATCCTATCCTCTATCCTATAATATCATCTATCCTATCCTATCCTCTATCCTATCCTATCCTCTATCCTATCCTATCCTATCCTCTATCCTATCCTATCCTCTATCCTATCCTATCCTCTATCCTATCCTATCCTCTATCCTATCCTATCCTCTATCCTATCCTATCCTATCCTCTATCCTATCCTATCCTCTATCCTATCCTATCCTCTATCCTATCCTATGCTCTATAATATCGTATCCTCTATAATATCGTATCCTCTATCCTATCCTATCCTCTATCCTATCGCATCCTCGATCCTATCCAATCCTCTGTCCTACCGTATCCTCTATCCTATCCTATCCTGTATCCTATCCCATCCTCTATCCTATCCTCTCCTCTATACTATCATATCCTCTATAATATCGTATCCTCTATAATATCGTATCCTCTATCCCATCCTATCCTCTATCCTATCCTATCCTCTATCGTATCCTATCCTCTATCCTATCCTATACTGTATCCTATCCTATCCTCAATTCTATCCTATACTCCATCCTATCCTATCCGCTATCCTATCCTATCCTCTATCCTATAATATCCTCTATCCTATCCAATCCTCTATACTATCCTCTATCCTATCCTCTATCCTATCCTATCCTCTATCATATCCTATCCCCTATCCTATCCTATCCTCTATCCTATCCTATCCTCTATCCTATCCAATCCCCTATGTTATCGTCTATCCTATCCTATCCTCTATAATATCGTATCCTCTATCATATCCTATCCTCTTTCCTATAATATCGTCTATCCTATTATATTCCCTATCCTATCCTATCCTCTATCGTATTCTATCCTCTATCCTATCCTATCCTCTATCCTATCCAATCCTCTATCGTCTCCTGTCCTCTATCCTATCCAATCCCCTATGTTATCCTCTATCCTATCCTATCCTCTATCCTATCCTATCCTCTATCCTATCCTATGCTATCCTCCATCCTATCCTATAATCTATCCTATCCTATCCTCTATCCTATCCTATCCTCTATCCTATCTTATCCTCTATCCTATCCTATCCTCCATCCTATCCTATCCTCTATCCTATCCTATCCTCTATCCTATCTTATCCTCTATCCTATCCTATCCTCCATCCTATCCTATCCTCTATCCTATCCTATCCTCTATCCTATCCTATCCTCTATCCTATCCTATCCACTATCCTATCGCATCCTCTATCCTATACAATCCTCTATCCTATCCTATCCTCTATCCTATCCTATCCTCTATCCTGTCTTATCCTCTATCCTATCCTATCCTCCATCCTATCCTATCCTCTTTCCTATAATATCCTCTATCCTATCCTATCCTCTATCCTATCCAATCCTCTACCGTCTCCTATCCTGTATCCGATCCAATCCCCTATCCTCTATCCTATCCTATTCTCTATCCTATCCTCTATCGTATCGTATCCTCTATCCTATCCTATCCTCTATCCTATCCTATCCTCTATCCTATCCTATCCTCTATCCTATCCTATCCTCTATCCTATCCTATACTCTATCCTATCCAATCCCCTATGTTATCCCCTATCCTATCCTATCCTCTATAATATCGTATCCTCTATCATATCCTATCCTCTTTCCTATAATATCATCTATCCTATCCTATCCTCTATCCTATCCTATCCTCTATCCTATCATATCCTCTATCCTATCCTATCCTCTATCCTATCCTGTCCTCTATCCTATCCAATCCTATATCCTATCCTATCCTCTATCCTATCCTATCCTCTATCCTATCCTATCCTATATCCTATCCTATCCTCTATCCTTTCCTATCCTCTATCCTATCCTATCCTCTATCCTATAATATCCTCTATCCTATCCTATCCTATCCTCTATCCTATCCTATCCTCTATCCTATCCTATCCTCTATCCTATCCTATACTTTATAATATCGTATCCTCTATAATATCGTATCCTCTCTAATATCGTATCCTCTAAAATATCGTATCCTGTATCCTATCCTGTCCTCTTTCCTATCCTATCCTCTATCCTATCCTATCCTCTATCCTATCCTATCCTCTATCCTATCCTATCCTCTCTCCTATCCTATCCTCTATCTTATCCTATCCTCTATCCTATCCTATCCTCTATCCTATCCTATCCTCTATCCTATCCTATCCTCTATCCTATCCTATCCTCTATCCTATCCTATCCTCTATCCTATCCTATCCTCTATCCTATCCTA
This sequence comes from Halictus rubicundus, assembly GCF_050948215.1. NCBI lineage: Eukaryota > Metazoa > Arthropoda > Insecta > Hymenoptera > Halictidae > Halictus > Halictus rubicundus. The sequence goes on along the minus strand of NW_027488663.1, from coordinate 162,819 downwards.
TCCTCTATCCTATCCTATCCTCTATAATATCGTATCCTGTATCCTATCGCATCCTCTATCCTATCCTATCCTCTATCCTATCCTATCCTCTATCCTATCATATCCTCTATCCTATCCTATCCTCTATCCTATCCTGTCCTCTATCCTATCCAATCCTATATCCTATCCTATCCTCTATCCTATCCTATCCTCTATCCTATCCTATCCTATATCCTATCCTATCCTCTATCCTTTCCTATCCTCTATCCTATCCTATCCTCTATCCTATAATATCCTCTATCCTATCCTATCCTATCCTCTATCCTATCCTATCCTCTATCCTATCCTATCCTCTATCCTATCCTATACTTTATAATATCGTATCCTCTATAATATCGTATCCTCTCTAATATCGTATCCTCTAAAATATCGTATCCTGTATCCTATCCTGTCCTCTTTCCTATCCTATCCTCTATCCTATCCTATCCTCTATCCTATCCTATCCTCTATCCTATCCTATCCTCTCTCCTATCCTATCCTCTATCTTATCCTATCCTCTATCCTATCCTATCCTCTATCCTATCCTATCCTCTATCCTATCCTATCCTCTATCCTATCCTATCCTCTATCCTATCCTATCCTCTATCCTATCCTATCCTCTATCCTATCCTATCCTCTATCCTATCCTATCCTCTATCCTATCCTATCCTCTATAATATCGTATCCTGTATCCTATCGCATCCTCTATCCTATCCTATCCTCTATCCTATCCTATCCTCTATCCTATCATATCCTCTATCCTATCCTATCCTCTATCCTATCCTGTCCTCTATCCTATCCAATCCTATATCCTATCCTATCCTCTATCTTATCCTATCCTCTATCCTATCCTATCCTATATCCTATCCTATCCTCTATCCTTTCCTATCCTCTATCCTATCCTATCCTCTATCCTATAATATCCTCTATCCTATCCTATCCTCTATCCTATCCTATCCTCTATCCTATCCTATCCTCTATCCTATCCTATCCTCTATCCTATCCTATACTTTATAATATCGTATCCTCTATAATATCGTATCCTCTCTAATATCGTATCCTCTAAAATATCGTATCCTGTATCCTATCCTGTCCTCTTTCCTATCCTATCCTCTATCCTATCCTATCCTCTATCCTATCCTATCCTCTATCCTATCCTATCCTCTCTCCTATCCTATCCTCTATCCTATCCTATCCTCTATCCTATCCTATCCTCTATCCTATCCTATCCTCTATCCTATCCTATCCTCTATCCTATCCTATCCTCTATCCTATCCTATCCTCTATCCTATCCTATCCTCTATCCTATCCTCTCCTCTATCCTATCCTATCCTCTATCCTATCCTATCCTCTATAATATCGTATCCTGTATCCTATCGCATCCTCTATCCTATCCTATCCTCTATCCTATCTTATCCTCTATCCTATCCTATCCTCCATCCTATCCTATCCTCTATCCTATCCATTCCTCTACCGTCTCCTATCCTGTATCCGATCCAATCCCCTATCCTCTATCCTATCCTATTATCTATCCTATCCTCTATCGTATCGTATCCTCTATCCTATCCTATCCTCTATCTTCTCCTATCCTCGATCCTATCCTATCCTCAAACCTATCCTATCCTCAATTGTATCGTATACTCCATCCTATCCTATCCGCTATCCTATCCTATCCTCTATCCTATAATATCCTCTATCCTATCCAATACTCTATCCTATCTTCTATCCTATCCTCTATCGTATCCTATCCTCTATCCTATCCTATCCTCTATCCTATCCTATCCTCTATCCTATCCCATCCTCTATCCTATCCTATCCTATATCCTATCCTATCCTCTATCATATCCTATCCTCTATCCTATCCTATCCTCTATCCTATCCTATCCTCTATCCTATCATATCCTCTATAATATCGTATCCTGTATCCTATCCTGTCCTCTTTCCTATCCTATCATCAATCCTATCCTATCCTCTATCGTCTCCTATCCTCTATGCTATCCAATCCCCTATGTTATCCTCTATCCTATCCTATCCTCTATCCTATCCTATCCTCTATCCTATCCTATCCTCTATCATATCCTATCCTCTATCCTATCCTATCCTCTATCCTATCCTGTCCTCTTTCCTATCCTATCCTCAACCCTATCCTATCCTCAATTCTATCCTATACTCCATCCTATCCTATCCGCTATCCTATCCTATCCTCTATCCTATGATATCCTCTATCCTATCCAATCCTCTTTCCTATCCTCTATCCTATCCTCTATCCTATCCTCTATCCTATCCTCTATCCTATCCTGCTCTATCCTATCCTATCCTCTATCCTATCCTATCCTCTCCTCCATCCTATCCTATCCTCTATCCTATCCTATCCTCTATCCTATCCTATCCACTATCCTATCGCATCCTCTATCCTATACAGTCCTCTATCCTATCCTATCCTCTATCCTATCCTATCCTCTATCCTATCTTATCCTCTATCCTATCCTATCCTGAATCCTATCCTATCCTCTTTCCTATAATATCCTCTATCCTATCCTATCCTCTATCCTATCCAATCCTCTACCGTCTCCTATCCTGTATCCGATCCAATCCCCTATCCTCTATCCTATCCTATTCTCTATCCTATCCTCTATCGTATCGTATCCTCTATCCTATCCTATCCTCTATCCTATCCTATCCTCTATCCTATCATATCCTCTATCCTATCCTATCCTCTATCCTATCCTATCCTCTATCCTATCCTATCCTCTATCCTATCCAATCCCCTATGTTATCCTATCCTCTATCCTATCCTATCCTATATCCTATCCTATCCTCTATCCTTTCCTATCCTCTATCCTATCCAATCCTCTATACTATCCTCTATCCTATCCTCTATCCTATCCTCTATCCTATCCTATCCTCTATCATATCCTATCCTCTATCCTATCCTATCCTCTATCCTATCCTATCCTCTATCCTATCATATCCTCTATAATATCGTATCCTGTATCCTATCCTGTCCTCTTTCCTATCCTATCATCAATCCTATCCTATCCTGTATCGTCTCCTATCCTCTATGCTATCCAATCCCCTATGTTATCCTCTATCCTATCCTGTCCTCTTTCCTATCCTATCCTCAACCCTATCCTATCCTCAATTCTATCCTATACTCCATCCTATCCTATCCGCTATCGTATCCTATCCTCTATCCTATGATATCCTCTATCGTATCCAATCCTCTATCCTATCCTCTATCCTATCCTCTATCCTATCCTCTATCCTATCCTCTATCCTATCCTGCTCTATCCTATCCTATCCTCTATCCTATCCTATCCTCTATCCTATCTTATCATCTATCCTATCCTATACTCTATCCTATCCTATCCTCTATAATATCGTATCCTCTATAATATCGTATCCTGTATCCTATCCTGTCCTCTTTCCTATCCTATCATCAAACCTATCCTGTCCTCTATCGTCTCCTATCCTCTATCCTATCCAATCCCCTATGTTATCCTCTATCTTATCCTATCCTCCATCCTATCCTATCCTCTATACTATCCTATCCTCTATCCTATCCTATCCTCTATCCTATCCTATCCTCTATCCTATCCTCTATCCTATCCTCTATCCTATCCTCTATCCTATCCTGCTCTATCCTATCCTATCCTCTATCCAATCCTATCCTCTATCCAATCCTATCCTCTATCCTATCTTATCATCTATCCTATCCTATCCTCCATCCTATCCTCTCCTCTATCCTATAATATCCTCTATCCTATCCTATCCTCTATCCTATCCTATCCTCTATCCTATCCTATCCTCTATCCTATCCTGTCCTCTTTCCTATCCTATCCTCAACCCTATCCTATCCTCAATTCTATCCTATACTCCACCCTATCCTATCCGCTATCCTATCCTATCCTCTATCCTATAATATCCTCTATCCTATCCAATCCTCTATCCTATCCTCTATCCTATCCTCTATCCTATCCTGCTCTATCCTATCCAATCCTCTATCGTATCCTATCCTCTATCCTATACTATCCTCTATCCTATCCTATCCTCTATCCTATCCAATCCCCTATGTTATCGTCTATCCTATCCTATCCTCTATAATATCGTATCCTCTATCATATCCTATCCTCTTTCCTATAATATCGTCTATCCTATCCTATCCTCTATCATATCCTATCCTCTATCCTATCTTATCCTCTATCCTATCCTATCCTCCATCCTATCCTCTCCTCTATCCTATAATATCCTCTGTCCTATCCTATCCTCTATCCTATCCTAGCCTCTATCCTCTATCCTATCCTGCTCTATCCTATCCAATCCTCTATCGTATCCTATCCTCTATCCTATCCTATCCTCTATCCTATCCTATCCTCTATCCTATCCAATCCCCTATGTTATCGTCTACCCTATCCTATCCTCTATAATATCGTATCCTCTATCATATCCTATCCTCTTTCCTATAATATCGTCTATCCTATCCTATCCTCTATCCTATCCTATCCTCTATCCTATCTTATCCTCAACCCTATCCTATCCTCAATCCTATTCTATCCTCTATCCTATCGTATCCTCTATCCTATCCAATCCTCTATCGTATCCTATCCTCTATCCTATCCTATCCTCTATCCTATCCTATCCTATATCCTATCCTCTATCCTACCCTACCCTCTATCCTATCCTATCCTCTATCCTATCTTATCATCTATCCTATCCTATCCTCCATCCTATCCTATCCTCTATCCTATAATATCATCTATCCTATCCTATCCTCTATCCTATCCTATCCTATCCTCTATCCTATCCTATCGTCTATCCTATCCTATCCTCTATCCTATCCTATGCTCTATAATATCGTATCCTCTATAATATCGTATCCTCTATCCTATCCTATCCTCTATCCTATCGCATCCTCGATCCTATCCAATCCTCTGTCCTATCGTATCCTCTATCCTATCCTATCCTGTATCCTATCCTATCCTCTATCCTATCCTATCCTCTATACTATCATATCCTCTATAATATCGTATCCTCTATAATATCGTATCCTCTATCCCATCCTATCCTCTATCCTATCCTATCCTCTATCGTATCCTATCCTCTATCCTATCCTATACTGTATCCTATCCTATCCTCAATTCTATCCTATACTCCATCCTATCCTATCCGCTATCCTATCCTATCCTCTATCCTATAATATCCTCTGTCCTATCCAATCCTCTATCCTATCCTATCCTCTATCATATCCTATCCCCTATCCTATCCTATCCTCTATCCTATCCTATCCTCTATCCTATCCAATCCCCTATGTGATCGTCTATCCTATCCTATCCTCTATAATATCGTATCCTCTATCATATCCTATCCTCTTTCCTATAATATCGTCTATCCTATTATTTCCCTATCCTATCCTATCCTCTATCGTATTCTATCCTCTATCCTATCCTATCCTCTATCCTATCCAATCCTCTATCGTCTCCTGTCCTCTATCCTATCCAATCCCCTATGTTATCCTCTATCCTATCCTATCCTCTATCCTATACTATCCTCTATCCTATCCTATGCTATCCTCCATCCTATCCTATAATCTATCCTATCCTATCCTCTATCCTATCCTATCCTCTATCCTATCTTATCCTCTATCCTATCCTATCCTCCATCCTATCCTATCCTCTATCCTATAATATCCTCTATCCTATCCTATCCTCTATCCTATCCTATCCTCTATCCTATCCTATCCTCTATCCTATCCTATCCACTATCCTATCGCATCCTCTATCCTATACAATCCTCTATCCTATCCTATCCTCTATCCTATCCTATCCTATCCTCTATCCTATCCTATCGTCTATCCTATCCTATCCTCTATCCTATCCTATGCTCTATAATATCGTATCCTCTATAATATCGTACCCTCTATCCTATCCTATCCTCTATCCTATCGCATCCTCGATCCTATCCAATCCTCTGTCCTATCGTATCCTCTATCCTATCCTATCCTGTATCCTATCCTATCCTCTATCCTATCGTATCCTCTATACTATCATATCCTCTATAATATCGTATCCTCTATAATATCGTATCCTCTATCCCATCCTATCCTCTATCCTATCCTATCCTCTATCGTATCCTATCCTCTATCCTATCCTATACTGTATCCTATCCTATCCTCAATTCTATCCTATACTCCATCCTATCCTATCCGCTATCCTATCCTATCCTCTATCCTATAATATCCTCTATCCTATCCAATCCTCTATACTATCCTCTATCCTATCCTCTATCCTATCCTATCCTCTATCATATCCTATCCCCTATCCTATCCTATCCTCTATCCTATCCTATCCTCTATCCTATCCAATCCCCTATGTTATCGTCTATCCTATCCTATCCTCTATAATATCGTATCCTCTATCATATCCTATCCTCTTTCCTATAATATCGTCTATCCTATTATATTCCCTATCCTATCCTATCCTCTATCGTATTCTATCCTCTATCCTATCCTATCCTCTATCCTATCCAATCCTCTATCGTCTCCTGTCCTCTATCCTATCCAATCCCCTATGTTATCCTCTATCCTATCCTATCCTCTATCCTATCCTATCCTCTATCCTATCCTATGCTATCCTCCATCCTATCCTATAATCTATCCTATCCTATCCTCTATCCTATCCTATCCTCTATCCTATCTTATCCTGTATCCTATCCTATCCTCCATCCTATCCTATCCTCTATCCTATAATATCCTCTATCCTATCCTATCCTCTATCCTATCCTCTCCTCTATCCTATCCTATCCTCTATCCTATCCTATCCTCTATCCTATCCTATCCTCTATCCTATCCTATCCTCTATCCTATCCTGTCCTCTTTCCTATCCTATCCTCAACCCTATCCTATCCTCAATTCTATCCTATACTCCATCCTATCCTATCCGCTATCCTATCCTATCCTCTATCCTATAATATCCTCTATCCTATCCAATCCTCTATCATATCCTCTATCCTATCCTCTATCCTATCCTCTATCCTATCCTCTATCCTATCCTGCTGTATCCTATCCTATCCTCTATCCTATCCTCTATCCTATCCTCTATCCTATCCTGCTCTATCCTATCCTATCCTCTATCTTATCCTATCCTCTATAATATCGTATCCTGTATTCTATCCTGTCCTCTTTCCTATCCTATCATCAAACCTATCCTGTCCTCTATCGTCTCCTACCCTCTATCCTATCCAATCCCCTATGTTATCCTCTATCCTATCCTATCCCCTATCCTATCCTATCCTCTATCCTATCCTATCCTATCCTCCATCCTATCCTATCCTCTATCCTATCCTATCCTCTATCCTATCCTATCCTCTATCCTATCTTATCCTCTATCCTATCCTATCCACTATCCTATCGCATCCTCTATCCTATACAATCCTCTATCCTATCCTATCCTCTTTCCTTTCCTATCCTCTATCCTATCCTATCCTCTATCCTATAATATCCTCTATCCTATCCTATCCTCTATCCTATCCTATCCTCTATCCTATCCTATCCTCTATCCTATCCTATCCTCTATAATATCCTATCCGCTATCCTATCCTATCCTCTATCCTATAATATCCTCTATCCTATCCAATACTCTATCCTATCCTATCCTCTAACCTATCCTATCGTCTATCCTATCCTATCCTCTATCCTATCCTATGCTCTATAATATCGTATCCTCTATAATATCGTACCCTCTATCCTATCCTATCCTCTATCCTATCGCATCCTCGATCCTATCCAATCCTCTGTCCTATCGTATCCTCTATCCTATCCTATCCTGTATCCTATCCTATCCTCTATCCTATCGTATCCTCTATACTATCATATCCTCTATAATATCGTATCCTCTATAATATCGTATCCTCTATCCCATCCTATCCTCTATCCTATCCTATCCTCTATCGTATCCTATCCTCTATCCTATCCTATACTGTATCCTATCCTATCCTCAATTCTATCCTATACTCCATCCTATCCTATCCGCTATCCTATCCTATCCTCTATCCTATAATATCCTCTATCCTATCCAATCCTCTATACTATCCTCTATCCTATCCTCTATCCTATCCTATCCTCTGTCATATCCTATCCCCTATCCTATCCTATCCTCTATCCTATCCTATCCTCTATCCTATCCAATCCCCTATGTTATCGTCTATCCTATCCTATCCTCTATAATATCGTATCCTCTATCATATCCTATCTCTTTCCTATAATATCGTCTATCCTATTATATTCCCTATCCTATCCTATCCTCTATCGTATTCTATCCTCTATCCTATCCTATCCTCTATCCTATCCAATCCTCTATCGTCTCCTGTCCTCTATCCTATCCAATCCCCTATGTTATCCTCTATCCTATCCTATCCTCTATCCTATCCTATCCTCTATCCTATCCTATCCTCTATCCTATCCTATACTATCCTCTATCCTATCCTATCCTCTATCCTATCCTATCCTCTATCCTATCCTATCCTCTATCCTATCCTGTCCTCTTTCCTATCCTATCCTCAACCCTATCCTATCCTCAATTCTATCCTATACTCCATCCTATCCTATCCGCTATCCTATCCTATCCTCTATCCTATAATATCCTCTATCCTATCCAATCCTCTATCATATCCTCTATCCTATCCTCTATCCTATCCTCTATCCTATCCTCTATCCTATCCTCTATCCTATCCTGCTCTATCCTATCCTATCCTTTATCCTATCCTCTATCCTATCCTGCTCTATCCTATCCTATCCTCTATCCTATCCTATCCTCTATAATATCGTATCCTGTATTCTATCCTGTCCTCTTTCCTATCCTATCATCAAACCTATCCTGTCCTCTATCGTCTCCTACCCTCTATCCTATCCAATCCCCTATGTTATCCTCTATCCTATCCTATCCCCTATCCTATCCTATCCTCTATCCTATCCTATCCTATCCTCTATCCTATCCTATCCTTTATCCTATCCTATCCTCTATCCTATCCTATCCTCTATAATATCGTATCCTGTATCCTATCGCATCCACTATCCTATACAATCCTCTATCCTATCCTATCCTCTATCCTATCCTATCCTCTATCCTATAATATCCTCTATCCTATCCTAGCCTCTATCCTATCCTATCCTCTATCCTATCCTCTATCCTATCCTCTATCCTATCCTATCCTCTATCCTATCCTATCCTCTATCCTATCCTATCCTCTATCCTATCCTATACTTTATAATATCGTATCCTCTATAATATCGTATCCTCTCTAATATCGTATCCTCTAAAATATCGTATCCTGTATCCTATCTTGTCCTCTTTCCTATCCTATCCTCAATCCAATCCTATCCTCTATCCTATCGTATCCTCTATCCTATCCTATCCTCTATCCTATCCTATCCTCTATCCTATCCAATCCGCTATCCTATCCTATCCTCTATCCTATCCTATCCTCTATCCTATCCTATCCTCTATCCTATCCTATCCTCTATCCTATCCTATCCTCTATCCTATCCTCTATCCTATCCTATCCTCTATCCTATCCTATCCTCTATCCTATCCTATCATCTATCCTATCCTATCCTCTATCCTATCCTATCCTCTATCCTATCCTATCCTCTATCCTATCCTATCCTCTATAATATCGTATCCTGTATCCTATCGCATCCTCTATCCTATACAATCCTCTATCCTATCCTATCCACTATCCTATCCTATCCTCTATCCTATCTTATCCTCTATCCTATCCTATCCTCCATCCTATCCTATCCTCTATCCTATCCATTCCTCTACCGTCTCCTATCCTGTATCCGATCCAATCCCCTATCCTCTATCCTATCCTATTATCTATCCTATCCTCTATCGTATCGTATCCTCTATCCTATCCTATCCTCTATCTTCTCCTATCCTCGATCCTATCCTATCCTCAAACCTATCCTATCCTCAATTGTATCGTATACTCCATCCTATCCTATCCGCTATCCTATCCTATCCTCTATCCTATAATATCCTCTATCCTATCCAATACTCTATCCTATCTTCTATCCTATCCTCTATCGTATCCTATCCTCTATCCTATCCTATCCTCTATCCTATCCTATCCTCTATCCTATCCCATCCTCTATCCTATCCTATCCTCTATCCTATCCTATCCTCTATCCTATCCTATCCTCTATCCTATCCTATCCTCTATCCTATCCTATCCTCTATCCTATCCTATCCTATATCCTATCCTATCCTCTATCCTATCCTATACTCTATCCTATCCTATCCTCTATCCTATCCTATCCTCTATCCTATCCTATACTCTATCCTATCCTATCCTCTATCCTATCCTATCCTCTATCCTATCCTATACTCTATCCTATCCTACCCTCTATCCTATCCTATCCTTTATCCTATCCTATCCTCTATCCTATCCTATCCTCTATAATATCGTATCCTGTATCCTATCGCATCCACTATCCTATACAATCCTCTATCCTATCCTATCCTCTATCCTATCCTATCCTCTATCCTATCTTATCCTCTATCCTATCCTATCCTCCATCATATCCTATCCTCTATCCTATAATACCCTCTATCCTATCCTATCCTCTATCCTATCCAATCCTCTACCGTCTCCTATCCTGTACCCGATCCAATACCCTATCCTCTATCCTATCCTATTATCTATCCTATCCTCGAACGTATCGTATCCTCTATCCTATCCTATCCTCTTTCCTATAATATCATCTATCCTATCCTATCCTCTATCCTATCCTATCCTCTATCCTATCATATCCTCTATCCTATCCTATCCTCTATCCTATCCTATCCTCTATCCTATCCAATCCTCTATCCTATCCTATCCTCTATCCTATCCTATCCTCTATACTATCGTATCCTCTATACTATCGTATCCTCTATAATATCGTATCCTGTATCCTATCCTCTATCCTATCCTATCGTCTATCCCATCCTATCCTCTATCCTATCCAATCCTCTATCCTATCCTATCCTCTATCCTATCCTATCCTCTATACTATCGTATCCTCTATACTATCCTATTCTCTATCCTATCCTATCCTCTATCCTATCCTATCCTCTATCCTATCCTATCCTCTATCCTATCCTATCCTCTATACTATCGTATCCTCTATAATATCGTATCCTCTATAATATCGTATCCTGTATCCTATCCTCTATTCTATCCTATCGTCTATCCCATCCTATCCTCTATCCTATCCAATCCTCTATGCTATCCTATCCTCTATCCTATCCTATCCTCTATCCTATCCTATCCTCTATCCTATCCTATCCTATCCTCCATCCTATCCTATCCTCTATCCTATCCTATCCTCTATCCTATCCTATCTTCTATCCTATCTTATCCTCTATCCTATCCTATCCTCTATCCTATCATATCCTCTATCCTATCCTATCCTCTATCCTATCCTATCCTCTATCCTATCCTATCCTCTATACTATCGTATCCTCTATAATATCGTATCCTCTATAATATCGTATCCTGTATCCTATCCTCTATCCTATCCTATCGTCTATCCCATCCTATCCTCTATCCTATCCAATCCTCTATCCTATCCTATCCTCTATCCTATCCTATCCTCTATACTATCGTATCCTCTATACTATCGTATCCTCTATAATATCGTATCCTCTATAATATCGTATCCTGTATCCTATCCTGTCCTCTTTCCTATCCTATCCTCTATCCTATCCTATCCTCTATCCTATCCTATCCTCTATCCTATCCTATCCTCTATCCTATCATATCCTCTATCCTATCCTATCCTCTATCCTATCCTATCCTCTATCCCATCCTATCCTCTATACTATCGTATCCTCTATAATATCCTATCCTCTATCCTATCCTATCCTCTATCCTATCCTATCCTCTATCCTATCCTATCCTCTATCCTATCCTATCCACTATCCTATCGCATCCTCTATCCTATACAATCCTCTATCCTATCCTATCCTCTATCCTATCCTATCCTCTATCCTATCTTATCCTCTATCCTATCCTATCCTCCATCCTATCCTATCCTCTTTCCTATAATATCCTCTATCCTATCCTATCCTCTATCCTATCCAATCCTCTACCGTCTCCTATCCTGTATCCGATCCAATCCCCTATCCTCTATCCTATCCTATTCTCTATCCTATCCTCTATCGTATCGTATCCTCTATCCTATCCTATCCTCTATCCTATCGCATCCTCTATCCTATACAATCCTCTATCCTATCCTATCCTCTATCCTATCCTATCCTCTATCCTATCCTATCCTCTATCCTATCCTATCCTATCCTCCATCCTATCCTATCCTCTTTCCTATAATATCCTCTATCCTATCCTATCCTCTATCCTATCCAATCCTCTTCCGTCTCCTATCCTGTATCCGATCCAATCCCCTATCCTCTATCCTATCCTATTCTCTATCCTATCCTCTATCGTATCGTATCCTCTATCCTATCCTATCCTCTATCCTATCCTATCCTCTATCCTATCATATCCTCTATCCTATCCTATCCTCTATCCTATCCTATCCTCTATCCTATCCTATCCTCTATACTATCGTATCCTCTATAATATCGTATCCTCTATAATATCGTATCCTGTATCCTATCCTCTATCCTATCCTATCGTCTATCCCATCCTATCCTCTATCCTATCCAATCCTCTATCCTATCCTATCCTCTATCCTATCCTATCCTCTATACTATCGTATCCTCTATACTATCGTATCCTCTATAATATCGTATCCTCTATAATATCGTATCCTGTATCCTATCCTGTCCTCTTTCCTATCCTATCCTCTATCCTATCCTATCCTCTATCCTATCCTATCCTCTATCCTATCCTATCCTCTATCCTATCATATCCTCTATCCTATCCTATCCTCTATCCTATCCTATCCTCTATCCCATCCTATCCTCTATACTATCGTATCCTCTATAATATCCTATCCTCTATCCTATCCTATCCTCTATCCTATCCTATCCTCTATCCTATCCTATCCTCTATCCTATCCTATCCACTATCCTATCGCATCCTCTATCCTATACAATCCTCTATCCTATCCTATCCTCTATCCTATCCTATCCTCTATCCTATCTTATCCTCTATCCTAACCTATCCTCCATCCTATCCTATCCTCTTTCCTATAATATCCTCTATCCTATCCTATCCTCTATCCTATCCAATCCTCTACCGTCTCCTATCCTGTATCCGATCCAATCCCCTATCCTCTATCCTATCCTATTCTCTATCCTATCCTCTATCGTATCGTATCCTCTATCCTATCCTATCCTCTATCCTATCGCATCCTCTATCCTATACAATCCTCTATCCTATCCTATCCTCTATCCTATCCTATCCTCTATCCTATCCTATCCTCTATCCTATCCTATCCTATCCTCCATCCTATCCTATCCTCTTTCCTATAATATCCTCTATCCTATCCTATCCTCTATCCTATCCAATCCTCTTCCGTCTCCTATCCTGTATCCGATCCAATCCCCTATCCTCTATCCTATCCTATTCTCTATCCTATCCTCTATCGTATCGTATCCTCTATCCTATCCTATCCTCTATCCTATCCTATCCTCTATCCTATCATATCCTCTATCCTATCCTATCCTCTATCCTATCCTATCCTCTATCCTATCCTATCCTCTATACTATCGTATCCTCTATAATATCGTATCCTCTATAATATCGTATCCTGTATCCTATCCTCTATCCTATCCTATCGTCTATCCCATCCTATCCTCTATCCTATCCAATCCTCTATCCTATCCTATCCTCTATCCTATCCTATCCTCTATACTATCGTATCCTCTATACTATCGTATCCTCTATAATATCGTATCCTCTATAATATCGTATCCTGTATCCTATCCTGTCCTCTTTCCTATCCTATCCTCTATCCTATCCTATCCTCTATCCTATCCTATCCTCTATCCTATCATATCCTCTATCCTATCCTATCCTCTATCCTATCCTATCCTCTATCCCATCCTATCCTCTATACTATCGTATCCTCTATAATATCCTATCCTCTATCCTATCCTATCCTCTATCCTATCCTATCCTCTATCCTATCCTATCCTCTATCCTATCCTATCCACTATCCTATCGCATCCTCTATCCTATACAATCCTCTATCCTATCCTATCCTCTATCCTATCCTATCCTCTATCCTATCTTATCCTCTATCCTATCCTATCCTCCATCCTATCCTATCCTCTTTCCTATAATATCCTCTATCCTATCCTATCCTCTATCCTATCCAATTCTCTACCGTCTCCTATCCTGTATCCGATCCAATCCCCTATCCTCTATCCTATCCTATTCTCTATCCTATCCTCTATCGTATCGTATCCTCTATCCTATCCTATCCTCTATCCTATCGCATCCTCTATCCTATACAATCCTCTATCCTATCCTATCCTCTATCCTATCCTATCCTCTATCCTATCCTATCCTCTATCCTATCCTATCCATCCTCCTTCCTATCCTATCCTCTTTCCTATAATATCCTCTATCCTATCCTATCCTCTATCCTATCCAATCCTCTTCCGTCTCCTATCCTGTATCCGATCCAATCCCCTATCCTCTATCCTATCCTATTCTCTATCCTATCCTCTATCGTATCGTATCCTCTATCCTATCCTATCCTCTATCCTATCCTATCCTCTATCCTATCATATCCTCTATCCTATCCTATCCTCTATCCTATCCTATCCTCTATCCTATCCTATCCTCTATACTATCGTATCCTCTATAATATCGTATCCTCTATAATATCGTATCCTGTATCCTATCCTCTATCCTATCCTATCGTCTATCCCATCCTATCCTCTATCCTATCCAATCCTCTATCCTATCCTATCCTCTATCCTATCCTATCCTCTATACTATCGTATCCTCTATACTATCGTATCCTCTATAATATCGTATCCTCTATAATATCGTATCCTGTATCCTATCCTATCCTCTATCCTATCCTATCCTCTATCCTATCCTATCCTCTATCCTATCCTATCCTCTATCCTATCATATCCTCTATCCTATCCTATCCTCTATCCTATCCTATCCTCTATCCCATCCTATCCTCTATACTATCGTATCCTCTATAATATCCTATCCTCTATCCTATCCTATCCTCTATCCTATCCTATCCTCTATCCTATCCTATCCTCTATCCTATCCTATCCACTATCCTATCGCATCCTCTATCCTATACAATCCTCTATCCTATCCTATCCTCTATCCTATCCTATCCTCTATCCTATCTTATCCTCTATCCTATCCTATCCTCCATCCTATCCTATCCTCTTTCCTATAATATCCTCTATCCTATCCTATCCTCTATCCTATCCAATCCTCTACCGTCTCCTATCCTGTATCCGATCCAATCCCCTATCCTCTATCCTATCCTATTCTCTATCCTATCCTCTATCGTATCGTATCCTCTATCCTATCCTATCCTCTATCCTATCGCATCCTCTATCCTATACAATCCTCTATCCTATCCTATCCTCTATCCTATCCTATCCTCTATCCTATCCTATCCTCTATCCTATCCTATCCTATCCTCCATCCTATCCTATCCTCTTTCCTATAATATCCTCTATCCTATCCTATCCTCTATCCTATCCAATCCTCTTCCGTCTCCTATCCTGTATCCGATCCAATCCCCTATCCTCTATCCTATCCTATTCTCTATCCTATCCTCTATCGTATCGTATCCTCTATCCTATCCTATCCTCTATCCTATCCTATCCTCTATCCTATCATATCCTCTATCCTATCCTATCCTCTATCCTATCCTATCCTCTATCCTATCCTATCCTCTATACTATCGTATCCTCTATAATATCGTATCCTCTATAATATCGTATCCTGTATCCTATCCTCTATCCTATCCTATCGTCTATCCCATCCTATCCTCTATCCTATCCAATCCTCTATCCTATCCTATCCTCTATCCTATCCTATCCTCTATACTATCGTATCCTCTATACTATCGTATCCTCTATAATATCGTATCCTCTATAATATCGTATCCTGTATCCTATCCTGTCCTCTTTCCTATCCTATCCTCTATCCTATCCTATCCTCTATCCTATCCTATCCTCTATCCTATCCTATCCTCTATCCTATCATATCCTCTATCCTATCCTATCCTCTATCCTATCCTATCCTCTATCCCATCCTATCCTCTATACTATCGTATCCTCTATAATATCCTATCCTCTATCCTATCCTATCCTCTATCCTATCCTATAATCTATCCTATCCTATCCTCTATCCTATCCTATCCACTATCCTATCGCATCCTCTATCCTATACAATCCTCTATCCTATCCTATCCTCTATCCTATCCTATCCTCTATCCTATCTTATCCTCTATCCTATCCTATCCTCCATCCTATCCTATCCTCTTTCCTATAATATCCTCTATCCTATCCTATCCTCTATCCTATCCAATCCTCTACCGTCTCCTATCCTGTATCCGATCCAATCCCCTATCCTCTATCCTATCCTATTCTCTATCCTATCCTCTATCGTATCGTATCCTCTATCCTATCCTATCCTCTATCCTATCGCATCCTCTATCCTATACAATCCTCTATCCTATCCTATCCTCTATCCTATCCTATCCTCTATCCTATCCTATCCTCTATCCTATCCTATCCTATCCTCCATCCTATCCTATCCTCTTTCCTATAATATCCTCTATCCTATCCTATCCTCTATCCTATCCAATCCTCTTCCGTCTCCTATCCTGTATCCGATCCAATCCCCTATCCTCTATCCTATCCTATTCTCTATCCTATCCTCTATCGTATCGTATCCTCTATCCTATCCTATCCTCTATCCTATCCTATCCTCTATCCTATCATATCCTCTATCCTATCCTATCCTCTATCCTATCCTATCCTCTATCCTATCCTATCCTCTATCCTATCCAATCCCCTATGTTATCCCCTATCCTATCCTATCCTCTATAATATCGTATCCTCTATCATATCCTATCCTCTTTCCTATAATATCATCTATCCTATCCTATCCTCTATCCTATCCTATCCTCTATCCTATCATATCCTCTATCCTATCCTATCCTCTATCCTATCCTGTCCTCTATCCTATCCAATCCTATATCCTATCCTATCCTCTATCCTATCCTATCCTATATCCTATCCTATCCTCTATCCTTTCCTATCCTCTATCCTATCCAATCCTCTATTCTATCCTATCCTCTATCCTATAATATCCTCTATCCTATCCTATCCTCTATCCTATCCCATCCTCTATCTTCTCCTATCCTCTATCCTATCCTATCCTCTATCCTATCCTATCCTCTATCCTATCCCATCCTCTATCTTCTCCTATCCTCGATCCTATCCTATCCTCAAACCTATCCTATCCTCAATTGTATCGTATACTCCATCCTATCCTATCCGCTATCCTATCCTATCCTCTATCCTATAATATCCTCTATCCTATCCAATACTCTATCCTATCTTCTATCCTATCCTCTATCGTATCCTATCCTCTATCCTATCCTATCCTCTATCCTATCCTATCCTCTATCCTATCCCATCCTCTATCCTATCCTATCCTCTATCCTATCCTATCCTCTATCCTATCCTATCCTCTATCCTATCCTATCCTCTATCCTATCCTATCCTCTATCCTATCCTATCCTATATCCTATCCTATCCTCTATCCTATCCTATACTCTCTCCTATCCTATCCTCTATCCTATCCTATCCTCTATCCTATCCTATACTCTATCCTATCCTATACTCTATCCTATCCTATCCTCTATCCTATCCTATACTCTATCCTATCCTACCCTCTATCCTATCCTATCCTTTATCCTATCCTATCCTCTATCCTATCCTATCCTCTATAATATCGTATCCTGTATCCTATCGCATCCACTATCCTATACAATCCTCTATCCTATCCTATCCTCTATCCTATCCTATCCTCTATCCTATCTTATCCTCTATCCTATCCTATCCTCCATCATATCCTATCCTCTATCCTATAATACCCTCTATCCTATCCTATCCTCTATCCTATCCTATTATCTATCCTATCCTCTATAATATCGTATCCTCTATCATATCCTATCCTCTTTCCTATAATATCATCTATCCTATCCTATCGTCTACCCCATCCTATCCTCTATCCTATCCAATCCTCTATCCTATCCTATCCTCTATCCTATCCTATCCTCTATACTATCGTATCCTCTATACTATCCTATTCTCTATCCTATCCTATCCTCTATCCTATCCTATCCTCTATCCTATCCTATCCTCTATCCTATCCTATCCTCTATACTATCGTATCCTCTATAATATCGTATCCTCTATAATATCGTATCCTGTATCCTATCCTCTATCCTATCCTATCGTCTATCCCATCCTATCCTCTATCCTATCCAATCCTCTATGCTATCCTATCCTCTATCCTATCCTATCCTCTATACTATCGTATCCTCTATAATATCGTATCCTCTATAATATCGTATCCTGTATCCTATCCTGTCCTCTTTCCTATCCTATCCTCTATCCTATCCTATCCTCTATCCTATCCTATCCTCTATCCTATCCTATCCTCTATCCTATCATATCCTCTATCCTATCCTATCCTCTATCCTATCCTATCCTCTATCCTATCCTATCCTCTATACTATCGTATCCTCTATAATATCGTATCCTCTATAATATCGTATCCTGTATCCTATCCTCTATCCTATCCTATCGTCTATCCCATCCTATCCTCTATCCTATCCAATCCTCTATCCTATCCTATCCTCTATCCTATCCTATCCTCTATACTATCGTATCCTCTATACTATCGTATCCTCTATAATATCGTATCCTCTATAATATCGTATCCTGTATCCTATCCTGTCCTCTTTCCTATCCTATCCTCTATCCTATCCTATCCTCTATCCTATCCTATCCTCTATCCTATCCTATCCTCTATCCTATCATATCCTCTATCCTATCCTATCCTCTATCCTATCCTATCCTCTATCCCATCCTATCCTCTATACTATCGTATCATCTATAATATCCTATCCTCTATCCTATCCTATCCTCTATCCTATCCTATCCTCTATCCTATCCTATCCTCTATCCTATCCTATCCACTATCCTATCGCATCCTCTATCCTATACAATCCTCTATCCTATCCAATCCTCTATCCTATCCTATCCTCTATCCTATCTTATCCTCTATCCTATCCTATCCTCCATCCTATCCTATCCTCTTTCCTATAACATCCTCTATCCTATCCTATCCTCTATCCTATCCAATCCTCTACCGTCTCCTATCCTGTATCCGATCCAATCCCCTATCCTCTATCCTATCCTATTCTCTATCCTATCCTCTATCGTATCGTATCCTCTATCCTATCCTATCCTCTATCCTATCGCATCCTCTATCCTATACAATCCTCTATCCTATCCTATCCTCTATCCTATCCTATCCTCTATCCTATCCAATCCTCTTCCGTCTCCTATCCTGTATCCGATCCAATCCCCTATCCTCTATCCTATCCTATTCTCTATCCTATCCTCTATCGTATCGTATCCTCTATCCTATCCTATCCTCTATCCTATCCTATCCTCTATCCTATCATATCCTCTATCCTATCCTATCCTCTATCCTATCCTATCCTCTATCCTATCCTATCCTCTATCCTATCCAATCCCCTATGTTATCCCCTATCCTATCCTATCCTCTATAATATCGTATCCTCTATCATATCCTATCCTCTTTCCTATAATATCATCTATCCTATCCTATCCTCTATCCTATCCTATCCTCTATCCTATCATATCCTCTATCCTATCCTATCCTCTATCCTATCCTGTCCTCTATCCTATCCAATCCTATATCCTATCCTATCCTCTATCCTATCCTATCCTATATCCTATCCTATCCTCTATCCTTTCCTATCCTCTATCCTATCCAATCCTCTATTCTATCCTATCCTCTATCCTATAATATCCTCTATCCTATCCTATCCTCTATCCTATCCCATCCTCTATCCTATCCTATCCTCTATCCCATCCTATCCTCTATACTATCGTATCATCTATAATATCCTATCCTCTATCCTATCCTATCCTCTATCCTATCCTATCCTCTATCCTATCCTATCCTCTATCCTATCCTATCCACTATCCTATCGCATCCTCTATCCTATACAATCCTCTATCCTATCCAATCCTCTATCCTATCCTATCCTCTATCCTATCTTATCCTCTATCCTATCCTATCCTCCATCCTATCCTATCCTCTTTCCTATAACATCCTCTATCCTATCCTATCCTCTATCCTATCCAATCCTCTACCGTCTCCTATCCTGTATCCGATCCAATCCCCTATCCTCTATCCTATCCTATTCTCTATCCTATCCTCTATCGTATCGTATCCTCTATCCTATCCTATCCTCTATCCTATCGCATCCTCTATCCTATACAATCCTCTATCCTATCCTATCCTCTATCCTATCCTATCCTCTATCCTATCCAATCCTCTTCCGTCTCCTATCCTGTATCCGATCCAATCCCCTATCCTCTATCCTATCCTATTCTCTATCCTATCCTCTATCGTATCGTATCCTCTATCCTATCCTATCCTCTATCCTATCCTATCCTCTATCCTATCATATCCTCTATCCTATCCTATCCTCTATCCTATCCTATCCTCTATCCTATCCTATCCTCTATCCTATCCAATCCCCTATGTTATCCCCTATCCTATCCTATCCTCTATAATATCGTATCCTCTATCATATCCTATCCTCTTTCCTATAATATCATCTATCCTATCCTATCCTCTATCCTATCCTATCCTCTATCCTATCATATCCTCTATCCTATCCTATCCTCTATCCTATCCTGTCCTCTATCCTATCCAATCCTATATCCTATCCTATCCTCTATCCTATCCTATCCTATATCCTATCCTATCCTCTATCCTTTCCTATCCTCTATCCTATCCAATCCTCTATTCTATCCTATCCTCTATCCTATAATATCCTCTATCCTATCCTATCCTCTATCCTATCCCATCCTCTATCCTATCCTATCCTCTATCCCATCCTATCCTCTATACTATCGTATCATCTATAATATCCTATCCTCTATCCTATCCTATCCTCTATCCTATCCTATCCTCTATCCTATCCTATCCTCTATCCTATCCTATCCACTATCCTATCGCATCCTCTATCCTATACAATCCTCTATCCTATCCAATCCTCTATCCTATCCTATCCTCTATCCTATCTTATCCTCTATCCTATCCTATCCTCCATCCTATCCTATCCTCTTTCCTATAACATCCTCTAT
Source organism: Halictus rubicundus (assembly GCF_050948215.1). NCBI lineage: Eukaryota > Metazoa > Arthropoda > Insecta > Hymenoptera > Halictidae > Halictus > Halictus rubicundus. Next base: position 141,379 of record NW_027488663.1, on the reverse strand, counting down.
CCTATCCTATCCTCTATCCTATCCAATCCTCTACCGTCTCCTATCCTGTATCCGATCCAATCCCCTATCCTCTATCCTATCCTATTCTCTATCCTATCCTCTATCGTATCGTATCCTCTATCCTATCCTATCCTCTATCCTATCGCATCCTCTATCCTATACAATCCTCTATCCTATCCTATCCTCTATCCTATCCTATCCTCTATCCTATCCAATCCTCTTCCGTCTCCTATCCTGTATCCGATCCAATCCCCTATCCTCTATCCTATCCTATTCTCTATCCTATCCTCTATCGTATCGTATCCTCTATCCTATCCTATCCTCTATCCTATCCTATCCTCTATCCTATCATATCCTCTATCCTATCCTATCCTCTATCCTATCCTATCCTCTATCCTATCCTATCCTCTATCCTATCCAATCCCCTATGTTATCCCCTATCCTATCCTATCCTCTATAATATCGTATCCTCTATCATATCCTATCCTCTTTCCTATAATATCATCTATCCTATCCTATCCTCTATCCTATCCTATCCTCTATCCTATCATATCCTCTATCCTATCCTATCCTCTATCCTATCCTGTCCTCTATCCTATCCAATCCTATATCCTATCCTATCCTCTATCCTATCCTATCCTATATCCTATCCTATCCTCTATCCTTTCCTATCCTCTATCCTATCCAATCCTCTATTCTATCCTATCCTCTATCCTATAATATCCTCTATCCTATCCTATCCTCTATCCTATCCCATCCTCTATCTTCTCCTATCCTCTATCCTATCCTATCCTCTATCCTATCCTATCCTCTATCCTATCCCATCCTCTATCTTCTCCTATCCTCGATCCTATCCTATCCTCAAACCTATCCTATCCTCAATTGTATCGTATACTCCATCCTATCCTATCCGCTATCCTATCCTATCCTCTATCCTATAATATCCTCTATCCTATCCAATACTCTATCCTATCTTCTATCCTATCCTCTATCGTATCCTATCCTCTATTCTATCCTATCCTCTATCCTATCCTATCCTCTATCCTATCCCATCCTCTATCCTATCCTATCCTCTATCCTATCCTATCCTCTATCCTATCCTATCCTCTATCCTATCCTATCCTCTATCCTATCCTATCCTCTATCCTATCCTATCCTATATCCTATCCTATCCTCTATCCTATCCTATACTCTCTCCTATCCTATCCTCTATCCTATCCTATCCTCTATCCTATCCTATACTCTATCCTATCCTATACTCTATCCTATCCTATCCTCTATCCTATCCTATACTCTATCCTATCCTACCCTCTATCCTATCCTATCCTTTATCCTATCCTATCCTCTATCCTATCCTATCCTCTATAATATCGTATCCTGTATCCTATCGCATCCACTATCCTATACAATCCTCTATCCTATCCTATCCTCTATCCTATCCTATCCTCTATCCTATCTTATCCTCTATCCTATCCTATCCTCCATCATATCCTATCCTCTATCCTATAATACCCTCTATCCTATCCTATCCTCTATCCTATCCTATTATCTATCCTATCCTCTATAATATCGTATCCTCTATCATATCCTATCCTCTTTCCTATAATATCATCTATCCTATCCTATCGTCTACCCCATCCTATCCTCTATCCTATCCAATCCTCTATCCTATCCTATCCTCTATCCTATCCTATCCTCTATACTATCGTATCCTCTATACTATCCTATTCTCTATCCTATCCTATCCTCTATCCTATCCTATCCTCTATACTATCGTATCCTCTATACTATCCTATTCTCTATCCTATCCTATCCTCTATACTATCGTATCCTCTATAATATCGTATCCTCTATAATATCGTATCCTGTATCCTATCCTCTATCCTATCCTATCGTCTATCCCATCCTATCCACTATCCTATCCAATCCTCTATGCTATCCTATCCTCTATCCTATCCTATCCTCTATACTATCGTATCCTCTATAATATCGTATCCTCTATAATATCGTATCCTGTATCCTATCCTGTCCTCTTTCCTATCCTATCCTCTATCCTATCCTATCCTCTATCCTATCCTATCCTCTATCCTATCCTATCCTCTATCCTATCATATCCTCTATCCTATCCTATCCTCTATCCTATCCTATCCTCTATCCTATCCTATCCTCTATACTATCGTATCCTCTATAATATCGTATCCTCTATAATATCGTATCCTGTATCCTATCCTCTATCCTATCCTATCGTCTATCCCATCCTATCCTCTATCCTATCCAATCCTCTATCCTATCCTATCCTCTATCCTATCCTATCCTCTATACTATCGTATCCTCTATACTATCGTATCCTCTATAATATCGTATCCTCTATAATATCGTATCCTGTATCCTATCCTATCCACTATCCTATCGCATCCTCTATCCTATACAATCCTCTATCCTATCCAATCCTCTATCCTATCCTATCCTCTATCCTATCTTATCCTCTATCCTATCCTATCCTCCATCCTATCCTATCCTCTTTCCTATAACATCCTCTATCCTATCCTATCCTCTATCCTATCCAATCCTCTACCGTCTCCTATCCTGTATCCGATCCAATCCCCTATCCTCTATCCTATCCTATTCTCTATCCTATCCTCTATCGTATCGTATCCTCTATCCTATCCTATCCTCTATCCTATCGCATCCTCTATCCTATACAATCCTCTATCCTATCCTATCCTCTATCCTATCCTATCCTCTATCCTATCCAATCCTCTTCCGTCTCCTATCCTGTATCCGATCCAATCCCCTATCCTCTATCCTATCCTATTCTCTATCCTATCCTCTATCGTATCGTATCCTCTATCCTATCCTATCCTCTATCCTATCCTATCCTCTATCCTATCATATCCTCTATCCTATCCTATCCTCTATCCTATCCTATCCTCTATCCTATCCTATCCTCTATCCTATCCAATCCCCTATGTTATCCCCTATCCTATCCTATCCTCTATAATATCGTATCCTCTATCATATCCTATCCTCTTTCCTATAATATCATCTATCCTATCCTATCCTCTATCCTATCCTATCCTCTATCCTATCATATCCTCTATCCTATCCTATCCTCTATCCTATCCTGTCCTCTATCCTATCCAATCCTATATCCTATCCTATCCTCTATCCTATCCTATCCTATATCCTATCCTATCCTCTATCCTTTCCTATCCTCTATCCTATCCAATCCTCTATTCTATCCTATCCTCTATCCTATAATATCCTCTATCCTATCCTATCCTCTATCCTATCCCATCCTCTATCCTATCCTATCCTCTATCCCATCCTATCCTCTATACTATCGTATCATCTATAATATCCTATCCTCTATCCTATCCTATCCTCTATCCTATCCTATCCTCTATCCTATCCTATCCTCTATCCTATCCTATCCACTATCCTATCGCATCCTCTATCCTATACAATCCTCTATCCTATCCAATCCTCTATCCTATCCTATCCTCTATCCTATCTTATCCTCTATCCTATCCTATCCTCCATCCTATCCTATCCTCTTTCCTATAACATCCTCTATCCTATCCTATCCTCTATCCTATCCAATCCTCTACCGTCTCCTATCCTGTATCCGATCCAATCCCCTATCCTCTATCCTATCCTATTCTCTATCCTATCCTCTATCGTATCGTATCCTCTATCCTATCCTATCCTCTATCCTATCGCATCCTCTATCCTATACAATCCTCTATCCTATCCTATCCTCTATCCTATCCTATCCTCTATCCTATCCAATCCTCTTCCGTCTCCTATCCTGTATCCGATCCAATCCCCTATCCTCTATCCTATCCTATTCTCTATCCTATCCTCTATCGTATCGTATCCTCTATCCTATCCTATCCTCTATCCTATCCTATCCTCTATCCTATCATATCCTCTATCCTATCCTATCCTCTATCCTATCCTATCCTCTATCCTATCCTATCCTCTATCCTATCCAATCCCCTATGTTATCCCCTATCCTATCCTATCCTCTATAATATCGTATCCTCTATCATATCCTATCCTCTTTCCTATAATATCATCTATCCTATCCTATCCTCTATCCTATCCTATCCTCTATCCTATCATATCCTCTATCCTATCCTATCCTCTATCCTATCCTGTCCTCTATCCTATCCAATCCTATATCCTATCCTATCCTCTATCCTATCCTATCCTATATCCTATCCTATCCTCTATCCTTTCCTATCCTCTATCCTATCCAATCCTCTATTCTATCCTATCCTCTATCCTATAATATCCTCTATCCTATCCTATCCTCTATCCTATCCCATCCTCTATCTTCTCCTATCCTCTATCCTATCCTATCCTCTATCCTATCCTATCCTCTATCCTATCCCATCCTCTATCTTCTCCTATCCTCGATCCTATCCTATCCTCAAACCTATCCTATCCTCAATTGTATCGTATACTCCATCCTATCCTATCCGCTATCCTATCCTATCCTCTATCCTATAATATCCTCTATCCTATCCAATACTCTATCCTATCTTCTATCCTATCCTCTATCGTATCCTATCCTCTATTCTATCCTATCCTCTATCCTATCCTATCCTCTATCCTATCCCATCCTCTATCCTATCCTATCCTCTATCCTATCCTATCCTCTATCCTATCCTATCCTCTATCCTATCCTATCCTCTATCCTATCCTATCCTCTATCCTATCCTATCCTATATCCTATCCTATCCTCTATCCTATCCTATACTCTCTCCTATCCTATCCTCTATCCTATCCTATCCTCTATCCTATCCTATACTCTATCCTATCCTATACTCTATCCTATCCTATCCTCTATCCTATCCTATACTCTATCCTATCCTACCCTCTATCCTATCCTATCCTTTATCCTATCCTATCCTCTATCCTATCCTATCCTCTATAATATCGTATCCTGTATCCTATCGCATCCACTATCCTATACAATCCTCTATCCTATCCTATCCTCTATCCTATCCTATCCTCTATCCTATCTTATCCTCTATCCTATCCTATCCTCCATCATATCCTATCCTCTATCCTATAATACCCTCTATCCTATCCTATCCTCTATCCTATCCTATTATCTATCCTATCCTCTATAATATCGTATCCTCTATCATATCCTATCCTCTTTCCTATAATATCATCTATCCTATCCTATCGTCTACCCCATCCTATCCTCTATCCTATCCAATCCTCTATCCTATCCTATCCTCTATCCTATCCTATCCTCTATACTATCGTATCCTCTATACTATCCTATTCTCTATCCTATCCTATCCTCTATCCTATCCTATCCTCTATACTATCGTATCCTCTATACTATCCTATTCTCTATCCTATCCTATCCTCTATACTATCGTATCCTCTATAATATCGTATCCTCTATAATATCGTATCCTGTATCCTATCCTCTATCCTATCCTATCGTCTATCCCATCCTATCCACTATCCTATCCAATCCTCTATGCTATCCTATCCTCTATCCTATCCTATCCTCTATACTATCGTATCCTCTATAATATCGTATCCTCTATAATATCGTATCCTGTATCCTATCCTGTCCTCTTTCCTATCCTATCCTCTATCCTATCCTATCCTCTATCCTATCCTATCCTCTATCCTATCCTATCCTCTATCCTATCATATCCTCTATCCTATCCTATCCTCTATCCTATCCTATCCTCTATCCTATCCTATCCTCTATACTATCGTATCCTCTATAATATCGTATCCTCTATAATATCGTATCCTGTATCCTATCCTCTATCCTATCCTATCGTCTATCCCATCCTATCCTCTATCCTATCCAATCCTCTATCCTATCCTATCCTCTATCCTATCCTATCCTCTATACTATCGTATCCTCTATACTATCGTATCCTCTATAATATCGTATCCTCTATAATATCGTATCCTGTATCCTATCCTATCCACTATCCTATCGCATCCTCTATCCTATACAATCCTCTATCCTATCCAATCCTCTATCCTATCCTATCCTCTATCCTATCTTATCCTCTATCCTATCCTATCCTCCATCCTATCCTATCCTCTTTCCTATAACATCCTCTATCCTATCCTATCCTCTATCCTATCCAATCCTCTACCGTCTCCTATCCTGTATCCGATCCAATCCCCTATCCTCTATCCTATCCTATTCTCTATCCTATCCTCTATCGTATCGTATCCTCTATCCTATCCTATCCTCTATCCTATCGCATCCTCTATCCTATACAATCCTCTATCCTATCCTATCCTCTATCCTATCCTATCCTCTATCCTATCCAATCCTCTTCCGTCTCCTATCCTGTATCCGATCCAATCCCCTATCCTCTATCCTATCCTATTCTCTATCCTATCCTCTATCGTATCGTATCCTCTATCCTATCCTATCCTCTATCCTATCCTATCCTCTATCCTATCATATCCTCTATCCTATCCTATCCTCTATCCTATCCTATCCTCTATCCTATCCTATCCTCTATCCTATCCAATCCCCTATGTTATCCCCTATCCTATCCTATCCTCTATAATATCGTATCCTCTATCATATCCTATCCTCTTTCCTATAATATCATCTATCCTATCCTATCCTCTATCCTATCCTATCCTCTATCCTATCATATCCTCTATCCTATCCTATCCTCTATCCTATCCTGTCCTCTATCCTATCCAATCCTATATCCTATCCTATCCTCTATCCTATCCTATCCTATATCCTATCCTATCCTCTATCCTTTCCTATCCTCTATCCTATCCAATCCTCTATTCTATCCTATCCTCTATCCTATAATATCCTCTATCCTATCCTATCCTCTATCCTATCCCATCCTCTATCTTCTCCTATCCTCTATCCTATCCTATCCTCTATCCTATCCTATCCTCTATCCTATCCCATCCTCTATCTTCTCCTATCCTCGATCCTATCCTATCCTCAAACCTATCCTATCCTCAATTGTATCGTATACTCCATCCTATCCTATCCGCTATCCTATCCTATCCTCTATCCTATAATATCCTCTATCCTATCCAATACTCTATCCTATCTTCTATCCTATCCTCTATCGTATCCTATCCTCTATCCTATCCTATCCTCTATCCTATCCTATCCTCTATCCTATCCCATCCTCTATCCTATCCTATCCTCTATCCTATCCTATCCTCTATCCTATCCTATCCTCTATCCTATCCTATCCTCTATCCTATCCTATCCTCTATCCTATCCTATCCTATATCCTATCCTATCCTCTATCCTATCCTATACTCTCTCCTATCCTATCCTCTATCCTATCCTATCCTCTATCCTATCCTATACTCTATCCTATCCTATACTCTATCCTATCCTATCCTCTATCCTATCCTATACTCTATCCTATCCTACCCTCTATCCTATCCTATCCTTTATCCTATCCTATCCTCTATCCTATCCTATCCTCTATAATATCGTATCCTGTATCCTATCGCATCCACTATCCTATACAATTCTCTATCCTATCCTATCCTCTATCCTATCCTATCCTCTATCCTATCTTATCCTCTATCCTATCCTATCCTCCATCATATCCTATCCTCTATCCTATAATACCCTCTATCCTATCCTATCCTCTATCCTATCCTATTATCTATCCTATCCTCTATAATATCGTATCCTCTATCATATCCTATCCTCTTTCCTATAATATCATCTATCCTATCCTATCCTCTATCCTCTCCTATCCTCTATCCTATCATATCCTCTATCCTATCCTATCCTCTATCCTATCCTATCCTCTATCCTATCCAATCCTCTATCCTATCCTATCCTCTATCCTATCCTATCCTCTATACTATCGTATCCTCTATAATATCGTATCCTCTATAATATCGTATCCTGTATCCTATCCTCTATCCTATCCTATCGTCTACCCCATCCTATCCTCTATCCTATCCAATCCTCTATCCTATCCTATCCTCTATCCTATCCTATCCTCTATCCTATCCTATCCTCTATAATATCGTATCCTGTATCCTATCGCATCCACTATCCTATACAATCCTCTATCCTATCCTATCCTCTATCCTATCCTATCCTCTATCCTATCTTATCCTCTATCCTATCCTATCCTCCATCATATCCTATCCTCTATCCTATAATACCCTCTATCCTATCCTATCCTCTATCCTATCCTATTATCTATCCTATCCTCTATAATATCGTATCCTCTATCATATCCTATCCTCTTTCCTATAATATCATCTATCCTATCCTATCCTCTATCCTATCCTATCCTCTATCCTATCATATCCTCTATCCTATCCTATCCTCTATCCTATCCTATCCTCTATCCTATCCAATCCTCTATCCTATCCTATCCTCTATCCTATCCTATCCTCTATACTATCGTATCCTCTATAATATCGTATCCTCTATAATATCGTATCCTGTATCCTATCCTCTATCCTATCCTATCGTCTACCCCATCCTATCCTCTATCCTATCCAATCCTCTATCCTATCCTATCCTCTATCCTATCCTATCCTCTATACTATCGTATCCTCTATACTATCCTATTCTCTATCCTATCCTATCCTCTATCCTATCCTATCCTCTATCCTATCCTATCCTCTATCCTATCCTATCCTCTATACTATCGTATCCTCTATAATATCGTATCCTCTATAATATCGTATCCTGTATCCTATCCTCTATCCTATCCTATCGTCTATCCCATCCTATCCTCTATCCTATCCAATCCTCTATGCTATCCTATCCTCTATCCTATCCTATCCTCTATACTATCGTATCCTCTATAATATCGTATCCTCTATAATATCGTATCCTGTATCCTATCCTGTCCTCTTTCCTATCCTATCCTCTATCCTATCCTATCCTCTATCCTATCCTATCCTCTATCCTATCCTATCCTCTATCCTATCATATCCTCTATCCTATCCTATCCTCTATCCTATCCTATCCTCTCCTCTATACTATCGTATCCTCTATAATATCGTATCCTCTATAATATCGTATCCTGTATCCTATCCTCTATCCTATCCTATCGTCTATCCCATCCTATCCTCTATCCTATCCAATCCTCTATCCTATCCTATCCTCTATCCTATCCTATCCTCTATACTATCGTATCCTCTATACTATCGTATCCTCTATAATATCGTATCCTCTATAATATCGTATCCTGTATCCTATCCTGTCCTCTTTCCTATCCTATCCTCTATCCTATCCTATCCTCTATCCTATCCTATCCTCTATCCTATCCTATCCTCTATCCTATCATATCCTCTATCCTATCCTATCCTCTATCCTATCCTATCCTCTATCCCATCCTATCCTCTATACTATCGTATCATCTATAATATCCTATCCTCTATCCTATCCTATCCTCTATCCTATCCTATCCTCTATCCTATCCTATCCTCTATCCTATCCTATCCACTATCCTATCGCATCCTCTATCCTATACAATCCTCTATCCTATCCAATCCTCTATCCTATCCTATCCTCTATCCTATCTTATCCTCTATCCTATCCTATCCTCCATCCTATCCTATCCTCTTTCCTATAACATCCTCTATCCTATCCTATCCTCTATCCTATCCAATCCTCTACCGTCTCCTATCCTGTATCCGATCCAATCCCCTATCCTCTATCCTATCCTATTCTCTATCCTATCCTCTATCCTATCCTATCCTCTATCCTATCCTATCCTCTATCCTATCATATCCTCTATCCTATCCTATCCTCTATCCTATCCTATCCTCTATCCTATCCTATCCTCTATCCTATCCAATCCCCTATGTTATCCCCTATCCTATCCTATCCTCTATAATATCGTATCCTCTATCATATCCTATCCTCTTTCCTATAATATCATCTATCCTATCCTATCCTCTATCCTATCCTATCCTCTATCCTATCATATCCTCTATCCTATCCTATCCTCTATCCTATCCTGTCCTCTATCCTATCCAATCCTATATCCTATCCTATCCTCTATCCTATCCTATCCTCTATCCTATCCTATCCTATATCCTATCCTATCCTCTATCCTTTCCTATCCTCTGTCCTATCCAATCCTCTATACTATCCTCTATCCTATCCTCTATCCTATCCTCTATCCTATCCTATCCTCTATCATATCCTATCCTCTATCCTATCCTATCCTCTATCCTATCCTATCCTCTATCCTATCATATCCTCTATAATATCGTATCCTGTATCCTATCCTGTCCTCTTTCCTATCCTATCATCAATCCTATCCTATCCTCTATCGTGTCCTATCCTCTATGCTATCCAATCCCCTATGTTATCCTCTATCCTATCATATCCTCTATCCTATCCTATCCTCTATCCTATCCTATCCTCTATCATATCCTATCCTCTATCCTATCCTATCCTCTATCCTATCCTGTCCTCTTTCCTATCCTATCCTCAACCCTATCCTATCCTCAATTCTATCCTATACTCCATCCTATCCTATCCGCTATCCTATCCTATCCTCTATCCTATAATATCCTCTATCCTATCCAATCCTCTATCCTATCCTCTATCCTATCCTCTATCCTATCCTCTATCCTATCCTCTATCCTATCCTGCTCTATCCTATCCTATCCTCTATCCTATCCTATCCTCTATCCTATCTTATCATCTATCCTATCCTATACTCTATCCTATCCTATCCTCTATAATATCGTATCCTGTATCCTATCCTGTCCTCTTTCCTATCCTATCATCAAACCTATCCTGTCCTCTATCGTCTCCTATCCTCTATCCTATCCAATCCCCTATGTTATCCTCTATCTTATCCTATCCTCCATCCTATCCTATCCTCTATACTATCCTATCCTCTATCCTATCCTATCCTCTATCCTATCCTATCCTATATCCTATCCTCTATCCTATTCTATCCTCTATCCTATCCTATCCTATCCTCCATCCTATCCTCTATCCTATCATATCCTCTATCCTATCCTATCCTCTATCCTATCCTATCCTCTATCCTATCCTATCCTCTATACTATCGTATCCTCTATAATATCGTATCCTCTATAATATCGTATCCTGTATCCTATCCTCTATCCTATCCTATCGTCTATCCCATCCTATCCTCTATCCTATCCAATCCTCTATCCTATCCTATCCTCTATCCTATCCTATCCTCTATACTATCGTATCCTCTATACTATCGTATCCTCTATAATATCGTATCCTCTATAATATCGTATCCTGTATCCTATCCTGTCCTCTTTCCTATCCTATCCTCTATCCTATCCTATCCTCTATCCTATCCTATCCTCTATCCAATCCTATCCTCTATCCTATCATATCCTCTATCCTATCCTATCCTCTATCCTATCCTATCCTCTATCCCATCCTATCCTCTATACTATCGTATCATCTATAATATCCTATCCTCTATCCTATCCTATCCTCTATCCTATCCTATCCTCTATCCTATCCTATCCTCTATCCTATCCTATCCACTATCCTATCGCATCCTCTATCCTATACAATCCTCTATCCTATCCAATCCTCTATCCTATCCTATCCTCTATCCTATCTTATCCTCTATCCTATCCTATCCTCCATCCTATCCTATCCTCTTTCCTATAATATCCTCTATCCTATCCTATCCTCTATCCTATCCAATCCTCTACCGTCTCCTATCCTGTATCCGATCCAATCCCCTATCCTCTATCCTATCCTATTCTCTATCCTATCCTCTATCGTATCGTATCCTCTATCCTATCCTATCCTCTATCCTATCGCATCCTCTATCCTATACAATCCTCTATCCTATCCTATCCTCTATCCTATCCTATCCTCTATCCTATCCTATCCTCTATCCTATCCTATCCTATATCCTATCCTATCCTCTATCCTTTCCTATCCTCTGTCCTATCCAATCCTCTATACTATCCTCTATCCTATCCTCTATCCTATCCTCTATCCTATCCTATCCTCTATCATATCCTATCCTCTATCCTATCCTATCCTATATCCTATCATATCCTCTATCCTATCATATCCTCTATAATATCGTATCCTGTATCCTATCCTGTCCTCTTTCCTATCCTATCATCAATCCTATCCTATCCTCTATCGTCTCCTATCCTCTATGCTATCCAATCCCCTATGTTATCCTCTATCCTATCATATCCTCTATCCTATCCTATCCTCTATCCTATCCTATCCTCTATCATATCCTATCCTCTATCCTATCCTATCCTCTATCCTATCCTGTCCTCTTTCCTATCCTATCCTCAACCCTATCCTATCCTCAATTCTATCCTATACTCCATCCTATCCTATCCGCTATCCTATCCTATCCTCTATCCTATAATATCCTCTATCCTATCCAATCCTCTATCCTATCCTCTATCCTATCCTCTATCCTATCCTCTATCCTATCCTCTATCCTATCCTGCTCTATCCTATCCTATCCTCTATCCTATCCTATCCTCTATCCTATCTTATCATCTATCCTATCCTATACTCTATCCTATCCTATCCTCTATAATATCGTATCCTGTATCCTATCCTGTCCTCTTTCCTATCCTATCATCAAACCTATCCTGTCCTCTATCGTCTCCTATCCTCTATCCTATCCAATCCCCTATGTTATCCTCTATCTTATCCTATCCTCCATCCTATCCTATCCTCTATACTATCCTATCCTCTATCCTATCCTATCCTCTATCCTATCCTATCCTATATCCTATCCTCTATCCTATTCTATCCTCTATCCTATCCTATCCTATCCTCCATCCTATCCTATCCTCTATCCTATCCTATCCTCTATCCTATCCTATCCTCTATCCTATCGCATCCTCTATCCTATACAATCTTCTATCCTATCCTATCCTCTATCCTATCCTATCCTCTATCCTATCTTATCCTCTATCCTATCCTATCCTCCATCCTATCCTCTCCTCTATCCTATAATATCCTCTATCCTATCCTATCCTCTATCCTATCCTATCCTCTATCCTATCCTATCCTCTATCCTATCCTATCCTCAACCCTATCCTATCCTCAATTCTATCCTATACTCCACCCTATCCTATCCGCTATCCTATCCTATCCTCTATCCTATAATATCCTCTATCCTATCCAATCCTCTATCCTATCCTCTATCCTATCCTCTATCCTATCCTGCTCTATCCTATCCAATCCTCTATCGTATCCTATCCTCTATCCTATCCTATCCTCTATCCTATCCTATCCTCTATCCTATCCAATCCCCTATGTTATCGTCTATCCTATCCTATCCTCTATAATATCGTATCCTCTATCATATCCTATCCTCTTTCCTATAATATCGTCTATCCTATCCTATCCTCTATCCTATCCTATCCTCTATCCTATCTTATCCTCTATCCTATCCTATCCTCCATCCTATCCTCTCCTCTATCCTATAATATCCTCTGTCCTATCCTATCCTCTATCCTATCCTAGCCTCTATCCTACAATATCCTCTATCCTATCCAATCCTCTATCCTATCCTCTATCCTATCCTCTATCCTATCCTGCTCTATCCTATCCAATCCTCTATCGTATCCTATCCTCTATCCTATCCTATCCTCTATCCTATCCTATCCTCTATCCTATCCAATCCCCTATGTTATCGTCTACCCTATCCTATCCTCTATAATATCGTATCCTCTATCATATCCTATCCTCTTTCCTATAATATCGTCTATCCTATCCTATCCTCTATCCTATCCTATCCTCTATCCTATCTTATCCTCAACCCTATCCTATCCTCAATCCTATTCTATCCTCTATCCTATCGTATCCTCTATCCTATCCAATCCTCTATCGTATCCTATCCTCTATCCTATCCTATACTGTATCCTACCCTATCCTCTATCCTATCGCATCCTCTATCCTATACAATCTTCTATCCTATCCTATCCTCTATCCTATCCTATCCTCTATCCTATCTTATCCTCTATCCTATCCTATCCTCTATCCTATCCTCTCCTCTATCCTATAATATCCTCTATCCTATCCTATCCTCTATCCTATCCTATCCTCTATCCTATCCTATCCTCTATCCTATCCTGTCCTCTTTCCTATCCTATCCTCAACCCTATCCTATCCTCAATTCTATCCTATACTCCACCCTATCCTATCCGCTATCCTATCCTATCCTCTATCCTATAATATCCTCTATCCTATCCAATCCTCTATCCTATCCTCTATCCTATCCTCTATCCTATCCTGCTCTATCCTATCCAATCCTCTATCGTATCCTATCCTCTATCCTATCCTATCCTCTATCCTATCCTATCCTCTATACTACCGTATCCTCTATAATATCGTATCCTCTATAATATCGTATCCTCTATCATATCCTATCCTCTTTCCTATAACATCATCTATCCTATCCTATCCTCTATCCTATCCTATCCTCTATCCTATCACATCCTCTATCCTATCCAATCCTCTATCCTATCCTATCCTCTATCCTATCCTATCCTCTATCCTATCCTATCCTATATCCTATCCTATCCTCTATCCTATCCTATCCTCTATAATATCGTATCCTGTATAATATCGTATCCTGTATCCTATCCTGTCCTCTTTCCTATCCTATACTATATCCTATCATATCCTCTATCCTATCCTATCCTCTATCCTATCCTATCCTCTATCCTATCCTATCGTCTATCCCATCCTATCCTCTATCCTATCCTATCCCCTATCCTATCCTATCATCTATCCTATCCTATCCTCTATCCTATCCTATCCTCTATCCTATCCTATCCTCTATCCTATCCTATCCTCTATCCTATCCTATCCTCTATCCTATCCTATCCTCTATCCTATCCTATCCTCTATCCTATCCTATCCTCTATACTATCGTATCCTCTATAATATCGTATCCTCTATAATATCGTATCCTGTATCCTATCCTGTCCTCTTTTCTATCCTATCATCAATCCTATCCTATCCTCTATCCTATCCAATCCCCTATGTTATCCTCTATCCTATCCTATCCTCTATAATATCGTATCCTCTATCATATCCTATCCTCTTTCCTATAATATCATCTATCCTATCCTATCCTCTATCCTATCCTATCCTCTATCCTATCATATCCTCTATCCTATCCTATCCTCTATCCTATCCTATCCTCCATCCTATCCTATACTCTATCCTATCCTATCCTCTATCCTATCCTATCCTCTATCCTATCCTATCCTCCATCCTATCCTATCCTCTATCCTATCCAATCCCCTATGTTATCCTCTATCCTAGCCTATCCTCTATAATATCGTATCCTCTATCATATACTATCCTCTTTCCTATAATATCGTCTATCCTACCCTATCCTTTATCCTATCCTATCCTCTATAATATCCTATCCTCTATAGTATCGTATCCTGTATCCTATCTTTTCCTCTATCCTATCCTATCCTCTATCCTATCCTATCCTCTATCCTATCCTATCGTCTATCCCATCCTATCCTCTATCCTATCCAATCCTCTATCCTATCCTATCCTCTATCCTATCCTATCCTCTATACTATCGTATCCTCTATAATATCGTATCCTCTATAATATCGTATCCTGTATCCTATCCTGTCCTCTTTCCTATCCTATCCTCTATCCTATCCTCTATCATATCCTATCCTCTATCGTATCCTATCCTCTATCCTACCCTATCCTCTATCTGATCATATCCACTATCCTATCCTATCCTTTATCCTATCCTATCCTCTATCCTATCCTATCCTCTATAATATCCTATCCTGTATCCTATCTTATCCTCTGTCCTATCCTATCCTCAATCCTATCCTATCCTCTATCCTATCGCATCCTCTATCCTATCCAATCCTCTATCCTATCCTATCCTCTATCCTATCCTATCCTATATCCTATCCTATCCTCTATCCTAACCTATCCTCTATCCTATCCTATCCTCTATCCTATCCTATCCTCTATCCTATCCTATCCTCCATCCTATCCTATCCTCTATCCAATCCAATCCCCTATGTTATCCTCTATCCTATCCTATCCTCTATAATATCGTATCCTCTATCATATCCTATCCTCTTTCCTATAATATCGTCTATCCTACCCTATCCTTTATCCTATCCTATCCTCTATAATATCCTATCCTCTATAGTATCGTATCCTGTATCCTATCTTATCCTCTATCCTATCCTATCCTCTATCCTATCCTATCCTCTATCCTATCCTATCGTCTATCCCATCCTATCCTCTATCCTATCCAATCCTCTATCATATCCTATCCTCTATCCTATCCTATCCTCTATACTATCGTATCCTCTATACTATCGTATCCTCTATAATATCGTATCCTCTATAATATCGTATCCTGTATCCTATCCTGTCCTCTTTCCTATCCTATCCTCTATCCTATCCTATCCTGTATCCTATCCTATCCTCTATCATATCCTATCCTCAATCCAATCATATCCTCTATACTATCGTATCCTCTATCCTATCCTATCTTCTATCCTATCCTATCCTCTATCCTATCCTATCCTCTATCCTATCCTATCCTCTATCCTATCCTATCCTCTGTCCTATCCTATTCTCTATCCTATCCTATCCTCTATCCTATCCTATCCTCTATCCTATCCTATCCTCTATCCTATCCTATCCTCTATACTATCGTATCCTCTATAATATCGTATCCTCTATAATATCGTATCCTCTATAATATCGTATCCTCTATCATATCCTATCCTCTTTCCTATAATATCATCTATCCTATCCTATCCTCCATCCTATCCTATCCTCTATCCTATCACATCCTCTATCCTATCCAATCCTCTATCCTATCCTATCCTCTATCCTATCCTATCCTCTATCCTATCCTATCCTATATCCTATCCTATCCTCTATCCTATCCTATCCTCTATAATATCGTATCCTCTATAATATCGTATCCTGTATCCTATCCTGTCCTCTTTCCTATCCTATACTATATCCTATCATATCCTCTATCCTATCCTATCCTCCATCCTATCCTATCCTCTATCCTATCCTATCGTCTATCCCATCCTATCCTCTATCCTATCCAATCCTCTATCCTACCCTATCCTCTATCCTATCCTATCCTATATCCTATCATATCCTCTATAACATCGTATCCTCTATAATATCGTATCCTGTATCCTATCCTGTCCTCTTTCCTATCCTATCCTCTATCCTATCCTATCCTGTATCCTATCCTATCCTCTATCATATCCTATCCTCAATCCAATCATATCCTCTATACTATCGTATCCTCTATCCTATCCTATCTTCTATCCTATCCTATCCTCTATCCTATCCTATCCTCTATCCTATCCTATCCTCCATCCTATCCTATCCTCTACCCTATCCTATCCTCTATCCTATCCTATCCTCCATCCTATCCTATCCTCTATCCTATCCAATCCCCTATGTTATCCTCTATCCTATCCTATCCTCTATAATATCGTATCCTCTATCATATCCTATCCTCTTTCCTATAATATCATCTATCCTATCCTATCCTCTATCCTATCCTATCCTCTTTCCTATCCAATCCTCTATCCTATCCTATCCTCTATCCTATCCTATCCTCTATCCTATCCTATCCTCTATCCTATCCTATCCTCTATCCTATCCTATCCTCAACCCTATCCTATCCTCAATTATATCGTATACTCCATCCTATCCTATCCGCTATCCTATCCTATCCTCTATCCTATAATATCCTCTATCCTATCCTATCCTCTATCCTATCCTATCCTCCATCCTATCCTATCCTCTACCCTATCCTATCCTCTATCCTATCCTATCCTCCATCCTATCCTATCCTCTATCCTATCCAATCCCCTATGTTATCCTCTATCCTATCCTATCCTCTATAATATCGTATCCTCTATCATATCCTATCCTCTTTCCTATAATATCATCTATCCTATCCTATCCTCTATCCTATCCTATCCTCTATCCTATCATATCCTCTATCCTATCCTATCCTCTATCCTATCCTATCCTCCATCCTATCCTATCCTCTACCCTATCCTATCCTCTATCCTATCCTATCCTCCATCCTATCCTATCCTCTATCCTATCCAATCCCCTATGTTATCCTCTATCCTATCCTATCCTCTATAATATCGTATCCTCTATCATATCCTATCCTCTTTCCTATAATATCATCTATCCTATCCTATCCTCTATCCTACCCTATCCTTTATCCTATCCTATCCTCTATAATATCCTATCCTCTATAATATCGTATCCTGTATCCTATCTTATCCTCTGTCCTATCCTATCCTCAATCCTATCCTATCCTCTATCCTATCGCATCCTCTTTCCTATCCAATCCTCTATCCTATCCTATCCTCTATCCTATCCTATCCTCTATCCTATCCTATCCTCTATCCTATCCTATCCTCTATCCTATCCTATCCTCAACCCTATCCTATCCTCAATTCTATCGTATACTCCATCCTATCCTATCCGCTATCCTATCCTATCCTCTATCCTATAATATCCTCTATCCTATCCAATACTCTATCCTATCCTCTATCCTATCCTCTATCGTATCCTATCCTCTATCCTATCTTATCCTCTGTCCTATCCTATCCTCAATCCTATCCTATCCTCTATCCTATCGCATCCTCTTTCCTATCCAATCCTCTATCCTATCCTATCCTCTATCCTATCCTATCCTCTATCCTATCCTATCCTCTATCCTATCGCATCCTCTATCCTATCCAATCCTCTATCCTATCCTATCCTCTATCCTAACCTATCCTCTATCCTATCCTATCCTATATCCTATCCTATCCTCTATCCTATCCTATCCTCCATAATATCGTATCCTCTATAATATCGTATCCTGTATCCTATCCTGTCCTCTTTCCTATCCTATCCTATATTCTATCCTATCCTCTATCCTATCCTATCCTGTATCCTATCCTATCGTCTATCCTATCCTATACTCTATCCTATCCTATCCTCTATCCTACCCTATCCTTTATCCTATCCTATCCTCTATCCTATCCTATCCTCTATAATATCGTATCCTGTATCCTATCTTATCCTTTGTCCTATCCTATCCTCAATCCTATCCTATCCTCTATCCTATCATATCCTCTATAATAACGTATCCTCTATAATATCGTATCCTCTATAATATCGTATCCTGTATCCTATCCTGCCCTCTTTCCTATCCTATCCTCTATCCTATCCTCTATCATATCCTATCCTCTATCCTATCCTATCCTCTATCCTACCCTATCCTCTATCCTATCATATCCTCTATCCTATCCTATCCCCTATCCTATCCTATCCTCTATCCTATCCTATACTCTATCCTATCCTATCCTCTATCCTACCCTATCCTTTATCCTATCCTATCCTCTATACTATCCTATCCTCTATAATATCGTATCCTGTATCCTATCTTATCCTCTGTCCTATCCTATCCTCAATCCTATCCTATCCTCTATCCTATCGCATCCTCTATCCTATCCAATCCTCTATCCTATCCTATCCTCTATCCTATCCTATCCTCTATCCTATCCTATCCTCCATCCTATCCTATCCTCTACCCTATCCTATCCTCTATCCTATCCTATCCTCCATCCTATCCTATCCTCTATCCTATCCAATCCCCTATGTTATCCTCTATCCTATCCTATCCTCTATAATATCGTATCCTCTATCATATCCTATCCTCTTTCCTATAATATCATCTATCCTATCCTATCCTCTATCCTATCCTATCCTCCATCCTATCCTATCCTCTATCCTATCCAATCCCCTATGTTATCCTCTATCCTATCCTATCCTCTATAATATCGTATCCTCTATCATATCCTATCCTCTTTCCTATAATATCATCTATCCTATCCTATCCTCTATCCTACCCTATCCTTTATCCTATCCTATCCTCTATAATATCCTATCCTCTATAATATCGTATCCTGTATCCTATCTTATCCTCTGTCCTATCCTATCCTCAATCCTATCCTATCCTCTATCCTATCGCATCCTCTTTCCTATCCAATCCTCTATCCTATCCTATCCTCTATCCTATCCTATCCTCTATCCTATCCTATCCTCTATCCTATCCTATCCTCTATCCTATCCTATCCTCTATCCTATCCTATCCTCAACCCTATCCTATCCTCAATTCTTTCGTATACTCCATCCAATCCTATCCGCTATCCTATCCTATCCTCTATCCTATAATATCCTCTATCCTATCCAATACTCTATCCTATCCTCTATCCTATCCTCTATCGTATCCTATCCTCTATCCTATCTTATCCTCTGTCCTATCCTATCCTCAATCCTATCCTATCCTCTATCCTATCGCATCCTCTTTCCTATCCAATCCTCTATCCTATCCTATCCTCTATCCTATCCTATCCTCTATCCTATCCTATCCTCTATCCTATCGCATCCTCTATCCTATCCAATCCTCTATCCTATCCTATCCTCTATCCTAACCTATCCTCTATCCTATCCTATCCTATATCCTATCCTATCCTCTATCCTATCCTATCCTCCATAATATCGTATCCTCTATAATATCGTATCCTGTATCCTATCCTGTCCTCTTTCCTATCCTATCCTATATTCTATCCTATCCTCTATCCTATCCTATCCTGTATCCTATCCTATCGTCTATCCTATCCTATACTCTATCCTATCCTATCCTCTATCCTACCCTATCCTTTATCCTATCCTATCCTCTATCCTATCCTATCCTCTATAATATCGTATCCTGTATCCTATCTTATCCTTTGTCCTATCCTATCCTCAATCCTATCCTATCCTCTATCCTATCATATCCTCTATAATAACGTATCCTCTATAATATCGTATCCTCTATAATATCGTATCCTGTATCCTATCCTGCCCTCTTTCCTATCCTATCCTCTATCCTATCCTCTATCATATCCTATCCTCTATCCTATCCTATCCTCTATCCTACCCTATCCTCTATCCTATCATATCCTCTATCCTATCCTATCCCCTATCCTATCCTATCCTCTATCCTATCCTATACTCTATCCTATCCTATCCTCTATCCTACCCTATCCTTTATCCTATCCTATCCTCTATACTATCCTATCCTCTATAATATCGTATCCTGTATCCTATCTTATCCTCTGTCCTATCCTATCCTCAATCCTATCCTATCCTCTATCCTATCGCATCCTCTATCCTATCCAATCCTCTATCCTATCCTATCCTCTATCCTATCCTATCCTCTATCCTATCCTATCCTCCATCCTATCCTATCCTCTACCCTATCCTATCCTCTATCCTATCCTATCCTCCATCCTATCCTATCCTCTATCCTATCCAATCCCCTATGTTATCCTCTATCCTATCCTATCCTCTATAATATCGTATCCTCTATCATATCCTATCCTCTTTCCTATAATATCATCTATCCTATCCTATCCTCTATCCTATCCTATCCTCCATCCTATCCTATCCTCTATCCTATCCAATCCCCTATGTTATCCTCTATCCTATCCTATCCTCTATAATATCGTATCCTCTATCATATCCTATCCTCTTTCCTATAATATCATCTATCCTATCCTATCCTCTATCCTACCCTATCCTTTATCCTATCCTATCCTCTATAATATCCTATCCTCTATAATATCGTATCCTGTATCCTATCTTATCCTCTGTCCTATCCTATCCTCAATCCTATCCTATCCTCTATCCTATCGCATCCTCTTTCCTATCCAATCCTCTATCCTATCCTATCCTCTATCCTATCCTATCCTCTATCCTATCCTATCCTCTATCCTATCCTATCCTCTATCCTATCCTATCCTCTATCCTATCCTATCCTCAACCCTATCCTATCCTCAATTCTTTCGTATACTCCATCCTATCCTATCCGCTATCCTATCCTATCCTCTATCCTATAATATCCTCTATCCTATCCTATCCTCTATCCTATCCTATCCTCCATCCTATCCTATCCTCTACCCTATCCTATCCTCTATCCTATCCTATCCTCCATCCTATCCTATCCTCTATCCTATCCAATCCCCTATGTTATCCTCTATCCTATCCTATCCTCTATAATATCGTATCCTCTATCATATCCTATCCTCTTTCCTATAATATCATCTATCCTATCCTATCCTCTATCCTACCCTATCCTTTATCCTATCCTATCCTCTATAATATCCTATCCTCTATAATATCGTATCCTGTATCCTATCTTATCCTCTGTCCTATCCTATCCTCAATCCTATCCTATCCTCTATCCTATCGCATCCTCTTTCCTATCCAATCCTCTATCCTATCCTATCCTCTATCCTATCCTATCCTCTATCCTATCCTATCCTCTATCCCATCGCATCCTCTATCCTATCCAATCCTCTATCCTCTCAGATCCTCTATCCTATCCTATCCTCTATCCTATCCTATCCTATATCCTATCCTATCCGCTATCCTATCCTATCCTCCATAATATCGTATCCTCTATAATATCGTATCCTGTATCCTATCCTGTCCTCTTTCCTATCCTATCCTATATCCTATCCTATCCTCTATCCTATCCTATCCTCCATAATATCGTATCCTCTATAATATCGTATCCTGTATCCTATTATGTCCTCTTTCCTATCCTATACTATATCCTATCATATCCTCTATCCTATCCTATCCTCTATCCTATCCTATCCTGTATCCTATCCTATCGTCTATCCTATCCTATACTCTATCCTATCCTATCCTCTATCCTACCCTATCCTTTATCCTATCCTATCCTCTATCCTATCCTATCCTCTATAATATCGTATCCTGTATCCTATCTTATCCTTTGTCCTATCCTATCCTCAATCCTATCCTATCCTCTATCCTATCGCATCCTCTATCCTATCCAATCCTCTATCCCATCCTATCCTCTATCCTATCCTATCCTCTATCCTATCCTATCCTCTATAATATCGTATCCTCTATAATATCGTATCCTGTATCCTATCCTGTCCTCTTTCCTATCCTATACTATATCCTATCATATCCTCTATCCTATCCTATCCTCTATCCTATCCTATCCTGTATCCTATCCTATCCTGTATCCTATCCTATCGTCTATCCTATCCTATACTCTATCCTATCCTATCCTCTATCCTACCCTATCCTTTATCCTATCCTATCCTCTATCCTATCCTATCCTCTATAATATCGTATCCTGTATCCTATCTTATCCTTTGTCCTATCATATTCTCAATCCTATCCTATCCTCTATCCTATCGCATCCTCTATCCTATCCAATCCTCTATCCTATCCTATCCTCTATCCTATCCTATCCTCTATCCTATCCTATCCTCTATAATATCGTATCCTCTATAATATCGTATCCTGTATCCTATCCTGTCCTCTTTCCTATCCTATCCTCAATGCAATCCTATCCTCTATCCTATCGTATCCTCTATCCTATCCTATCCTCTATCCTATCCTATCCTCTATCCTATCCTATCGTCTATCCCATCCTATCCTCTATCCTATCCAATCCTCTATCCTATCCTATCCTCTATCCTATCCTGTCCTATATCCTATCATATCCTCTATAATAACGTATCCTCTATAATATCGTATCCTCTATAATATCGTATCCTGTATCCTATCCTGCCCTCTTTCCTATCCTATCCTCTATCCTATCCTCTATCATATCCTATCCTCTATCCTATCCTATCCTCTATCCTACCCTATCCTCTATCCTATCATATCCTCTATCCTATCCTATCCCCTATCCTATCCTATCCTCTATCCTATCCTATACTCTATCCTATCCTATCCTCTATCCTACCCTATCCTTTATCCTATCCTATCCTCTATACTATCCTATCCTCTATAATATCGTATCCTGTATCCTATCTTATCCTCTGTCCTATCCTATCCTCAATCCTATCCTATCCTCTATCCTATCGCATCCTCTATCCTATCCAATCCTCTATCCTATCCTATCCTCTATCCTATCCTATCCTCTATCCTATCCTATCCTCCATCCTATCCTATCCTCTACCCTATCCTATCCTCTATCCTATCCTATCCTCCATCCTATCCTATCCTCTATCCTATCCAATCCCCTATGTTATCCTCTATCCTATCCTATCCTCTATAATATCGTATCCTCTATCATATCCTATCCTCTTTCCTATAATATCATCTATCCTATCCTATCCACTATCCTATCCTATCCTCTATCCTATCATATCCTCTATCCTATCCTATCCTCTATCCTATCCTATCCGCTATCCTATCCTATCCTCTATCCTATAATATCCTCTATCCTATCCAATACTCTATCCTATCCTCTATCCTATCCTCTATCGTATCCTATCCTCTATCCTATCTTATCCTCTGTCCTATCCTATCCTCAATCCTATCCTATCCTCTATCCTATCGCATCCTCTTTCCTATCCAATCCTCTATCCTATCCTATCCTCTATCCTATCCTATCCTCTATCCTATCCTATCCTCTATCCTATCGCATCCTCTATCCTATCCAATCCTCTATCCTATCCTATCCTCTATCCTATCCTATCCTCTATCCTATCCTATCCTCTATCCTAACCTATCCTCTATCCTATCCTATCCTCTATCCTATCCTATCCTCTATCCTATCCAATCCTCTATCCTATCCTATCCTCTATCCTATCCTATCCTCTATCCTATCCTATCCTCTATCCTAACCTATCCTCTATCCTATCCTATCCTCTATCCTATCCTATCCTCTATCCTATCCTATCCTCCATCCTATCCTATCCTCTATCCAATCCAATCCCCTATGTTATCCTCTATCCTATCCTATCCTCTATAATATCGTATCCTCTATCATATCCTATCCTCTTTCCTATAATATCGTCTATCCTACCCTATCCTTTATCCTATCCTATCCTCTATAATATCCTATCCTCTATAGTATCGTATCCTGTATCCTATCTTATCCTCTATCCTATCCTATCCTCTATCCTATCCTATCCTCTATCCTATCCTATCGTCTATCCCATCCTATCCTCTATCCTATCCAATCCTCTATCATATCCTATCCTCTATCCTATCCTATCCTCTATACTATCGTATCCTCTATACTATCGTATCCTCTATAATATCGTATCCTCTATAATATCGTATCCTCTATAATATCGTATCCTCTATCATATCCTATCCTCTTTCCTATAATATCATCTATCCTATCCTATCCTCTATCCTATCCTATCCTCTATCCTATCACATCCTCTATCCTATCCAATCCTCTATCCTATCCTATCCTCTATCCTATCCTATCCTCTATCCTATCCTATCCTATATCCTATCCTATCCTCTATCCTATCCTATCCTCTATAATATCGTATCCTCTATAATATCGTATCCTGTATCCTATCCTGTCCTCTTTCCTATCCTATACTATATCCTATCATATCCTCTATCCTATCCTATCCTCCATCCTATCCTATCCTCTATCCTATCCTATCGTCTATCCCATCCTATCCTCTATCCTATCCAATCCTCTATCCTACCCTATCCTCTATCCTATCCTATCCTATATCCTATCATATCCTCTATAATATCGTATCCTCTATAATATCGTATCCTGTATCCTATCCTGTCCTCTTTCCTATCCTATCCTCTATCCTATCCTATCCTGTATCCTATCCTATCCTCTATCATATCCTATCCTCAATCCAATCATATCCTCTATACTATCGTATCCTCTATCCTATCCTATCTTCTATCCTATCCTATCCTCTATCCTATCCTATCCTCTATCCTATCCTATCCTCCATCCTATCCTATCCTCTACCCTATCCTATCCTCTATCCTATCCTATCCTCCATCCTATCCTATCCTCTATCCTATCCAATCCCCTATGTTATCCTCTATCCTATCCTATCCTCTATAATATCGTATCCTCTATCATATCCTATCCTCTTTCCTATAATATCATCTATCCTATCCTATCCTCTATCCTATCCTATCCTCTTTCCTATCCAATCCTCTATCCTATCCTATCCTCTATCCTATCCTATCCTCTATCCTATCCTATCCTCTATCCTATCCTATCCTCTATCCTATCCTATCCTCAACCCTATCCTATCCTCAATTCTATCGTATACTCCATCCTATCCTATCCGCTATCCTATCCTATCCTCTATCCTATAATATCCTCTATCCTATCCTATCCTCTATCCTATCCTATCCTCCATCCTATCCTATCCTCTACCCTATCCTATCCTCTATCCTATCCTATCCTCCATCCTATCCTATCCTCTATCCTATCCAATCCCCTATGTTATCCTCTATCCTATCCTATCCTCTATAATATCGTATCCTCTATCATATCCTATCCTCTTTCCTATAATATCATCTATCCTATCCTATCCTCTATCCTATCCTATCCTCTATCCTATCATATCCTCTATCCTATCCTATCCTCTATCCTATCCTATCCTCCATCCTATCCTATCCTCTACCCTATCCTATCCTCTATCCTATCCTATCCTCCATCCTATCCTATCCTCTATCCTATCCAATCCCCTATGTTATCCTCTATCCTATCCTATCCTCTATAATATCGTATCCTCTATCATATCCTATCCTCTTTCCTATAATATCATCTATCCTATCCTATCCTCTATCCTACCCTATCCTTTATCCTATCCTATCCTCTATAATATCCTATCCTCTATAATATCGTATCCTGTATCCTATCTTATCCTCTGTCCTATCCTATCCTCAATCCTATCCTATCCTCTATCCTATCGCATCCTCTTTCCTATCCAATCCTCTATCCTATCCTATCCTCTATCCTATCCTATCCTCTATCCTATCCTATCCTCTATCCTATCCTATCCTCTATCCTATCCTATCCTCAACCCTATCCTATCCTCAATTCTATCGTATACTCCATCCTATCCTATCCGCTATCCTATCCTATCCTCTATCCTATAATATCCTCTATCCTATCCAATACTCTATCCTATCCTCTATCCTATCCTCTATCGTATCCTATCCTCTATCCTATCTTATCCTCTGTCCTATCCTATCCTCAATCCTATCCTATCCTCTATCCTATCGCATCCTCTTTCCTATCCAATCCTCTATCCTATCCTATCCTCTATCCTATCCTATCCTCTATCCTATCCTATCCTCTATCCTATCGCATCCTCTATCCTATCCAATCCTCTATCCTATCCTATCCCCTATCCTAACCTATCCTCTATCCTATCCTATCCTATATCCTATCCTATCCTCTATCCTATCCTATCCTCCATAATATCGTATCCTCTATAATATCGTATCCTGTATCCTATCCTGTCCTCTTTCCTATCCTATCCTATATTCTATCCTATCCTCTATCCTATCCTATCCTCCATAATATCGTATCCTCTATAATATCGTATCCTGTATCCTATCCTGTCCTCTTTCCTATCCTATACTATATCCTATCATATCCTCTATCCTATCCTATCCTGTATCCTATCCTATCGTCTATCCTATCCTATACTCTATCCTATCCTATCCTCTATCCTACCCTATCCTTTATCCTATCCTATCCTCTATTCTATCCTATCCTCTATAATATCGTATCCTGTATCCTATCTTATCCTTTGTCCTATCCTATCCTCAATCCTATCCTATCCTCTATCCTATCATATCCTCTATAATAACGTATCCTCTATAATATCGTATCCTCTATAATATCGTATCCTGTATCCTATCCTGCCCTCTTTCCTATCCTATCCTCTATCCTATCCTCTATCATATCCTATCCTCTATCCTATCCTATCCTCTATCCTACCCTATCCTCTATCCTATCATATCCTCTATCCTATCCTATCCCCTATCCTATCCTATCCTCTATCCTATCCTATACTCTATCCTATCCTATCCTCTATCCTACCCTATCCTTTATCCTATCCTATCCTCTATACTATCCTATCCTCTATAATATCGTATCCTGTATCCTATCTTATCCTCTGTCCTATCCTATCCTCAATCCTATCCTATCCTCTATCCTATCGCATCCTCTATCCTATCCAATCCTCTATCCTATCCTATCCTCTATCCTATCCTATCCTCTATCCTATCCTATCCTCCATCCTATCCTATCCTCTACCCTATCCTATCCACTATCCTATCCTATCCTCCATCCTATCCTATCCTCTATCCTATCCAATCCCCTATGTTATCCTCTATCCTATCCTATCCTCTATAATATCGTATCCTCTATCATATCCTATCCTCTTTCCTATAATATCATCTATCCTATCCTATCCTCTGTCCTATCCTATCCTCTATCCTATCATATCCTCTATCCTATCCTATCCTCTATCCTATCCTATCCTCCATCCTATCCTATCCTCTACCCTATCCTATCCTCTATCCTATCCTATCCTCCATCCTATCCTATCCTCTATCCTATCCAATCCCCTATGTTATCCTCTATCCTATCCTATCCTCTATAATATCGTATCCTCTATCATATCCTATCCTCTTTCCTATAATATCATCTATCCTATCCTATCCTCTATCCTACCCTATCCTTTATCCTATCCTATCCTCTATAATATCCTATCCTCTATAATATCGTATCCTGTATCCTATCTTATCCTCTGTCCTATCCTATCCTCAATCCTATCCTATCCTCTATCCTATCGCATCCTCTTTCCTATCCAATCCTCTATCCTATCCTATCCTCTATCCTATCCTATCCTCTATCCTATCCTATCCTCTATCCTATCCTATCCTCTATCCTATCCTATCCTCAACCCTATCCTATCCTCAATTCTTTCGTATACTCCATCCTATCCTATCCGCTATCCTATCCTATCCTCTATCCTATAATATCCTCTATCCTATCCTATCCTCTATCCTATCCTATCCTCCATCCTATCCTATCCTCTACCCTATCCTATCCTCTATCCTATCCTATCCTCCATCCTATCCTATCCTCTATCCTATCCAATCCCCTATGTTATCCTCTATCCTATCCTATCCTCTATAATATCGTATCCTCTATCATATCCTATCCTCTTTCCTATAATATCATCTATCCTATCCTATCCTCTATCCTACCCTATCCTTTATCCTATCCTATCCTCTATAATATCCT
Source organism: Halictus rubicundus (assembly GCF_050948215.1). NCBI lineage: Eukaryota > Metazoa > Arthropoda > Insecta > Hymenoptera > Halictidae > Halictus > Halictus rubicundus. The sequence continues at coordinate 112,208 of NW_027488663.1, read as the reverse complement.
ATCCTCTATAATATCGTATCCTGTATCCTATCTTATCCTCTGTCCTATCCTATCCTCAATCCTATCCTATCCTCTATCCTATCGCATCCTCTATCCTATCCAATCCTCTATCCTATCAGATCCTCTATCCTATCCTATCCTCTATCCTATCCTATCCTATATCCTATCCTATCCTCTATCCTATCCTATCCTCCATAATATCGTATCCTCTATAATATCGTATCCTGTATCCTATCCTGTCCTCTTTCCTATCCTATCCTATATCCTATCCTATCCTCTATCCTATCCTATCCTCCATAATATCGTATCCTCTATAATATCGTATCCTGTATCCTATTATGTCCTCTTTCCTATCCTATACTATATCCTATCATATCCTCTATCCTATCCTATCCTCTATCCTATCCTATCCTGTATCCTATCCTATCGTCTATCCTATCCTATACTCTATCCTATCCTATCCTCTATCCTACCCTATCCTTTATCCTATCCTATCCTCTATCCTATCCTATCCTCTATAATATCGTATCCTGTATCCTATCTTATCCTTTGTCCTATCCTATCCTCAATCCTATCCTATCCTCTATCCTATCGCATCCTCTATCCTATCCAATCCTCTATCCTATCCTATCCTCTATCCTATCCTATCCTCTATCCTATCCTATCCTCTATAATATCGTATCCTCTATAATATCGTATCCTGTATCCTATCCTGTCCTCTTTCCTATCCTATCCTGAATGCAATCCTATCCTCTATCCTATCGTATCCTCTATCCTATCCTATCTTCTTTCCTATTCTATCCTCTATCCTATCCTATCCTCTATAATATCGTATCCTGTATCCTATCTTATCCTTTGTCCTATCCTATCCTCAATCCTATCCTATCCTCTATCCTATCGCATCCTCTATCCTATCCAATCCTCTATCCTATCCTATCCTCTATCCTATCCTATCCTCTATCCTATCCTATCCTCTATAATATCGTATCCTCTATAATATCGTATCCTGTATCCTATCCTGTCCTCTTTCCTATCCTATCCTCAATGCAATCCTATCCTCTATCCTATCGTATCCTCTATCCTATCCTATCCTCTATCCTATCCTATCCTCTATCCTATCCTATCGTCTATCCCATCCTATCCTCTATCCTATCCAATCCTCTATCCTATCCTATCCTCTATCCTATCCTGTCCTATATCCTATCATATCCTCTATAATAACGTATCCTCTATAATATCGTATCCTCTATAATATCGTATCCTGTATCCTATCCTGCCCTCTTTCCTATCCTATCCTCTATCCTATCCTCTATCATATCCTATCCTCTATCCTATCCTATCCTCTATCCTACCCTATCCTCTATCCTATCATATCCTCTATCCTATCCTATCCCCTATCCTATCCTATCCTCTATCCTATCCTATACTCTATCCTATCCTATCCTCTATCCTACCCTATCCTTTATCCTATCCTATCCTCTATACTATCCTATCCTCTATAATATCGTATCCTGTATCCTATCTTATCCTCTGTCCTATCCTATCCTCAATCCTATCCTATCCTCTATCCTATCGCATCCTCTATCCTATCCAATCCTCTATCCTATCCTATCCTCTATCCTATCCTATCCTCTATCCTATCCTATCCTCCATCCTATCCTATCCTCTACCCTATCCTATCCTATCCTCCATCCTATCCTATCCTCTATCCTATCCAATCCCCTATGTTATCCTCTATCCTATCCTATCCTCTATAATATCGTATCCTCTATCATATCCTATCCTCTTTCCTATAATATCATCTATCCTATCCTATCCACTATCCTATCCTATCCTCTATCCTATCATATCCTCTATCCTATCCTATCCTCTATCCTATCCTATCCGCTATCCTATCCTATCCTCTATCCTATAATATCCTCTATCCTATCCAATACTCTATCCTATCCTCTATCCTATCCTCTATCGTATCCTATCCTCTATCCTATCTTATCCTCTGTCCTATCCTATCCTCAATCCTATCCTATCCTCTATCCTATCGCATCCTCTTTCCTATCCAATCCTCTATCCTATCCTATCCTCTATCCTATCCTATCCTCTATCCTATCCTATCCTCTATCCTATCGCATCCTCTATCCTATCCAATCCTCTATCCTATCCTATCCTCTATCCTATCCTATCCTCTATCCTATCCTATCCTCTATAATATCGTATCCTCTATAATATCGTATCCTGTATCCTATCCTGTCCTCTTTCCTATCCTATCCTGAATGCAATCCTATCCTCTATCCTATCGTATCCTCTATCCTATCCTATCTTCTTTCCTATTCTATCCTCTATCCTATCCTATCCTCTATAATATCGTATCCTGTATCCTATCTTATCCTCTGTCCTATCCTATCCTCAATCCTATCCTATCCTCTATCCTATCGCATCCTCTATCCTATCCAATCCTCTATCCTATCCTATCCTCTATCCTATCCTATCCTCTATCCTATCCGATCCTCTATCCTATCCTATCCTCTATCGTCTCCTATCCTCTATGCTATCCAATCCCCTATGTTATCCTCTATCCTATCCTATCCTCTATAATATCCTATCCTCTATACTATCCTATCCTCTGTCCTATCCTATCCTCTATCCTATCCTATCCTCAATCCTATCCTATCCTCTATCCTATCGCATCCTCTTTCCTATCCAATCCTCTATCCTATCCTATCCTCTATCCTATCCTATCCTCTATCCTATCCTATCCTCTATCCTATCGCATCCTCTATCCTATCCAATCCTCTATCCTATCCTATCCTCTATCCTATCCTATCCTCTATCCTATCCTATCCTATATCCTATCCTATCCTCTATCCTATCCTATCCTCCATAATATCGTATCCTCTATAATATCGTATCCTGTATCCTATCCTGTCCTCTTTCCTATCCTATACTATATCCTATCATATCCTCTATCCTATCCTATCCTCTATCCTATCCTATCCTGTATCCTATCCTATCGTCTATCCTATCCTATACTCTATCCTATCCTATCCTCTATCCTACCCTATCCTTTATCCTATCCTATCCTCTATCCTATCCTATCCTCTATAATATCGTATCCTGTATCCTATCTTATCCTTTGTCCTATCCTATCCTCAATCCTATCCTATCCTCTATCCTATCGCATCCTCTATCCTATCCAATCCTCTATCCTATCCTATCCTCTATCCTATCCTATCCTCTATCCTATCCTATCCTCTATAATATCGTATCCTCTATAATATCGTATCCTGTATCCTATCCTGTCCTCTTTCCTATCCTATCCTGAATGCAATCCTATCCTCTATCCTATCGTATCCTCTATCCTATCCTATCTTCTTTCCTATTCTATCCTCTATCCTATCCTATCCTCTATAATATCGTATCCTGTATCCTATCTTATCCTCTGTCCTATCCTATCCTCAATCCTATCCTATCCTCTATCCTATCGCATCCTCTATCCTATCCAATCCTCTATCCTATCCTATCCTCTATCCTATCCTATCCTCTATCCTATCCGATCCTCTATCCTATCCTATCCTCTATCGTCTCCTATCCTCTATGCTATCCAATCCCCTATGTTATCCTCTATCCTATCCTATCCTCTATAATATCCTATCCTCTATACTATCCTATCCTCTGTCCTATCCTATCCTCTATCCTATCCTATCCTCTATCCTATCCTATCCTCTATAATATCGTATCCTCTATAATATCGTATCCTGTATCCTATCCTGTCCTCTTTCCTATCCTATCCTCAATGCAATCCTATCCTCTATCCTATCGTATCCTCTATCCTATCCTATCCTCTATCCTATCCTATCCTCTATCCTATCCTATCGTCTATCCCATCCTATCCTCTATCCTATCCAATCCTCTATCCTATCCTATCCTCTATCCTATCCTATCCTATATCCTATCATATCCTCTATAATAACGTATCCTCTATAATATCGTATCCTCTATAATATCGTATCCTGTATCCTATCCTGCCCTCTTTCCTATCCTATCATCTATCCTATCCTCTATCATATCCTATCCTCTATCCTATCCTATCCTCTATCCTACCCTATCCTCTATCCTATCATATCCTCCATCCTATCCTATCCTCTATCCTATCCTATCCTCTATCCTATCCTATACTCTATCCTATCCTATCCTCTATCCTACCCTATCCTTTATCCTATCCTATCCTCTATACTATCCTATCCTCTATAATATCGTATCCTGTATCCTATCTTATCCTCTCTCCTATCCTATCCTCAATCCTATCCTATCCTCTATCCTATCGCATCCTCTATCCTATCCAATCCTCTATCCTATCCTATCCTCTATCCTATCCTATCCTCTATCCTATCCTATCCTCCATCCTATCCTATCCTCTACCCTATCCTATCCTCTATCCTATCCTATCCTCCATCCTATCCTATCCTCTATCCTATCCAATCCCCTATGTTATCCTCTATCCTATCCTATCCTCTATAATATCGTATCCTCTATCATATCCTATCCTCTTTCCTATAATATCATCTATCCTATCCTATCCTCTATCCTATCCTATCCTCTATCCTATCATATCCTCTATCCTATCCTATCCTCTATCCTAACCTATCCTTCATCCTATCCTATCCTCTACCCTATCCTATCCTCTATACTATCCTATCCTCCATCCTATCCTATCCTCTATCCTATCCAATCCCCTATGTTATCCTCTATCCTATCCTATCCTCTATAATATCGTATCCTGTATCCTATCTTATCCTCTGTCCTATCCTATCCTCAATCCTATACTATCCTCTATCCTATCGCATTATCTTTCCTATCCAATCCTCTATCCTATCCTATCCTCTATCCTATCCTATCCTCTATCCTATCCTATCCTCTATCCTATCCTATATTCTATCCTATCCTATCCTCAACCCTATCCTATCCTCAATTCTATCGTATACTCCATCCTATCCTATCCGCTATCCTATCCTATCCTCTATCCTATAATATCCTCTATCCTATCCAATACTCTATCCTATCCTCTATCCTATCCTCTATCGTATCCTATCCTCTATCCTATCTTATCCTCTGTCCTATCCTATCCTCAATCCTATCCTATCCTCTATCCTATCGCATCCTCTTTCCTATCCAATCCTCTATCCTATCCTATCCTCTATCCTATCCTATCCTCTATCCTATCCTATCCTCTATCCTATCCTATCCTATATCCTATCCTATCCTCTATCCTATCCTATCCTCTATAATATCGTATCCTGTATCCTATCTTATCCTTTGTCCTATCCTATCCTCAATCCTATCCTATCCTCTATCCTATCGCATCCTCTATCCTATCCAATCCTCTATCCTATCCTATCCTCTATCCTATCCTATCCTCTATCCTATCCTATCCTCTATAATATCGTATCCTCTATAATATCGTATCCTGTATCCTATCCTGTCCTCTTTCCTATCCTATCCTCAATGCAATCCTATCCTCTATCCTATCGTATCCTCTATCCTATCCTATCTTCTTTCCTATTCTATCCTCTATCCTATCCTATCCTCTATAATATCGTATCCTGTATCCTATCTTATCCTCTGTCCTATCCTATCCTCAATCCTATCCTATCCTCTATCCTATCGCATCCTCTATCCTATCCAATCCTCTATCCTATCCTATCCTCTATCCTATCCTATCCTCTATCCTATCCGATCCTCTATCCTATCCTATCCTCTATCGTCTCCTATCCTCTATGCTATCCAATCCCCTATGTTATCCTCTATCCTATCCTATCGTCTATAATATCCTATCCTCTATACTATCCTATCCTCTGTCCTATCCTATCCTCTATACTATCCTATCCTCTATCCTATCCGATCTTCTATCCTATCCTACCCTCAATCCTATCCTATCCTCTGTCCTATCCTATCCTCTATAATATCGTATCCTGTATCCTATCCTGTCCTCTTTCCTATCCTATCCTCTATCCTATCCTATCCTCTATCCTATCCTATCCTCTATCCTATCCTATCCTCTATCCTATCCTCTATACTATCATATCCTCTATAATATCGTATCCTCTATAATATCGTATCCTCTATCCTATCCTATCCTCTATCCTATCCTATCCTCTATCCTATTCAATCCTCTATCCTATCCTATCCTCTATCCTATCCTATCCTCTACCCTATCCTATCCTATATCCTATCCTATCCTCTATCCTATCCTATCCTCTATCGTATCGCATCCTCTATCCTATCCTATCCTATATCTTCTCCTATCCTCGATCCTATCCTATCCTCAACCCTATCCTATCCTCAATTCTATCGTATACTCCATCCTATCCTATCCGCTATCCTATCCTATCCTCTATCCTATAATATCCTCTATCCTATCCAATACTCTATCCTATCCTCTATCTTATCCTCTATCGTATCCTATCATCAATCCTATCCTATCCTCTATCCTATCCAATCCCCTATGTTATCCTCTATCATATCCTATCCTCTTTCCTATAATATCATCTATCCTATCCTATCCTCTATCCTATCCTATCCTCTATGCTATCATATCCTCTATCCTATCCTATCCTCTATCCTATCCTATCCTCCATCCTATCCTATCCTCTATCCTATCCTATCCTCTATCCTATCCTGTCCTCTTTCCTATCCTATCATCAATCCTATCCTATACTCTATCCTATCCAATCCCCTATGTTATCCCCTATCCTATCCTATCCTCTATAATATCGTATCCTCTATCATATCCTATCCCCTTTCCTATAATATCATCTATCCTATCCTATCCTCCATCCTATTCTATCCTCTATCCTATAATATCCTCTATCCTTTCCTATCCTCTATCCTATCCAATCCTCTACCGTCTCCTATCCTGTATCCGATCCAATCCCCTATCCTCTATCCTATCCTATTCTCTATCCTATCCTGTATCGTATCGTATCCTCTATCCTATCCTATCCTCTATCTTCTCCTATCCTCGATCCTATCCTATCCTCAACTTTATCCTATCCTCAATTCTATCGTATACTCCATCCTATCCTATCCGCTATCCTATCCTATCATCTATCCTATAATATCCTCTATCCTATCCAATACTCTATCCTATCAACTATCCTATCCTCTATCGTATCCTATCCTCTATCCTATCCTATCCTCTATCCTATCCTATCCTCTATCCTATCCTATCCTCTATCCTATCCAATCCTCTATCCTATCCAATCCTCTATCCTATCCTATCCTCTATAATATCGTATCCTGTATCCTATCTTATCCTCTGTCCTATCCTATCCTCTATCGTATCCTATCCTCTATCCTATCCTATCCTCTATCCTATCCTTTCCTCTATCCTATCCTATCCTCTATCCTATCCAATCCTCTATCCTATCCTATCCTCTATCCTATCCTATCCTCTATCCTATCCTATCCTCTATCCTATCGCATCCTCTATCCTATCCAATCCTCTATCCTATCCTATCCTCTATCCTATCCTATCCTCTATCCTATCCTATCCTATATCCTATCCTATCCTCTATCCTATCCTATCCTCCATAATATCGTATCCTCTATAATATCGTATCCTGTATCCTATCCTGTTCTCTTTCCTATCCTATACTATATCCTATCATATCCTCTATCCTATCCTATCCTCTATCCTATCCTATCCTGTATCCTATCCTATCGTCTATCCTATCCTATACTCTATCCTATCCTATCCTCTATCCTACCCTATCCTTTATCCTATCCTATCCTCTATAATATCGTATCCTGTATCCTAATCTTATCCTTTGTCCTATCCTATCCTCAATCCTATCCTATCCTCTATCCTATCGCATCCTCTATCCTATCCAATCCTCTATCCCATCCTATCCTCTATCCTATCCTATCCTCTATCCTATCCTATCCTCTATAATATCGTATCCTCTATAATATCGTATCCTGTATCCTATCCTGTCCTCTTTCCTATCCTATACTATATCCTATCATATCCTCTATCCTATCCTATCCTCTATCCTATCCTATCCTGTATCCTATCCTATCGTCTATCCTATCCTATACTCTATCCTATCCTATCCTCTATCCTACCCTATCCTTTATCCTATCCTATCCTCTATCCTATCCTATCCTCTACAATATCGTATCCTGTATCCTATCTTATCCTTTGTCCTATCCTATCCTCAATCCTATCCTATCCTCTATCCTATCGCATCCTCTATCCTATCCAATCCTCTATCCTATCCTATCCTCTATCCTATCCTATCCTCTATCCTATCCTATCCTCTATAATATCGTATCCTCTATAATATCGTATCCTGTATCCTATCCTGTCCTCTTTCCTATCCTATCCTCAATGCAATCCTATCCTCTATCCTATCGTATCCTCTATCCTATCCTATCCTCTATCCTATCCTATCCTCTATCCTATCCTATCGTCTATCCCATCCTATCCTCTATCCTATCCAATCCTCTATCCTATCCTATCCTCTATCCTATCCTGTCCTATATCCTATCATATCCTCTATAATAACGTATCCTCTATAATATCGTATCCTCTATAATATCGTATCCTGTATCCTATCCTGCCCTCTTTCCTATCCTATCCTCTATCCTATCCTCTATCATATCCTATCCTCTATCCTATCCTATCCTCTATCCTACCCTATCCTCTATCCTATCATATCCTCTATCCTATCCTATCCCCTATCCTATCCTATCCTCTATCCTATCCTATACTCTATCCTATCCTATCCTCTATCCTACCCTATCCTTTATCCTATCCTATCCTCTATACTATCCTATCCTCTATAATATCGTATCCTGTATCCTATCTTATCCTCTGTCCTATCCTATCCTCAATCCTATCCTATCCTCTATCCTATCGCATCCTCTATCCTATCCAATCCTCTATCCTATCCTATCCTCTATCCTATCCTATCCTCTATCCTATCCTATCCTCCATCCTATCCTATCCTCTACCCTATCCTATCCTATCCTCCATCCTATCCTATCCTCTATCCTATCCAATCCCCTATGTTATCCTCTATCCTATCCTATCCTCTATAATATCGTATCCTCTATCATATCCTATCCTCTTTCCTATAATATCATCTATCCTATCCTATCCACTATCCTATCCTATCCTCTATCCTATCATATCCTCTATCCTATCCTATCCTCTATCCTATCCTATCCGCTATCCTATCCTATCCTCTATCCTATAATATCCTCTATCCTATCCAATACTCTATCCTATCCTCTATCCTATCCTCTATCGTATCCTATCCTCTATCCTATCTTATCCTCTGTCCTATCCTATCCTCAATCCTATCCTATCCTCTATCCTATCGCATCCTCTTTCCTATCCAATCCTCTATCCTATCCTATCCTCTATCCTATCCTATCCTCTATCCTATCCTATCCTCTATCCTATCGCATCCTCTATCCTATCCAATCCTCTATCCTATCCTATCCTCTATCCTATCCTATCCTCTATCCTATCCTATCCTATATCCTATCCTATCCTCTATCCTATCCTATCCTCCATAATATCGTATCCTCTATAATATCGTATCCTGTATCCTATCCTGTCCTCTTTCCTATCCTATACTATATCCTATCATATCCTCTATCCTATCCTATCCTCTATCCTATCCTATCCTGTATCCTATCCTATCGTCTATCCTATCCTATACTCTATCCTATCCTATCCTCTATCCTACCCTATCCTTTATCCTATCCTATCCTCTATCCTATCCTATCCTCTATAATATCGTATCCTGTATCCTATCTTATCCTTTGTCCTATCCTATCCTCAATCCTATCCTATCCTCTATCCTATCGCATCCTCTATCCTATCCAATCCTCTATCCTATCCTATCCTCTATCCTATCCTATCCTCTATCCTATCCTATCCTCTATAATATCGTATCCTCTATAATATCGTATCCTGTATCCTATCCTGTCCTCTTTCCTATCCTATCCTGAATGCAATCCTATCCTCTATCCTATCGTATCCTCTATCCTATCCTATCTTCTTTCCTATTCTATCCTCTATCCTATCCTATCCTCTATAATATCGTATCCTGTATCCTATCTTATCCTCTGTCCTATCCTATCCTCAATCCTATCCTATCCTCTATCCTATCGCATCCTCTATCCTATCCAATCCTCTATCCTATCCTATCCTCTATCCTATCCTATCCTCTATCCTATCCGATCCTCTATCCTATCCTATCCTCTATCGTCTCCTATCCTCTATGCTATCCAATCCCCTATGTTATCCTCTATCCTATCCTATCCTCTATAATATCCTATCCTCTATACTATCCTATCCTCTGTCCTATCCTATCCTCTATCCTATCCTATCCTCAATCCTATCCTATCCTCTATCCTATCGCATCCTCTTTCCTATCCAATCCTCTATCCTATCCTATCCTCTATCCTATCCTATCCTCTATCCTATCCTATCCTCTATCCTATCGCATCCTCTATCCTATCCAATCCTCTATCCTATCCTATCCTCTATCCTATCCTATCCTCTATCCTATCCTATCCTATATCCTATCCTATCCTCTATCCTATCCTATCCTCCATAATATCGTATCCTCTATAATATCGTATCCTGTATCCTATCCTGTCCTCTTTCCTATCCTATACTATATCCTATCATATCCTCTATCCTATCCTATCCTCTATCCTATCCTATCCTGTATCCTATCCTATCGTCTATCCTATCCTATACTCTATCCTATCCTATCCTCTATCCTACCCTATCCTTTATCCTATCCTATCCTCTATCCTATCCTATCCTCTATAATATCGTATCCTGTATCCTATCTTATCCTTTGTCCTATCCTATCCTCAATCCTATCCTATCCTCTATCCTATCGCATCCTCTATCCTATCCAATCCTCTATCCTATCCTATCCTCTATCCTATCCTATCCTCTATCCTATCCTATCCTCTATAATATCGTATCCTCTATAATATCGTATCCTGTATCCTATCCTGTCCTCTTTCCTATCCTATCCTGAATGCAATCCTATCCTCTATCCTATCGTATCCTCTATCCTATCCTATCTTCTTTCCTATTCTATCCTCTATCCTATCCTATCCTCTATAATATCGTATCCTGTATCCTATCTTATCCTCTGTCCTATCCTATCCTCAATCCTATCCTATCCTCTATCCTATCGCATCCTCTATCCTATCCAATCCTCTATCCTATCCTATCCTCTATCCTATCCTATCCTCTATCCTATCCGATCCTCTATCCTATCCTATCCTCTATCGTCTCCTATCCTCTATGCTATCCAATCCCCTATGTTATCCTCTATCCTATCCTATCCTCTATAATATCCTATCCTCTATACTATCCTATCCTCTGTCCTATCCTATCCTCTATCCTATCCTATCCTCTATCCTATCCTATCCTCTATAATATCGTATCCTCTATAATATCGTATCCTGTATCCTATCCTGTCCTCTTTCCTATCCTATCCTCAATGCAATCCTATCCTCTATCCTATCGTATCCTCTATCCTATCCTATCCTCTATCCTATCCTATCCTCTATCCTATCCTATCGTCTATCCCATCCTATCCTCTATCCTATCCAATCCTCTATCCTATCCTATCCTCTATCCTATCCTATCCTATATCCTATCATATCCTCTATAATAACGTATCCTCTATAATATCGTATCCTCTATAATATCGTATCCTGTATCCTATCCTGCCCTCTTTCCTATCCTATCATCTATCCTATCCTCTATCATATCCTATCCTCTATCCTATCCTATCCTCTATCCTACCCTATCCTCTATCCTATCATATCCTCCATCCTATCCTATCCTCTATCCTATCCTATCCTCTATCCTATCCTATACTCTATCCTATCCTATCCTCTATCCTACCCTATCCTTTATCCTATCCTATCCTCTATACTATCCTATCCTCTATAATATCGTATCCTGTATCCTATCTTATCCTCTCTCCTATCCTATCCTCAATCCTATCCTATCCTCTATCCTATCGCATCCTCTATCCTATCCAATCCTCTATCCTATCCTATCCTCTATCCTATCCTATCCTCTATCCTATCCTATCCTCCATCCTATCCTATCCTCTACCCTATCCTATCCTCTATCCTATCCTATCCTCCATCCTATCCTATCCTCTATCCTATCCAATCCCCTATGTTATCCTCTATCCTATCCTATCCTCTATAATATCGTATCCTCTATCATATCCTATCCTCTTTCCTATAATATCATCTATCCTATCCTATCCTCTATCCTATCCTATCCTCTATCCTATCATATCCTCTATCCTATCCTATCCTCTATCCTAACCTATCCTTCATCCTATCCTATCCTCTACCCTATCCTATCCTCTATACTATCCTATCCTCCATCCTATCCTATCCTCTATCCTATCCAATCCCCTATGTTATCCTCTATCCTATCCTATCCTCTATAATATCGTATCCTGTATCCTATCTTATCCTCTGTCCTATCCTATCCTCAATCCTATACTATCCTCTATCCTATCGCATCCTCTTTCCTATCCAATCCTCTATCCTATCCTATCCTCTATCCTATCCTATCCTCTATCCTATCCTATCCTCTATCCTATCCTATATTCTATCCTATCCTATCCTCAACCCTATCCTATCCTCAATTCTATCGTATACTCCATCCTATCCTATCCGCTATCCTATCCTATCCTCTATCCTATAATATCCTCTATCCTATCCAATACTCTATCCTATCCTCTATCCTATCCTCTATCGTATCCTATCCTCTATCCTATCTTATCCTCTGTCCTATCCTATCCTCAATCCTATCCTATCCTCTATCCTATCGCATCCTCTTTCCTATCCAATCCTCTATCCTATCCTATCCTCTATCCTATCCTATCCTCTATCCTATCCTATCCTCTATCCTATCGCATCCTCTATCGTATCTAATCCTCTATCCTATCCTATCCTCTATCCTATCCTATCCTCTATCCTATCCTATACTATATCCTATCATATCCTCTATCCTATCCTATCCTGTATCCTATCCTATCGTCAATCCTATCCTATACTCTATCCTATCCTATCCTCTATCCTACCCTATCCTTTATCCTATCCTATCCTCTATCCTATCCTATCCTCTATAATATCGTATCCTGTATCCTATCTTATCCTTTGTCCTATCCTATCCTCAATCCTATCCTATCCTCTATCCTATCGCATCCTCTATCCTATCCAATCCTCTATCCTATCCTATCCTCTATCCTATCCTATCCTCTATCCTATCCTATCCTCTATAATATCGTATCCTCTATAATATCGTATCCTGTATCCTATCCTGTCCTCTTTCCTATCCTATCCTCAATGCAATCCTATCCTCTATCCTATCGTATCCTCTATCCTATCCTATCTTCTTTCCTATTCTATCCTCTATCCTATCCTATCCTCTATAATATCGTATCCTGTATCCTATCTTATCCTCTGTCCTATCCTATCCTCAATCCTATCCTATCCTCTATCCTATCGCATCCTCTATCCTATCCAATCCTCTATCCTATCCTATCCTCTATCCTATCCTATCCTCTATCCTATCCGATCCTCTATCCTATCCTATCCTCTATCGTCTCCTATCCTCTATGCTATCCAATCCCCTATGTTATCCTCTATCCTATCCTATCGTCTATAATATCCTATCCTCTATACTATCCTATCCTCTGTCCTATCCTATCCTCTATACTATCCTATCCTCTATCCTATCCGATCTTCTATCCTATCCTACCCTCAATCCTATCCTATCCTCTGTCCTATCCTATCCTCTATAATATCGTATCCTGTATCCTATCCTGTCCTCTTTCCTATCCTATCCTCTATCCTATCCTATCCTCTATCCTATCCTATCCTCTATCCTATCCTATCCTCTATCCTATCCTATCCTCTATACTATCATATCCTCTATAATATCGTATCCTCTATAATATCGTATCCTCTATCCTATCCTATCCTCTATCCTATCCTATCCTCTATCCTATTCAATCCTCTATCCTATCCTATCCTCTATCCTATCCTATCCTCTACCCTATCCTATCCTATATCCTATCCTATCCTCTATCCTATCCTATCCTCTATCGTATCGCATCCTCTATCCTATCCTATCCTATATCTTCTCCTATCCTCGATCCTATCCTATCCTCAACCCTATCCTATCCTCAATTCTATCGTATACTCCATCCTATCCTATCCGCTATCCTATCCTATCCTCTATCCTATAATATCCTCTATCCTATCCAATACTCTATCCTATCCTCTATCTTATCCTCTATCGTATCCTATCATCAATCCTATCCTATCCTCTATCCTATCCAATCCCCTATGTTATCCTCTATCATATCCTATCCTCTTTCCTATAATATCATCTATCCTATCCTATCCTCTATCCTATCCTATCCTCTATGCTATCATATCCTCTATCCTATCCTATCCTCTATCCTATCCTATCCTCCATCCTATCCTATCCTCTATCCTATCCTATCCTCTATCCTATCCTGTCCTCTTTCCTATCCTATCATCAATCCTATCCTATACTCTATCCTATCCAATCCCCTATGTTATCCCCTATCCTATCCTATCCTCTATAATATCGTATCCTCTATCATATCCTATCCCCTTTCCTATAATATCATCTATCCTATCCTATCCTCCATCCTATTCTATCCTCTATCCTATAATATCCTCTATCCTTTCCTATCCTCTATCCTATCCAATCCTCTACCGTCTCCTATCCTGTATCCGATCCAATCCCCTATCCTCTATCCTATCCTATTCTCTATCCTATCCTGTATCGTATCGTATCCTCTATCCTATCCTATCCTCTATCTTCTCCTATCCTCGATCCTATCCTATCCTCAACTTTATCCTATCCTCAATTCTATCGTATACTCCATCCTATCCTATCCGCTATCCTATCCTATCATCTATCCTATAATATCCTCTATCCTATCCAATACTCTATCCTATCAACTATCCTATCCTCTATCGTATCCTATCCTCTATCCTATCCTATCCTCTATCCTATCCTATCCTCTATCCTATCCTATCCTCTATCCTATCCAATCCTCTATCCTATCCAATCCTCTATCCTATCCTATCCTCTATAATATCGTATCCTGTATCCTATCTTATCCTCTGTCTTATCCTATCCTCTATCGTATCCTATCCTCTATCCTATCCTATCCTCTATCCTATCCTTTCCTCTATCCTATCCTATCCTCTATCCTATCCTATCCTCTATCCTATCCTATCCTCTATCCTATCCTATCCTCTATCCTATCCTATCCTCTATCCTATCCTATACTCTATCCTA
Source organism: Halictus rubicundus (assembly GCF_050948215.1). Taxonomy (NCBI): domain Eukaryota; kingdom Metazoa; phylum Arthropoda; class Insecta; order Hymenoptera; family Halictidae; genus Halictus; species Halictus rubicundus. The sequence continues at coordinate 96,793 of NW_027488663.1, read as the reverse complement.
TCCTATCCTCTATCCTACCCTATCCTTTATCCTATCCTATCCTCTATCCTATCATATCCTCTATAATATCGTATCCTGTATCCTATCTTATCCTCTGTCCTATAATATCCTCAATCCTATCCTATCCTCTACCCTATCGCATCCTCTATCCTATCCTATCCTCTATCCTATCCCATCCTCTATCCTATCCTATCCTCCATCCTATCCTATCCTCTACCCTATCCTATCCTCTATCCTATCCTATCCTCCATCCTATCCTATCCTCTATCCTATCCAATCCCCTATGTTATCCTCTATCCTATCCTATCCTCTATAATATCGTATCCTCTATCATATCCTATCCACTTTCCTATAATATCATCTATCCTATCCTATCCTCTATCCTATCCTATCCTCTATCCTATCATATCCTCTATCCTATCCTATCCTCTATCCTATCCTATCCTCCATCCTATCCTATCCTCTACCCTATCCTATCCTCTATCCTATCCTATCCTCCATCCTATCCTATCCTCTATCCCATCCAATCCCCTATGTTATCCTCTATCCTATCCTATCCTCTATAATATCGTATCCTCTATCATATCCTATCCTCTTTCCTATAATATCATCTATCCTATCCTATCCTCTATCCTACCCTATCCTTTATCCTATCCTATCCTCTATAATATCCTATCCTCTATAATATCGTATTCTGTATCCTATCTTATCCTCTGTCCTATCCTATCCTCAATCCTATCCTATCCTCTATCCTATCGCACCCTCTTTCCTATCCAATCCTCTATCCTATCCTATCCTCTATCCTATCCTATCCTCTATCCTATCCTATCCTCTATCCTATCCTATCCTCTATCCTATCGCATCCTCTATCCTATCCAATCCTCTATCCTATCCTATCCTCTAACCTATCCTCTCCTCTATCCTATCCTATCCTATATCCTATCCTATCCTCTATCCTATCCTATCCTCCATAATATCGTATCCTCTATAATATCGTATCCTGTATCCTATCCTGTCCTCTTTCCTATCCTATACTATATCCTATCATATCCTCTATCCTATCCTATCCTCTATCCTATCCTATCCTGTATCCTATCCTATCGTCTATTCTATCCGATCCTCCATCCTATCATATCCTCTATCCTATCCTATCCTCTATCCTATCCTATCCTCTATCGACTCCTATCCTCTATGCTATCCAATCCCCTATGTTATCCTCTATCCTACCCTATCCTCTATAATATCCTATCCTCTATACTATCCTATCCTCTGTCCTATCCTATCCTCTATCCTATCCTATCCTCTATCCTATCCTATCCTCTATCCTATCCTATCCTCTGTCCTATCCTATCCTCTATAATATCGTATCCTGTATCCTATCCTGTCCTCTTTCCTATCCTATCCTCTATCCTATCCTATCCTCTATCCTATCCTATCCTCTATACTATCCTATCCTCTATAATATCGTATCCTCTATAATATCGTATCCTGTATCCTATCCTATCCTCTGTAGTATCCTATCCTCTATCATATCGCATCCTCTATCCTATCCAATCCTCCATCCTATCCTATCCTCTATCCTATCCAATCCCCTATGTTATCCTCTATCCTATCCTATCCTCTATAATATCGTATCCTCTATCATATCCTATCCTCTTTCCTATAATATCATCTATCCTATCCTATCCTCTATCCTATCCTATCCTCTATCCTATCATATCCTCTATCCTATCCTATCCTCTATCCTAACCTATCCTTCATCCTATCCTATCCTCTACCCTATCCTATCCTCTATACTATCCTATCCTCCATCCTATCCTATCCTCTATCCTATCCAATCCCCTATGTTATCCTCTATCCTATCCTATCCTCTATAATATCGTATCCTGTATCCTATCTTATCCTCTGTCCTATCCTATCCTCAATCCTATACTATCCTCTATCCTATCGCATCCTCTTTCCTATCCAATCCTCTATCCTATCCTATCCTCTATCCTATCCTATCCTCTATCCTATCCTATCCTCTATCCTATCCTATATTCTATCCTATCCTATCCTCAACCCTATCCTATCCTCAATTCTATCGTATACTCCATCCTATCCTATCCGCTATCCTATCCTATCCTCTATCCTATAATATCCTCTATCCTATCCAATACTCTATCCTATCCTCTATCCTATCCTCTATCGTATCCTATCCTCTATCCTATCTTATCCTCTGTCCTATCCTATCCTCAATCCTATCCTATCCTCTATCCTATCGCATCCTCTTTCCTATCCAATCCTCTATCCTATCCTATCCTCTATCCTATCCTATCCTCTATCCTATCCTATCCTCTATCCTATCGCATCCTCTATCGTATCTAATCCTCTATCCTATCCTATCCTCTATCCTATCCTATCCTCTATCCTATCCTATACTATATCCTATCATATCCTCTATCCTATCCTATCCTGTATCCTATCCTATCGTCAATCCTATCCTATACTCTATCCTATCCTATCCTCTATCCTACCCTATCCTTTATCCTATCCTATCCTCTATCCTATCCTATCCTCTATAATATCGTATCCTGTATCCTATCTTATCCTTTGTCCTATCCTATCCTCAATCCTATCCTATCCTCTATCCTATCGCATCCTCTATCCTATCCAATCCTCTATCCTATCCTATCCTCTATCCTATCCTATCCTCTATCCTATCCTATCCTCTATAATATCGTATCCTCTATAATATCGTATCCTGTATCCTATCCTGTCCTCTTTCCTATCCTATCCTCAATGCAATCCTATCCTCTATCCTATCGTATCCTCTATCCTATCCTATCTTCTTTCCTATTCTATCCTCTATCCTATCCTATCCTCTATAATATCGTATCCTGTATCCTATCTTATCCTCTGTCCTATCCTATCCTCAATCCTATCCTATCCTCTATCCTATCGCATCCTCTATCCTATCCAATCCTCTATCCTATCCTATCCTCTATCCTATCCTATCCTCTATCCTATCCGATCCTCTATCCTATCCTATCCTCTATCGTCTCCTATCCTCTATGCTATCCAATCCCCTATGTTATCCTCTATCCTATCCTATCGTCTATAATATCCTATCCTCTATACTATCCTATCCTCTGTCCTATCCTATCCTCTATACTATCCTATCCTCTATCCTATCCGATCTTCTATCCTATCCTACCCTCAATCCTATCCTATCCTCTGTCCTATCCTATCCTCTATAATATCGTATCCTGTATCCTATCCTGTCCTCTTTCCTATCCTATCCTCTATCCTATCCTATCCTCTATCCTATCCTATCCTCTATCCTATCCTATCCTCTATCCTATCCTATCCTCTATACTATCATATCCTCTATAATATCGTATCCTCTATAATATCGTATCCTCTATCCTATCCTATCCTCTATCCTATCCTATCCTCTATCCTATTCAATCCTCTATCCTATCCTATCCTCTATCCTATCCTATCCTCTACCCTATCCTATCCTATATCCTATCCTATCCTCTATCCTATCCTATCCTCTATCGTATCGCATCCTCTATCCTATCCTATCCTATATCTTCTCCTATCCTCGATCCTATCCTATCCTCAACCCTATCCTATCCTCAATTCTATCGTATACTCCATCCTATCCTATCCGCTATCCTATCCTATCCTCTATCCTATAATATCCTCTATCCTATCCAATACTCTATCCTATCCTCTATCTTATCCTCTATCGTATCCTATCATCAATCCTATCCTATCCTCTATCCTATCCAATCCCCTATGTTATCCTCTATCATATCCTATCCTCTTTCCTATAATATCATCTATCCTATCCTATCCTCTATCCTATCCTATCCTCTATGCTATCATATCCTCTATCCTATCCTATCCTCTATCCTATCCTATCCTCCATCCTATCCTATCCTCTATCCTATCCTATCCTCTATCCTATCCTGTCCTCTTTCCTATCCTATCATCAATCCTATCCTATACTCTATCCTATCCAATCCCCTATGTTATCCCCTATCCTATCCTATCCTCTATAATATCGTATCCTCTATCATATCCTATCCCCTTTCCTATAATATCATCTATCCTATCCTATCCTCCATCCTATTCTATCCTCTATCCTATAATATCCTCTATCCTTTCCTATCCTCTATCCTATCCAATCCTCTACCGTCTCCTATCCTGTATCCGATCCAATCCCCTATCCTCTATCCTATCCTATTCTCTATCCTATCCTGTATCGTATCGTATCCTCTATCCTATCCTATCCTCTATCTTCTCCTATCCTCGATCCTATCCTATCCTCAACTTTATCCTATCCTCAATTCTATCGTATACTCCATCCTATCCTATCCGCTATCCTATCCTATCATCTATCCTATAATATCCTCTATCCTATCCAATACTCTATCCTATCAACTATCCTATCCTCTATCGTATCCTATCCTCTATCCTATCCTATCCTCTATCCTATCCTATCCTCTATCCTATCCTATCCTCTATCCTATCCAATCCTCTATCCTATCCAATCCTCTATCCTATCCTATCCTCTATAATATCGTATCCTGTATCCTATCTTATCCTCTGTCTTATCCTATCCTCTATCGTATCCTATCCTCTATCCTATCCTATCCTCTATCCTATCCTTTCCTCTATCCTATCCTATCCTCTATCCTATCCTATCCTCTATCCTATCCTATCCTCTATCCTATCCTATCCTCTATCCTATCCTATCCTCTATCCTATCCTATACTCTATCCTATCCTATCCTCTATCCTACCCTATCCTTTATCCTATCCTATCCTCTATCCTATCATATCCTCTATAATATCGTATCCTGTATCCTATCTTATCCTCTGTCCTATAATATCCTCAATCCTATCCTATCCTCTACCCTATCGCATCCTCTATCCTATCCTATCCTCTATCCTATCCCATCCTCTATCCTATCCTATCCTCCATCCTATCCTATCCTCTACCCTATCCTATCCTCTATCCTATCCTATCCTCCATCCTATCCTATCCTCTATCCTATCCAATCCCCTATGTTATCCTCTATCCTATCCTATCCTCTATAATATCGTATCCTCTATCATATCCTATCCACTTTCCTATAATATCATCTATCCTATCCTATCCTCTATCCTATCCTATCCTCTATCCTATCATATCCTCTATCCTATCCTATCCTCTATCCTATCCTATCCTCCATCCTATCCTATCCTCTACCCTATCCTATCCTCTATCCTATCCTATCCTCCATCCTATCCTATCCTCTATCCCATCCAATCCCCTATGTTATCCTCTATCCTATCCTATCCTCTATAATATCGTATCCTCTATCATATCCTATCCTCTTTCCTATAATATCATCTATCCTATCCTATCCTCTATCCTACCCTATCCTTTATCCTATCCTATCCTCTATAATATCCTATCCTCTATAATATCGTATTCTGTATCCTATCTTATCCTCTGTCCTATCCTATCCTCAATCCTATCCTATCCTCTATCCTATCGCACCCTCTTTCCTATCCAATCCTCTATCCTATCCTATCCTCTATCCTATCCTATCCTCTATCCTATCCTATCCTCTATCCTATCCTATCCTCTATCCTATCGCATCCTCTATCCTATCCAATCCTCTATCCTATCCTATCCTCTAACCTATCCTCTCCTCTATCCTATCCTATCCTATATCCTATCCTATCCTCTATCCTATCCTATCCTCCATAATATCGTATCCTCTATAATATCGTATCCTGTATCCTATCCTGTCCTCTTTCCTATCCTATACTATATCCTATCATATCCTCTATCCTATCCTATCCTCTATCCTATCCTATCCTGTATCCTATCCTATCGTCTATTCTATCCGATCCTCCATCCTATCATATCCTCTATCCTATCCTATCCTCTATCCTATCCTATCCTCTATCGACTCCTATCCTCTATGCTATCCAATCCCCTATGTTATCCTCTATCCTACCCTATCCTCTATAATATCCTATCCTCTATACTATCCTATCCTCTGTCCTATCCTATCCTCTATCCTATCCTATCCTCTATCCTATCCTATCCTCTATCCTATCCTATCCTCTGTCCTATCCTATCCTCTATAATATCGTATCCTGTATCCTATCCTGTCCTCTTTCCTATCCTATCCTCTATCCTATCCTATCCTCTATCCTATCCTATCCTCTATACTATCCTATCCTCTATAATATCGTATCCTCTATAATATCGTATCCTGTATCCTATCCTATCCTCTGTAGTATCCTATCCTCTATCATATCGCATCCTCTATCCTATCCAATCCTCTGTCCTATCCTATTATCTATCCTATCCTATCCTGTATCCTATCCGGTCCTCTATCCTATCCTATCCTCTATCCTATCATATCCTCTATAATATCGTATCCTCTATAATATCGTATCCTCTATCCTATCCTATCCTCTATCCTATCCTATCCTCTATCCTATTCAATCCTCTATCCTATCCTATCCTCTATCCTATCCTATCCTCTACCCTATCCTATCCTATATCCTATCCTATCCTCTATCCTATCCTATCCTCTATCGTATCGCATCCTCTATCCTATCATATCCTCTATAATATCGTATCCTCTATAATATCGTATCCTCTATCCTATCCTATCCTCTATCCTATCATATCCTCTATCCTATTCAATCCTCTATCCTATCCTATCCTCTATCCTATCCTATCCTCTACCCTATCCTATCCTATATCCTATCCTATCCTCTATCCTATCCTATCCTCTATCCTATCCTATCCTCTATCCTATCCTATCCTCTATCCTATTCAATCCTCTATCCTATCCTATCCTCTATCCTATCCTATCCTCTACCCTATCCTATCCTATATCCTATCCTATCCTCTATCCTATCCTATCCTCTATCGTATCGCATCCTCTATCCTATCCTATCCTCTATCTTCTCCTATCCTCGATCCTATCCTATCCTCTATCCTATCCTATCCTCTATCCTATCCTATACTCTATCCTATCCTATCCTCTATCCTATCCTATCCTTTATCCTATCCTATCCTCTACCCTATCCTATCCTCTATCCTATCCTATCCTCTATCCTATCCTATCCTCTATCCTATCATATCCTCTATAATATCGTATCCTCTATCCTATCCTATCCTCTATCCTATCCTATCCTCTATCCTATCCTATACTCTATCCTATCCTATCCTCTATCCTACCCTATCCTTTATCCTATCCTATCCTCTATCCTATCATATCCTCTATAATATCGTATCCTGTATCCTATCTTATCCTCTGTCCTATAATATCCTCAATCCTATCCTATCCTCTACCCTATCGCATCCTCTATCCTATCCTATCCTCTATCCTATCCTATCCTCTATCCTATCCTATCCTCCATCCTATCCTATCCTCTACCCTATCCTATCCTCTATCCTATCCTATCCTCCATCCTATCCTATCCTCTATCCTATCCAATCCCCTATGTTATCCTCTATCCTATCCTATCCTCTATAATATCGTATCCTCTATCATATCCTATCCACTTTCCTATAATATCATCTATCCTATCAAATCCTCTATCCTATCCTATCCTCTATCCTATCATATCCTCTATCCTATCCTATCCTCTATCCTATCCTATCCTCCATCCTATCCTATCCTCTACCCTATCCTATCCTCTATCCTATCCTATCCTCCATCCTATCCTATCCTCTATCCCATCCAATCCCCTATGTTATCCTCTATCCTATCCTATCCTCTATAATATCGTATCCTCTATCATATCCTATCCTCTTTCCTATAATATCATCTATCCTATCCTATCCTCTATCCTACCCTATCCTTTATCCTATCCTATCCTCTATAATATCCTATCCTCTATAATATCGTATTCTGTATCCTATCTTATCCTCTGTCCTATCCTATCCTCAATCCTATCCTATCCTCTATCCTATCGCACCCTCTTTCCTATCCAATCCTCTATCCATTCCTATCCTCTATCCTATCCTATCCTCTATCCTATCCTATCCTCTATCCTATCCTATCCTCTATCCTATCGCATCCTCTATCCTATCCAATCCTCTATCCTATCCTATCCTCTAACCTATCCTCTCCTCTATCCTATCCTATCCTATATCCTATCCTATCCTCTATCCTATCCTATCCTCCATAATATCGTATCCTCTATAATATCGTATCCTGTATCCTATCCTGTCCTCTTTCCTATCCTATACTATATCCTATCATATCCTCTATCCTATCCTATCCTCTATCCTATCCTATCCTGTATCCTATCCTATCGTCTATTCTATCCGATCCTCCATCCTATCATATCCTCTATCCTATCCTATCCTCTATCCTATCCTATCCTCTATCGACTCCTATCCTCTATGCTATCCAATCCCCTATGTTATCCTCTATCCTACCCTATCCTCTATAATATCCTATCCTCTATACTATCCTATCCTCTGTCCTATCCTATCCTCTATCCTATCCTATCCTCTATCCTATCCTATCCTCTATCCTATCCTATCCTCTGTCCTATCCTATCCTCTATAATATCGTATCCTGTATCCTATCCTGTCCTCTTTCCTATCCTATCCTCTATCCTATCCTATCCTCTATCCTATCCTATCCTCTATCCTATCCTATCCTCTATAATATCGTATCCTCTATAATATCGTATCCTGTATCCTATCCTATCCTCTGTAGTATCCTATCCTCTATCATATCGCATCCTCTATCCTATCCAATCCTCTGTCCTATCCTATTATCTATCCTATCCTATCCTGTATCCTATCCGGTCCTCTATCCTATCCTATCCTCTATCCTATCATATCCTCTATAATATCGTATCCTCTATAATATCGTATCCTCTATCCTATCCTATCCTCTATCCTATCCTATCCTCTATCCTATTCAATCCTCTATCCTATCCTATCCTCTATCCTATCCTATCCTCTACCCTATCCTATCCTATATCCTATCCTATCCTCTATCCTATCCTATCCTCTATCGTATCGCATCCTCTATCCTATCATATCCTCTATAATATCGTATCCTCTATAATATCGTATCCTCTATCCTATCCTATCCTCTATCCTATCATATCCTCTATCCTATTCAATCCTCTATCCTATCCTATCCTCTATCCTATCCTATCCTCTACCCTATCCTATCCTATATCCTATCCTATCCTCTATCCTATCCTATCCTCTATCCTATCCTATCCTCTATCCTATCCTATCCTCTATCCTATTCAATCCTCTATCCTATCCTATCCTCTATCCTATCCTATCCTCTACCCTATCCTATCCTATATCCTATCCTATCCTCTATCCTATCCTATCCTCTATCGTATCGCATCCTCTATCCTATCCTATCCTCTATCTTCTCCTATCCTCGATCCTATCCTATCCTCTATCCTATCCTATCCTCTATCCTATCCTATACTCTATCCTATCCTATCCTCTATCCTATCCTATCCTTTATCCTATCCTATCCTCTACCCTATCCTATCCTCTATCCTATCCTATCCTCTATCCTATCCTATCCTCTATCCTATCATATCCTCTATAATATCGTATCCTCTATCCTATCCTATCCTCTATCCTATCCTATCCTCTATCCTATCCTATACTCTATCCTATCCTATCCTCTATCCTATCCTATCCTTTATCCTATCCTATCCTCTATCCTATCCTATCCTGTATCCTATCCTATCCTCTATCCTATCCTATCCTCTATCCTATCATATCCTCTATAATATCGTATCCTCTATAATATCGTATCCTCTATCCTATCCTATCCTCTATCCTATCCTATCCTCTATCCTATTCAATCCTCTATCCTATCCTATCCTCTATCCTATCCTATCCTCTACCCAATCCTATCCTATATCCTATCCTATCCTCTATCCTATCCTATCCTCTATCGTATCGCATCCTCTATCCTATCCTATCCTCTATCTTCTCCTATCCTCGATCCTATCCTATCCTCAACCCTATCCTATCCTCAATTCTACCGTATACTCCATCCTATCCTATCCGCTATCCTATCCTATCCTCTATCCTATAATATCCTCTATCCTATCCAATACTCTATCCTATCCTCTATCCTATCCTCTATCGTATCCTATCCTCTATCCTATCCTATCCTCTATCGTATCCTATCCTCTATCCTATCCTATCCTCTATCCTATCCTATCCTCTATCCTATCCTATCCTCCATCCTATCCCATCCTCTATCCTATCCTATCCTCTATCCTATCCTATCCTCTATCCTATCCTATCCTCTATCCTATCCTATCCTCTATCCTATCCTATACTCTATCCTATCCTATCCTCTATCCTATCCTATCCTCTATCCTATCCTATCCTCCATAATATCGTATCCTCTATAATATCGTATCCTGTATCCTATCCTGTCCTCTTTCCTATCCTATACTATATCCTATCATATCCTCTATCCTATCCTATCCTCTATCCTATCCTATCCTGTATCCTATCCTATCGTCTATTCTATCCGATCCTCCATCCTATCATATCCTCTATCCTATCCTATCCTCTATCCTATCCTATCCTCTATCGACTCCTATCCTCTATGCTATCCAATCCCCTATGTTATCCTCTATCCTACCCTATCCTCTATAATATCCTATCCTCTATACTATCCTATCCTCTGTCCTATCCTATCCTCTATCCTATCCTATCCTCTATCCTATCCTATCCTCTATCCTATCCTATCCTCTATCCTATCCTATCCTGTATCCTATCCTATCCTCTATCCTATCCTATCCTCTATCCTATCCGATCCTCTATCCTATCCTATCCTCTATCCTATCCTATCCTCTGTCCTATCCTATCCTCTATAATATCGTATCCTGTATCCTATCCTGTCCTCTTTCCTATCCTATCCTCTATCCTATCCTATCCTCTATCCTATCCTATCCTCTATCCTATCCTATCCTCTATAATATCGTATCCTCTATAATATCGTATCCTGTATCCTATCCTATCCTCTGTAGTATCCTATCCTCTATCATATCGCATCCTCTATCCTATCCAATCCTCTGTCCTATCCTATTATCTATCCTATCCTATCCTGTATCCTATCCGGTCCTCTATCCTATCCTATCCTCTATCCTATCATATCCTCTATAATATCGTATCCTCTATAATATCGTATCCTCTATCCTATCCTATCCTCTATCCTATCCTATCCTCTATCCTATTCAATCCTCTATCCTATCCTATCCTCTATCCTATCCTATCCTCTACCCTATCCTATCCTATATCCTATCCTATCCTCTATCCTATCCTATCCTCTATCGTATCGCATCCTCTATCCTATCCTATCCTCTATCCTATCATATCGTCTATAATATCGTATCCTCTATAATATCGTATCCTCTATCCTATCCTATCCTCTATCCTATCATATCCTCTATCCTATTCAATCCTCTATCCTATCCTATCCTCTATCCTATCCTATCCTCTACCCTATCCTATCCTATATCCTATCCTATCCTCTATCCTATCCTATCCTCTATCCTATCCTATCCTCTATCCTATTCAATCCTCTATCCTATCCTATCCTCTATCCTATCCTATCCTCTACCCTATCCTATCCTATATCCTATCCTATCCTCTATCCTATCCTATCCTCTATCGTATCGCATCCTCTATCCTATCCTATCCTCTATCTTCTCCTATCCTCGATCCTATCCTATCCTCAACCCTATCCTATCCTCAATTCTACCATATACTCCATCCTATCCTATCCGCTATCCTATCCTATCCTCTATCCTATCCTATCCTCTATCCTATCCTATCCTCTACCCAATCCTATCCTATATCCTATCCTATCCTCTATCCTATCCTATCCTCTATCGTATCGCATCCTCTATCCTATCCTATCCTCTATCTTCTCCTATCCTCGATCCTATCCTATCCTCAACCCTATCCTATCCTCAATTCTACCGTATACTCCATCCTATCATATCCGCTATCCTATCCTATCCTCTATCCTATAATATCCTCTATCCTATCCAATACTCTATCCTATCCTCTATCCTATCCTCTATCGTATCCTATCCTCTATCCTATCCTATCCTCTATCGTATCCTATCCTCTATCCTATCCTATCCTCTATCCTATCCTATCCTCTATCCTATCCTATCCTCCATCCTATCCCATCCTCTATCCTATCCTATCCTCTATCCTATCCTATCCTCTATCCTATCCTATCCTCTATCCTATCCTATCCTCTATCCTATCCTATACTCTATCCTATCCTATCCTCTATCCTATCCTATCCTTTATCCTATCCTATCCTCTATAATATCGTATCCTCTATCATATCCTATCCTCTTTCCTATAATATCATCTATCCTATCCTATCCTCTATCCTATCCTATCTTCTATCCTATAATATCCTCTATCCTATCCAATCCTCTATACTAACCTCTATCCTATCCTCTATCCTATCCTATCCTCTATCCTATCATATCCTCTATCCTATCCTATCCTCTATCCTATCCTATCCTCTATCCTATCCAATCCTCTATCCTATCCTATCCTCTATCCTATCCTATCCTATATCCTATCCTATGCTCTATCCTATCCTATCCTCTATCCTATCCTATCCTCTATCCTATCCTATCCTCTATCCTATCCTATCCTCTATAATATCGTATCCTCTACAATATCGTATCCTGTATCCTATCCTATCCTCTATCCTATCCTATCCTCTATCCTATCCGATCCTCTATCCTATCCTATCCTCTATCCTATCCTATCCTCTGTCCTATCCTATCCTCTATAATATCGTATCCTGTATCCTATCCTGTCCTCTTTCCTATCCTATCCTCTATCCTATCCTATCCTCTATCCTATCCTATCCTCTATCCTATCCTATCCTCTATAATATCGTATCCTCTATAATATCGTATCCTGTATCCTATCCTATCCTCTGTAGTATCCTATCCTCTATCATATCGCATCCTCTATCCTATCCAATCCTCTGTCCTATCCTATTATCTATCCTATCCTATCCTGTATCCTATCCGGTCCTCTATCCTATCCTATCCTCTATCCTATCATATCCTCTATAATATCGTATCCTCTATAATATCGTATCCTCTATCCTATCCTATCCTCTATCCTATCCTATCCTCTATCCTATTCAATCCTCTATCCTATCCTATCCTCTATCCTATCCTATCCTCTACCCTATCCTATCCTATATCCTATCCTATCCTCTATCCTATCCTATCCTCTATCGTATCGCATCCTCTATCCTATCCTATCCTCTATCCTATCATATCGTCTATAATATCGTATCCTCTATAATATCGTATCCTCTATCCTATCCTATCCTCTATCCTATCATATCCTCTATCCTATTCAATCCTCTATCCTATCCTATCCTCTATCCTATCCTATCCTCTACCCTATCCTATCCTATATCCTATCCTATCCTCTATCCTATCCTATCCTCTATCCTATCCTATCCTCTATCCTATTCAATCCTCTATCCTATCCTATCCTCTATCCTATCCTATCCTCTACCCTATCCTATCCTATATCCTATCCTATCCTCTATCCTATCCTATCCTCTATCGTATCGCATCCTCTATCCTATCCTATCCTCTATCTTCTCCTATCCTCGATCCTATCCTATCCTCAACCCTATCCTATCCTCAATTCTACCATATACTCCATCCTATCCTATCCGCTATCCTATCCTATCCTCTATCCTATCCTATCCTCTATCCTATCCTATCCTCTACCCAATCCTATCCTATATCCTATCCTATCCTCTATCCTATCCTATCCTCTATCGTATCGCATCCTCTATCCTATCCTATCCTCTATCTTCTCCTATCCTCGATCCTATCCTATCCTCAACCCTATCCTATCCTCAATTCTACCGTATACTCCATCCTATCATATCCGCTATCCTATCCTATCCTCTATCCTATAATATCCTCTATCCTATCCAATACTCTATCCTATCCTCTATCCTATCCTCTATCGTATCCTATCCTCTATCCTATCCTATCCTCTATCGTATCCTATCCTCTATCCTATCCTATCCTCTATCCTATCCTATCCTCTATCCTATCCTATCCTCCATCCTATCCCATCCTCTATCCTATCCTATCCTCTATCCTATCCTATCCTCTATCCTATCCTATCCTCTATCCTATCCTATCCTCTATCCTATCCTATACTCTATCCTATCCTATCCTCTATCCTATCCTATCCTTTATCCTATCCTATCCTCTATAATATCGTATCCTCTATCATATCCTATCCTCTTTCCTATAATATCATCTATCCTATCCTATCCTCTATCCTATCCTATCTTCTATCCTATAATATCCTCTATCCTATCCAATCCTCTATACTAACCTCTATCCTATCCTCTATCCTATCCTATCCTCTATCCTATCATATCCTCTATCCTATCCTATCCTCTATCCTATCCTATCCTCTATCCTATCCAATCCTCTATCCTATCCTATCCTCTATCCTATCCTATCCTATATCCTATCCTATGCTCTATCCTATCCTATCCTCTATCCTATCCTATCCTCTATCCTATCCTATCCTCTATCCTATCCTATCCTCTATAATATCGTATCCTCTACAATATCGTATCCTGTATCCTATCCTATCCTCTGTAGTATCCTATCCTCTATCCTATCGCATCCTCGATCCTATCCAATCCTCTGTCCTATCCTATCCTCTATCCTATCCTATCCTGTATCCTATCCTATCCTCTATCCTATCCTATCCTCTATCCTATCATATCCTCTATAATATCGTATCCTCTATAATATCGTATCCTCTTTCCTATCCTATCCTCTATCCTATCCTATCCTCTATCCTATCCTATCCTATATCCTATCCTATGCTCTATCCTATCCTATCCTCTACCCTATCCTATCCTCTATCCTATCCTATCCTCTATCCTATCCTATCCTCTATCCTATCCTATCCTATATCCTATCCTATCCTCTATCCTATCCTATCCTCTATCCTATCCTCTATCCTATCCTATCCTCTATCCTATCCTACCCTCTATCCTATCCTATCCTCTATCCTATCCTATCCTCTATCCTATCCTATCCTCAATTCTATCCTATCCTCTATCCTATCCTATCCTCTATCGTATCGCATCCTCTATCCTATCCTATCCTCTATCTTCTCCTATCCTCGATCCTATCCTATCCTCAACCCTATCCTATCCTCAATTCTACCGTATACTCCATCCTATCCTATCCGCTATCCTATCCTATCCTCTATCCTATCCTATCCTCTATCCTATCCTATCCTCTACCCAATCCTATCCTATATCCTATCCTATCCTCTATCCTATCCTATCCTCTATCGTATCGCATCCTCTATCCTATCCTATCCTCTATCTTCTCCTATCCTCGATCCTATCCTATCCTCAACCCTATCCTATCCTCAATTCTACCGTATACTCCATCCTATCCTATCCGCTATCCTATCCTATCCTCTATCCTATAATATCCTCTATCCTATCCAATACTCTATCCTATCCTCTATCCTATCCTCTATCGTATCCTATCCTCTATCCTATCCTATCCTCTATCGTATCCTATCCTCTATCCTATCCTATCCTCTATCCTATCCTATCCTCTATCCTATCCTATCCTCCATCCTATCCCATCCTCTATCCTATCCTATCCTCTATCCTATCCTATCCTCTATCCTATCCTATCCTCTATCCTATCCTATCCTCTATCCTATCCTATACTCTATCCTATCCTATCCTCTATCCTATCCTATCCTTTATCCTATCCTATCCTCTATAATATCGTATCCTCTATCATATCCTATCCTCTTTCCTATAATATCATCTATCCTATCCTATCCTCTATCCTATCCTATCCTCTATCCTATCATATCCTCTATCCTATCCTATCCTCTATCCTATCCAAACCTCTATCCTATCCTATACTCTATCCTATCCTATCCTCTATCCTATCCTATCCTCCATCCTATTCTATCCTCTATCCTATAATATCCTCTATCCTTTCCTATCCTCTATCCTATCCAATCCTCTACCGTCTCCTATCCTGTATCCGATCCAATCCCCTATCCTCTATCCTATCCTATTCTCTATCCTATCCTCTATTGTATCGTATCCTCTATCCTATCCTATCCTCTATCCTATCCTATCCTCTATCCTATGCTATCCTCTATCCTATCCTATCCTCTATCCTATCCTATCCTCTATAATATCGTATCCTCTATCATATCCTATCCTCTTTCCTATAATATCATCTATCCTATCCTATCCTCTATCCTATCCTATCCTCTATCCTATCATATCCTCTATCCTATCCCATCCTCTATCCTATCCTATCCTCTATCCTATCCAATCCTCTATCCTATCCTATCCTCTATAATATCCTATCCTATATCCTATCCTATGCTCTATCCTATCCTATCCTCTATCCTATCCTATCCTCTATCCTATCCTATCCTCTATCCTATCCTATCCTCTATAATATCGTATCCTCTACAATATCGTATCCTGTATCCTATCCTATCCTCTGTAGTATCCTATCCTCTATCCTATCGCATCCTCGATCCTATCCAATCCTCTGTCCTATCCTATCCTCTATCCTATCCTATCCTGTATCCTATCCTATCCTCTATCCTATCCTATCCTCTATCCTATCCTATCCTATATCCTATCCTATGCTCTATCCTATCCTATCCTCTACCCTATCCTATCCTCTATCCTATTCAATCCTCTATCTTATCCTATCCTCTATCCTATCCTATCCTCTATCCTATCCTATCCTATATCCTATCCTATCCTCTATCCTATCCTATCCTCTATCCTATCCTCTATCCTATCCTATCCTCTATCCTATCCTACCCTCTATCCTATCCTATCCTCTATCCTATCCTATCCTCTATCCTATCCTATCCTCAATTCTATCCTATACTCCATCCTATCCTATCCTATCTTCTATCCTATAATATCCTCTATCCTATCCAATCCTCTATACTAACCTCTATCCTATCCTCTATCCTATCCTATCATCTATCATATCCTATCCTCTATCCTATCCTATCCTCTATAATATCGTATCCTCTACAATATCGTATCCTGTATCCTATCCTATCCTCTGTAGTATCCTATCCTCTATCCTATCGCATCCTCGATCCTATCCAATCCTCTGTCCTATCCTATCCTCTATCCTATCCTATCCTGTATCCTATCCTATCCTCTATCCTATCCTATCCTCTATCCTATCATATCCTCTATAATATCGTATCCTCTATAATATCGTATCCTCTTTCCTATCCTATCCTCTATCCTATCCTATCCTCTATCCTATCCTATCCTATATCCTATCCTATGCTCTATCCTATCCTATCCTCTATCCTATCATATCCTCTATCCTATTCAATCCTCTATCCTATCCTATCCTCTATCCTATCCTATCCTCTACCCTATCCTATCCTATATCCTATCCTATCCTCTATCCTATCCTATCCTCTATCCTATCCTATCCTCTATCCTAACCTATCCTCTATCCTATTCAATCCTCTATCCTATCCTATCCTCTATCCTATCCTATCCTCTACCCTATCCTATCCTATATCCTATCCTATCCTCTATCCTATCCTATCCTCTATCGTATCGCATCCTCTATCCTATCCTATCCTCTATCTTCTCCTATCCTCGATCCTATCCTATCCTCAACCCTATCCTATCCTCAATTCTACCGTATACTCCATCCTATCCTATCCGCTATCCTATCCTATCCTCTATCCTATCCTATCCTCTATCCTATCCTATCCTCTACCCAATCCTATCCTATATCCTATCCTATCCTCTATCCTATCCTATCCTCTATCGTATCGCATCCTCTATCCTATCCTATCCTCTATCTTCTCCTATCCTCGATCCTATCCTATCCTCAACCCTATCCTATCCTCAATTCTACCGTATACTCCATCCTATCCTATCCGCTATCCTATCCTATCCTCTATCCTATAATATCCTCTATCCTATCCAATACTCTATCCTATCCTCTATCCTATCCTCTATCGTATCCTATCCTCTATCCTATCCTATCCTCTATCGTATCCTATCCTCTATCCTATCCTATCCTCTATCCTATCCTATCCTCTATCCTATCCTATCCTCCATCCTATCCCATCCTCTATCCTATCCTATCCTCTATCCTATCCTATCCTCTATCCTATCCTATCCTCTATCCTATCCTATCCTCTATCCTATCCTATACTCTATCCTATCCTATCCTCTATCCTATCCTATCCTTTATCCTATCCTATCCTCTATAATATCGTATCCTCTATCATATCCTATCCTCTTTCCTATAATATCATCTATCCTATCCTATCCTCTATCCTATCCTATCCTCTATCCTATCATATCCTCTATCCTATCCTATCCTCTATCCTATCCAAACCTCTATCCTATCCTATACTCTATCCTATCCTATCCTCTATCCTATCCTATCCTCCATCCTATTCTATCATCTATCCTATAATATCCTCTATCCTTTCCTATCCTCTATCCTATCCAATCCTCTACCGTCTCCTATCCTGTATCCGATCCAATCCCCTATCCTCTATCCTATCCTATTCTCTATCCTATCCTCTATCGTATCGTATCCTCTATCCTATCCTATCCTCTATCCTATCCTATCCTCTATCCTATGCTATCCTCTATCCTATCCTATCCTCTATCCTATCCTATCCTCTATAATATCGTATCCTCTATCATATCCTATCCTCTTTCCTATAATATCATCTATCCTATCCTATCCTCTATCCTATCCTATCCTCTATCCTATCATATCCTCTATCCTATCCTATCCTCTATCCTATCCTATCCTCTATCGTATCCAATCCTCTATCCTATCCTATCCTCTATCCTATCCTATCCTATATCCTATCCTATGCTCTATCCTATCCTATCCTCTATCCTATCCTATCCTCTATCCTATCCTATCCTCTATCCTATCCTATCCTCTATAATATCGTATCCTCTACAATATCGTATCCTGTATCCTATCCTATCCTCTGTAGTATCCTATCCTCTATCCTATCGCATCCTCGATCCTATCCAATCCTCTGTCCTATCCTATCCTCTATCCTATCCTATCCTGTATCCTATCCTATCCTCTATCCTATCCTATCCTCTATGCCTATCATATCCTCTATAATATCGTGATCCTCTATAATATCGTATCCTCTTTCCTATCCTATCCTCTATGCCTATCCTATCCTCTATCCTATCCTATCCTATATCCTATCCTATGCTCTATCCTATCCTATCCTCTACCCTATCCTATCCTCTATCCTATTCAATCCTCTATCTTATCCTATCCTCTATCCTATCCTATCCTCTATCCTATCCTATCCTATATTATCCTATCCTCTATCCTATCCCTATCCTCTATCCTATCCTCTATCCTATCCTATCCTCTATCCTATCCTACCCTCTATCCTATCCTATCCTCTACCCTATCCTATCCTCTATCCTATCCTATCCTCTATCCTATCCTATACTCCATCCTATCCTATCCTATCTTCTATCCTATAATATCCTCTATCCTATCCAATCCTCTATACTAACCTCTATCCTATCCTCTATCCTATCCTATCATCTATCATATCCTATCCTCTATCCTATCCTATCCTCTACCCTATCCTATCCTCTATCCTATCCTATCCTCTATCCTATCCTATCCTCGACCCTATCCTATCCTATATCCTATCCTATCCTCTATCCTATCCTATCCTCTATCGTATCGCATCCTCTATCCTATCCTATCCTCTATCTTCTCCTATCCTCGATCCTATCCTATCCTCTATCCTATCCTATCCTCTATCCTATCCTATACTCTATCCTATCCTATCCTCTATCCTATCCTATCCTTTATCCTATCCTATCTTCTATCCTATCCTATCCTTCTATCCTATCCTATCCTCTATCCTATCCTATCCTCTATCCTATCATATCCTCTCATAATATCGTATCCTCTATAATATCGTATCCTCTATCCTAATCCTCTATCCTATCCTATCCTCTATCCTATTCAATCCTCTATCCTATCCTATCCTCTATCC
The DNA here is from genome assembly GCF_050948215.1 of Halictus rubicundus. Lineage (NCBI taxonomy): Eukaryota > Metazoa > Arthropoda > Insecta > Hymenoptera > Halictidae > Halictus > Halictus rubicundus. The sequence goes on along the minus strand of NW_027488663.1, from coordinate 76,606 downwards.
TATCCTATCCTCTACCCAATCCTATCCTATATCCTATCCTATCCTCTATCCTATCCTATCCTCTATCGTATCGCATCCTCTATCCTATCCTATCCTCTATCTTCTCCTATCCTCGATCCTATCCTATCCTCAACCCTATCCTATCCTCAATTCTATCGTATACTCCATCCTATCCTATCCACTATCCTATCCTATCCTCTATCCTATAATATCCTCTATCCTATCCAATACTCTATCCTATCGTCTATCCTATCCTCTATCGTATCCTATCCTCTATCCTATCCTATCCTCTATCCTATCCTATCCTCCATCCTATCCCATCCTCTATCCTATCCTATCCTCTATCCTATCCTATCCTCTATCCAATCCTATCCTCTATCCTATCCTATCCTCTATCCTATCCTATCCTCTATCCTATCCTATACTCTATCCTATCCTATCCTCTATCCTATCCTATCCTTTATCCTATCCTATCCTCTATAATATCGTATCCTGTATCCTATCCTGTCCTCTTTCCTATCCTATCATCAATCCTATCCTATCCTCTATCCTATCCAATCCCCTATGTTATCCTCTATCATATCCTATCCTCTTTCCTACAATATCATCTATCCTATCCTATCCTCTATCCTATCCTATCCTCTATCCTATCATATCCTCTATCCTATCCTATCCTCTATCCTATCCTATCCTCCATCCTATCCTATCCTCTATCCTATCCAATCCTCTATCCTATCCTATCCTCTATCCTATCCTACCCTATATCCTATCCTATGCTCTATCCTATCCTATCCTCTATCCTATCCTATCCTCTATCCTATCCTATCCTCTATCCTATCCTATCCTCTATCCTATCCTATCCTCTATCCTATCCTATCCTCTATAATATCGTATCCTCTACAATATCGTATCCTGTATCCTATCCTATCCTCTGTAGTATCCTATCCTCTATCCTATCGCATCCTCGATCCTATCCAATCCTCTGTCCTATCCTATCGTCTATCCTATCCTATCCTGTATCCTATCCTATCCTCTATCCTATCCTATCCTCTATCCTATCATATCCTCTATAATATCGTATCCTCTATAATATCGTATCCTCTATCCTATCCTATCCTCTATCCTATCCTATCCTCTATCCTATTCAATCCTCTCTATCCTATCCTATCCTCTATCCTATCATATCCTCTATCCTATCCTATCCTCTATCCTATCCTATCCTCTATCATATCCAATCCTATATCCTATCCTATCCTCTATCCTATCCTATCCTCCATAATATCGTATCCTCTATAATATCGTATCCTGTATCCTATCCTGTCCTCTTTCCTATCCTATACTATATCCTATCATATCCTCTATCCTATCCTATCCTCTATCCTATCCTATCCTGTATCCTATCCTATCGTCTATCCTATCCTATCCTCCATCCTATCATATCCTCTATCCTATCCTATCCTCTATCCTATCCTATCCTCTATCGACTCCTATCCTCTATCCTATCCTATCCTCTATCCTATCCTATCCTCTATTCTATCCTATCCTCTATCCTATTCAATCCTCTATCCTATCCTATCCTCTATCCTATCCTATCCTCTACCCTATCCTATCCTATATCCTATCCTATCCTCTATCCTATCCTATCCTCTATCCTATCCAATCCTATATCCTATCCTCTATCCTACCCTACCCTCTATCCTATCCTATCCTCTATCCTATCTTATCATCTATCCTATCCTATCCTCCATCCTATCCTATCCTCTATCCTATAATATCATCTATCCTATCCTATCCTCTATCCTATCCAATCCTCTATCCTATCCTATCCTCTATCCTATCCTATCCTATATCCTATCATATCCTCTATAATAACGTATCCTCTATAATATCGTATCCTCTATAATATCGTATCCTGTATCCTATCCTGTCCTCTTTCCTATCCTATCCTCTATCCTATCCTCTATCATATCCTATCCTCTATCCTATCCTATCCTCTATCCTACCCTATCCTCTATCCTATCATATCCTCTATCCTATCCTATCCTCTATCATATCCTATCCTCTATCCTATCCTATCCTCTACCCTATCCTATCCTGTATCCTATCCTATCCTCTATCCTATCCTATTATCTATAATATCGTATCCTGTATCCTATCCTGTCCTTTCCTATCCTATCCTCTATCCAATCCTATCCTCTATCCTATCCTATCCTCTATCCTATCCTATCCTCTATCCTATCCTATACTCTATCCTATCCTATCCTCTATCCTATCCTATCCTTTATCCTATCCTATCCTCTATAATATCGTATCCTGTATCCTATCCTGTCCTCTTTCCTATCCTATCATCAATCCTATCCTATCCTCTATCCTATCCAATCCCCTATGTTATCCTCTATCATATCCTATCCTCTTTCCTACAATATCATCTATCCTATCCTATCCTCTATCCTATCCTATCCTCTATCCTATCATATCTTCTATCCTATCCTATCCTCTATCCTATCCTATCCTCCATCCTATCCTATCCTCTATCCTATCCAATCCTCTATCCTATCCTATCCTCTATCCTATCCTACCCTATATCCTATCCTATGCTCTATCCTATCCTATCCTCTATCCTATCCTATCCTCTATCCTATCCTATCCTCTATCCTATCCTATCCTCTATCCTATCCTATCCTCTATCCTATCCTATCCTCTATCCTATCCTATCCTCTATAATATCGTATCCTCTACAATATCGTATCCTGTATCCTATCCTATCCTCTGTAGTATCCTATCCTCTATCCTATCGCATCCTCGATCCTATCCAATCCTCTGTCCTATCCTATCCTCTATCCTATCCTATCCTGTATCCTATCCTATCCTCTATCCTATCCTATCCTCTATCCTATCATATCCTCTATAATATCGTATCCTCTATAATATCGTATCCTCTATCCTATCCTATCCTCTATCCTATCCTATCCTCTATCCTATTCAATCCTCTATCCTATCCTATCCTCTATCCTATCATATCCTCTATCCTATCCTATCCTCTATCCTATCCTATCCTCTATCATATCCAATCCTATATCCTATCCTATCCTCTATCCTATCCTATCCTCCATAATATCGTATCCTCTATAATATCGTATCCTGTATCCTATCCTGTCCTCTTTCCTATCCTATACTATATCCTATCATATCCGCTATCCTATCCTATCCTCTATCCTATCCTATCCTGTATCCTATCCTATCGTCTATCCTATCCTATCCTCCATCCTATCATATCCTCTATCCTATCCTATCCTCTATCCTATCCTATCCTCTATTGACTCCTATCCTCTATCCTATCCTATCCTCTATCCTATCCTATCCTCTATCCTATCCTATCCTCTATCCTATTCAATCCTCTATCCTATCCTATCCTCTATCCTATCCTATCCTCTACCCTATCCTATCCTATATCCTATCCTATCCTCTATCCTATCCTATCCAATCCTATATCCTATCCTCTATCCTACCCTACCCTCTATCCTATCCTATCCTCTATCCTATCTTATCATCTATCCTATCCTATCCTCCATCCTATCCTATCCTCTATCATATAATATCATCTATCCTATCCTATCCTCTATCCTATCCAATCCTCTATCATATCCTATCCTCTATCCTATCCTATCCTATCCTATATCCTATCATATCCTCTATAATAACGTATCCTCTATAATATCGTATCCTCTATAATATCGTATCCTGTATCCTATCCTGTCCTCTTTCCTATCCTATCCTCTATCCTATCCTCTATCATATCCTATCCTCTATCCTATCCTATCCTCTATCCTACCCTATCCTCTATCCTATCATATCCTCTATCCTATCCTATCCTCTATCATATCCTATCCTCTATCCTATCCTATCCTCTACCCTATCCTATCCTGTATCCTATCCTATCCTCTATCCTATCCTATTATCTATAATATCGTATCCTGTATCCTATCCTGTCCTCTTTCCTATCCTATCCTCTATCCTATCCTATCCTCTATCCTATCCTATCCTCTATCCTATCCTATCCTCTATCCTATCCTATCCTCTATCCTATTCAATCCTCTATCCTACCCTATCCTCTATCATATCCTATCCTCTACCCTATCCTATCGTATATCCTATCCTATCCTCTATCCTATCCTATCCTCTATCCTATCCAATCCTATATCCTATCCTCTATCCTACCCTACCCTCTATCCTATCCTATCCTCTATCCTATCTTATCATCTATCCTATCCTATCCTCCATCCTATCCTATCCTCTATCCTATAATATCATCTATCCTATCCTATCCTCTATCCTATCCAATCCTCTATCCTATCCTGTCCTCTATCCTATCCTATCCTCTATCCTATCCAATCCTATATCCTATCCTCTATCCTACCCTACCCTCTATCCTATCCTATCCTCTATCCTATCTTATCATCTATCCTATCCTATCCTCCATCCTACCCTATCCTCTATCCTATCCTATCCGCTATCCTATCCTATCCTCTATCCTATAATATCCTCTATTCTATCCAATACTCTATCCTATCCTCGATCCTATCCTCTATCGTATCCTATCCTCTATCCTATCCTATCCTCTATCCTATCCTATCCTCTATCCTATCCTATCCTCCATTCTATCCCATCCTCTATCCTATCCTATCCTCTATCCTATCCTATCCTCTATCCTATCCTATCCTCTATCCTATCCTATCCTCTATACTATCCTATACTCTATCCTATCCTATCCTCTATCCTATCCTATCCTCTATCCTATCCTATCCTCCATAATATCGTATCCTCTATAATATCGTATCCTGTATCCTATCCTGTCCTCTTTCCTATCCTATACTATATCCTATCATATCCTCTATCCTATCCTATCCTCTATCCTATCCTATCCTGTATCCTATCCTATCGTCTATTCTATCCGATCCTCCATCCTATCATATCCTCTATCCTATCCTATCCTCTATCCTATCCTATCCTCTATCGACTCCTATCCTCTATGCTATCCAATCCCCTATGTTATCCTCTATCCTACCCTATCCTCTATAATATCCTATCCTCTATACTATCCTATCCTCTGTCCTATCCTATCCTCTATCCTATCCTATCCTCTATCCTATCCTATCCTCTATCCTATCCTATCCTCTATCCTATCCTATCCTCTATCCTATCCTATCCTGTATCCTATCCTATCCTCTATCCTATCCTATCCTCTATCCTATCCGATCCTCTATCCTATCCTATCCTCTATCCTATCCTATCCTCTGTCCTATCCTATCCTCTATAATATCGTATCCTGTATCCTATCCTGTCCTCTTTCCTATCCTATCCTCTATCCTATCCTATCCTCTATCCTATCCTATCCTCTATAATATCGTATCCTCTATAATATCGTATCCTGTATCCTATCCTATCCTCTGTAGTATCCTATCCTCTATCATATCGCATCCTCTATCCTATCCAATCCTCTGTCCTATCCTATTATCTATCCTATCCTATCCTGTATCCTATCCGGTCCTCTATCCTATCCTATCCTCTATCCTATCATATCCTCTATAATATCGTATCCTCTATAATATCGTATCCTCTATCCTATCCTATCCTCTATCCTATCCTATCCTCTATCCTATTCAATCCTCTATCCTATCCTATCCTCTATCCTATCCTATCCTCTACCCTATCCTATCCTATATCCTATCCTATCCTCTATCCTATCCTATCCTCTATCGTATCGCATCCTCTATCCTATCCTATCCTCTATCCTATCATATCCTCTATAATATCGTATCCTCTATAATATCGTATCCTCTATCCTATCCTATCCTCTATCCTATCATATCCTCTATCCTATTCAATCCTCTATCCTATCCTATCCTCTATCCTATCCTATCCTCTACCCTATCCTATCCTATATCCTATCCTATCCTCTATCCTATCCTATCCTCTATCCTATCCTATCCTCTATCCTATCCTATCCTCTATCCTATTCAATCCTCTATCCTATCCTATCCTCTATCCTATCCTATCCTCTACCCTATCCTATCCTATATCCTATCCTATCCTCTATCCTATCCTATCCTCTATCGTATCGCATCCTCTATCCTATCCTATCCTCTATCTTCTCCTATCCTCGATCCTATCCTATCCTCAACCCTATCCTATCCTCAATTCTACCGTATACTCCATCCTATCCTATCCGCTATCCTATCCTATCCTCTATCCTATCCTATCCTCTATCCTATCCTATCCTCTACCCAATCCTATCCTATATCCTATCCTATCCTCTATCCTATCCTATCCTCTATCGTATCGCATCCTCTATCCTATCCTATCCTCTATCTTCTCCTATCCTCGATCCTATCCTATCCTCAACCCTATCCTATCCTCAATTCTACCGTATACTCCATCCTATCCTATCCGCTATCCTATCCTATCCTCTATCCTATAATATCCTCTATCCTATCCAATACTCTATCCTATCCTCTATCCTATCCTCTATCGTATCCTATCCTCTATCCTATCCTATCCTCTATCGTATCCTATCCTCTATCCTATCCTATCCTCTATCCTATCCTATCCTCTATCCTATCCTATCCTCCATCCTATCCCATCCTCTATCCTATCCTATCCTCTATCCTATCCTATCCTCTATCCTATCCTATCCTCTATCCTATCCTATCCTCTATCCTATCCTATACTCTATCCTATCCTATCCTCTATCCTATCCTATCCTTTATCCTATCCTATCCTCTATAATATCGTATCCTCTATCATATCCTATCCTCTTTCCTATAATATCATCTATCCTATCCTATCCTCTATCCTATCCTATCCTCTATCCTATCATATCCTCTATCCTATCCTATCCTCTATCCTATCCTATCCTCTATCCTATCCAATCCTCTATCCTATCCTATCCTCTATCCTATCCTATCCTATATCCTATCCTATGCTCTATCCTATCCTATCCTCTATCCTATCCTATCCTCTATCCTATCCTATCCTCTATCCTATTCAATCCTCTATCCTATCCTATCCTCTATCCTATCCTATCCTCTACCCTATCCTATCCTATATCCTATCCTATCCTCTATCCTATCCTATCCTCTATCGTATCGCTTCCTCTATCCTATCCTATCCTCTATCCTATCATATCCTCTATAATATCGTATCCTCTATAATATCGTATCCTCTATCCTATCCTATCCTCTATCCTATCATATCCTCTATCCTATTCAATCCTCTATCCTATCCTATCCTCTATCCTATCCTATCCTCTACCCTATCCTATCCTATATCCTATCCTATCCTCTATCCTATCCTATCCTCTATCCTATCCTATCCTCTATCCTATCCTATCCTCTATCCTATTCAATCCTCTATCCTATCATATCCTCTATAATATCGTATCCTCTATAATATCGTATCCTCTATCCTATCCTATCCTCTATCCTATCATATCCTCTATCCTATTCAATCCTCTATCCTATCCTATCCTCTATCCTATCCTATCCTCTACCCTATCCTATCCTATATCCTATCCTATCCTCTATCCTATCCTATCCTCTATCCTATCCTATCCTCTATCCTATCCTATCCTCTATCCTATTCAATCCTCTATCCTATCCTATCCTCTATCCTATCCTATCCTCTACCCTATCCTATCCTATATCCTATCCTATCCTCTATCCTATCCTATCCTCTATCGTATCGCATCCTCTATCCTATCCTATCCTCTATCTTCTCCTATCCTCGATCCTATCCTATCCTCAACCCTATCCTATCCTCAATTCTACCGTATACTCCATCCTATCCTATCCGCTATCCTATCCTATCCTCTATCCTATCCTATCCTCTATCCTATCCTATCCTCTACCCAATCCTATCCTATATCCTATCCTATCCTCTATCCTATCCTATCCTCTATCGTATCGCATCCTCTATCCTATCCTATCCTCTATCTTCTCCTATCCTCGATCCTATCCTATCCTCAACCCTATCCTATCCTCAATTCTACCGTATACTCCATCCTATCCTATCCGCTATCCTATCCTATCCTCTATCCTATAATATCCTCTATCCTATCCAATACTCTATCCTATCCTCTATCCTATCCTCTATCGTATCCTATCCTCTATCCTATGCTATCCTCTATCGTATCCTATCCTCTATCCTATCCTATCCTCTATCCTATCCTATCCTCTATCCTATCCTATCCTCTATCCTATCCTATCCTCCATCCTATCCCATCCTCTATCCTATCCTATCCTCTATCCTATCCTATCCTCTATCCTATCCTATCCTCTATCCTATCCTATCCTCTATCCTATCCTATACTCTATCCTATCCTATCCTCTATCCTATCCTATCCTTTATCCTATCCTATCCTCTATAATATCGTATCCTCTATCATATCCTATCCTCTTTCCTATAATATCATCTATCCTATCCTATCCTCTATCCTATCCTATCCTCTATCCTATCATATCCTCTATCCTATCCTATCCTCTATCCTATCCAAACCTCTATCCTATCCTATACTCTATCCTATCCTATCCTCTATCCTATCCTATCCTCCATCCTATTCTATCCTCTATCCTATAATATCCTCTATCCTTTCCTATCCTCTATCCTATCCTATCCTCTATAATATCGTATCCTCTATCATATCCAATCCTCTTTCCTATAATATCATCTATCCTATCCTATCCTCTATCCTATCCTATCCTCTATCCTATCATATCCTCTATCCTATCCTATCCTCTATCTTCTCCTATCCTCGATCCTATCCTATCCTCAACCCTATCCTATCCTCAATTCTACCGTATACTCCATCCTATCCTATCCGCTATCCTATCCTATCCTCTATCCTATCCTATCCTCTATCCTATCCTATCCTCTACCCAATCCTATCCTATATCCTATCCTATCCTCTATCCTATCCTATCCTCTATCGTATCGCATCCTCTATCCTATCCTATCCTCTATCTTCTCCTATCCTCGATCCTATCCTATCCTCAACCCTATCCTATCCTCAATTCTACCGTATACTCCATCCTATCCTATCCGCTATCCTATCCTATCCTCTATCCTATAATATCCTCTATCCTATCCAATACTCTATCCTATCCTCTATCCTATCCTCTATCGTATCCTATCCTCTATCCTATCCTATCCTCTATCGTATCCTATCCTCTATCCTATCCTATCCTCTATCCTATCCTATCCTCTATCCTATCCTATCCTCCATCCTATCCCATCCTCTATCCTATCCTATCCTCTATCCTATCCTATCCTCTATCCTATCCTATCCTCTATCCTATCCTATCCTCTATCCTATCCTATACTCTATCCTATCCTATCCTCTATCCTATCCTATCCTTTATCCTATCCTATCCTCTATAATATCGTATCCTCTATCATATCCTATCCTCTTTCCTATAATATCATCTATCCTATCCTATCCTCTATCCTATCCTATCCTCTATCCTATCATATCCTCTATCCTATCCTATCCTCTATCCTATCCTATCCTCTATCCTATCCAATCCTCTATCCTATCCTATCCTCTATCCTATCCTATCCTATATCCTATCCTATGCTCTATCCTATCCTATCCTCTATCCTATCCTATCCTCTATCCTATCCTATCCTCTATCCTATTCAATCCTCTATCCTATCCTATCCTCTATCCTATCCTATCCTCTACCCTATCCTATCCTATATCCTATCCTATCCTCTATCCTATCCTATCCTCTATCGTATCGCTTCCTCTATCCTATCCTATCCTCTATCCTATCATATCCTCTATAATATCGTATCCTCTATAATATCGTATCCTCTATCCTATCCTATCCTCTATCCTATCATATCCTCTATCCTATTCAATCCTCTATCCTATCCTATCCTCTATCCTATCCTATCCTCTACCCTATCCTATCCTATATCCTATCCTATCCTCTATCCTATCCTATCCTCTATCCTATCCTATCCTCTATCCTATCCTATCCTCTATCCTATTCAATCCTCTATCCTATCATATCCTCTATAATATCGTATCCTCTATAATATCGTATCCTCTATCCTATCCTATCCTCTATCCTATCATATCCTCTATCCTATTCAATCCTCTATCCTATCCTATCCTCTATCCTATCCTATCCTCTACCCTATCCTATCCTATATCCTATCCTATCCTCTATCCTATCCTATCCTCTATCCTATCCTATCCTCTATCCTATCCTATCCTCTATCCTATTCAATCCTCTATCCTATCCTATCCTCTATCCTATCCTATCCTCTACCCTATCCTATCCTATATCCTATCCTATCCTCTATCCTATCCTATCCTCTATCGTATCGCATCCTCTATCCTATCCTATCCTCTATCTTCTCCTATCCTCGATCCTATCCTATCCTCAACCCTATCCTATCCTCAATTCTACCGTATACTCCATCCTATCCTATCCGCTATCCTATCCTATCCTCTATCCTATCCTATCCTCTATCCTATCCTATCCTCTACCCAATCCTATCCTATATCCTATCCTATCCTCTATCCTATCCTATCCTCTATCGTATCGCATCCTCTATCCTATCCTATCCTCTATCTTCTCCTATCCTCGATCCTATCCTATCCTCAACCCTATCCTATCCTCAATTCTACCGTATACTCCATCCTATCCTATCCGCTATCCTATCCTATCCTCTATCCTATAATATCCTCTATCCTATCCAATACTCTATCCTATCCTCTATCCTATCCTCTATCGTATCCTATCCTCTATCCTATCCTATCCTCTATCGTATCCTATCCTCTATCCTATCCTATCCTCTATCCTATCCTATCCTCTATCCTATCCTATCCTCCATCCTATCCCATCCTCTATCCTATCCTATCCTCTATCCTATCCTATCCTCTATCCTATCCTATCCTCTATCCTATCCTATCCTCTATCCTATCCTATACTCTATCCTATCCTATCCTCTATCCTATCCTATCCTTTATCCTATCCTATCCTCTATAATATCGTATCCTCTATCATATCCTATCCTCTTTCCTATAATATCATCTATCCTATCCTATCCTCTATCCTATCCTATCCTCTATCCTATCATATCCTCTATCCTATCCTATCCTCTATCCTATCCAAACCTCTATCCTATCCTATACTCTATCCTATCCTATCCTCTATCCTATCCTATCCTCCATCCTATTCTATCCTCTATCCTATAATATCCTCTATCCTTTCCTATCCTCTATCCTATCCTATCCTCTATAATATCGTATCCTCTATCATATCCAATCCTCTTTCCTATAATATCATCTATCCTATCCTATCCTCTATCCTATCCTATCCTCTATCCTATCATATCCTCTATCCTATCCTATCCTCTATCCTATCCTATCCTCTATCCTATCCAATCCTCTATCCTATCCTATCCTCTATCCTATCCTATCCTATATCCTATCCTATGCTCTATCCTATCCTATCCTCTATCCTATCCTATCCTCTATCCTATCCTATCCTCTATCCTATTCAATCCTCTATCCTATCCTATCCTCTATCCTATCCTATCCTCTACCCAACCCTATCCTATATCCTATCCTATCCTCTATCCTATCCTATCCTCTATCGTATCGCATCCTCTATCCTATCCTATCCTCTATCCTATCATATCCTCTATAATATCGTATCCTCTATAATATCGTATCCTCTATCCTATCCTATCCTCTATCCTATCATATCCTCTATCCTATTCAATCCTCTATCCTATCCTATCCTCTATCCTATCCTATACTCTATCCTATCCTATCCTATATCCTATCCTATCCTCTATCCTATCCTATCCTCTATCCTATCCTATCCTCTATCCTATCCTATCCTCTATCCTATTCAATCCTCTATCCTATCCTATCCTCTATCGTATCGCATCCATCCTCTATCCTATCCTATCCTCTATCTTCTCCTATCCTCGATCCTATCCTATCCTCAACCCTATCCTATCCTCAATTCTACCGTATACTCCATCCTATCCTATCCGCTATCCTATCCTATCCTCTATCCTATCCTATCCTCTATCCTATCCTATCCTCTACCCAATCCTATCCTATATCCTATCCTATCCTCTATCCTATCCTATCCTCTATCGTATCGCATCCTCTATCCTATCCTATCCTCTATCTTCTCCTATCCTCGATCCTGTCCTATCCTCAACCCTATCCTATCCTCAATTCTACCGTATACTCCATCCTATCCTATCCGCTATCCTATCCTATCCTCTATCCTATAATATCCTCTATCCTATCCAATACTCTATCCTATCCTCTATCCTATCCTCTATCGTATCCTATCCTCTATCCTATCCTATCCTCTATCGTATCCTATCCTCTATCCTATCCTCTATCGTATCCTATCCTCTATCCTATCCTATCCTCTATCCTATCCTATCCTCTATCCTATCCTATCCTCCATCCTATCCCATCCTCTATCCTATCCTCTCCTCTATCCTATCCTATCCTCTATCCTATCCTATCCTCTATCCTATCCTATCCTCTATCCTATCCTATACTCTATCCTATCCTATCCTCTATCCTATCCTATCCTTTATCCTATCCTATCCTCTATAATATCGTATCCTCTATCATATCCTATCCTCTTTCCTATAATATCATCTATCCTATCCTATCCTCTATCCTATCCTATCCTCTATCCTATCATATCCTCTATCCTATCCTATCCTCTATCCTATCCAAACCTCTATCCTATCCTATACTCTATCCTATCCTATCCTCTATCCTATCCTATCCTCCATCCTATTCTATCCTCTATCCTATAATATCCTCTATCCTTTCCTATCCTCTATCCTATCCAATCCTCTACCGTCTCCTATCCTGTATCCGATCCAATCCCCTATCCTCTATCCTATCCTATTCTCTATCCTATCCTCTATCGTATCGTATCCTCTATCCTATCCTATACTCTATCCTATCCTATCCTCTATCCTATGCTATCCTCTATCCTATCCTATCCTCTATCCTATCCTATCCTCTATAATATCGTATCCTCTATCATATCCTATCCTCTTTCCTATAATATCATCTATCCTATCCTATCCTCTATCCTATCCTATCCTCTATCCTATCCTATCCTCTATCCTATCATATCCTCTATCCTATTCAATCCTCTATCCTATCCTATCCTCTATCCTATCCTATCCTCTACCCTATCCTATCCTATATCCTATCCTATCCTCTATCCTATCCTATCCTCTATCCTATCCTATCCTCTATCCTATCCTATCCTCTATCCTATTCAATCCTCTATCCTATCCTATCCTCTATCCTATCCTATCCTCTACCCTATCCTATCCTATATCCTATCCTATCCTCTATCCTATACTATCCTCTATCGTATCGCATCCTCTATCCTATCCTATCCTCTATCTTCTCCTATCCTCGATCCTATCCTATCCTCAACCCTATCCTATCCTCAATTCTACCGTATACTCCATCCTATCCTATCCGCTATCCTATCCTATCCTCTATCCTATCCTATCCTCTATCCTATCCTATCCTCTACCCAATCCTATCCTATATCCTATCCTATCCTCTATCCTATCCTATCCTCTATCGTATCGCATCCTCTATCCTATCCTATCCTCTATCTTCTCCTATCCTCGATCCTATCCTATCCTCAACCCTATCCTATCCTCAATTCTACCGTATACTCCATCCTATCCTATCCGCTATCCTATCCTATCCTCTATCCTATAATATCCTCTATCCTATCCAATACTCTATCCTATCCTCTATCCTATCCTCTATCGTATCCTATCCTCTATCCTATCCTATCCTCTATCGTATCCTATCCTCTATCCTATCCTATCCTCTATCCTATCCTATCCTCTATCCTATCCTATCCTCCATCCTATCCCATCCTCTATCCTATCCTATCCTCTATCCTATCCTATCCTCTATCCTATCCTATCCTCTATCCTATCCTATCCTCTATCCTATCCTATACTCTATCCTATCCTATCCTCTATCCTATCCTATCCTTTATCCTATCCTATCCTCTATAATATCGTATCCTCTATCATATCCTATCCTCTTTCCTATAATATCATCTATCCTATCCTATCCTCTATCCTATCCTATCCTCTATCCTATCATATCCTCTATCCTATCCTATCCTCTATCCTATCCAAACCTCTATCCTATCCTATACTCTATCCTATCCTATCCTCTATCCTATCCTATCCTCCATCCTATTCTATCCTCTATCCTATAATATCCTCTATCCTTTCCTATCCTCTATCCTATCCTATCCTCTATAATATCGTATCCTCTATCATATCCAATCCTCTTTCCTATAATATCATCTATCCTATCCTATCCTCTATCCTATCCTATCCTCTATCCTATCATATCCTCTATCCTATCCTATCCTCTATCCTATCCTATCCTCTATCCTATCCAATCCTCTATCCTATCCTATCCTCTATCCTATCCTATCCTATATCCTATCCTATGCTCTATCCTATCCTATCCTCTATCCTATCCTATCCTCTATCCTATCCTATCCTCTATCCTATTCAATCCTCTATCCTATCCTATCGTCTATCCTATCCTATCCTCTACCCTATCCTATCCTATATCCTATCCTATCCTCTATCCTATCCTATCCTCTATCGTATCGCATCCTCTATCCTATCCTATCCTCTATCCTATCATATCCTCTATAATATCGAATCCTCTATAATATCGTATCCTCTATCCTATCCTATCCTCTATCCTATCATATCCTCTATCCTATTCAATCCTCTATCCTATCCTATCCTCTATCCTATCCTATACTCTATCCTATCCTATCCTATATCCTATCCTATCCTCTATCCTATCCTATCCTCTATCCTATCCTATCCTCTATCCTATCCTATCCTCTATCCTATTCAATCCTCTATCCTATCCTATCCTCTATCGTATCGCATCCTCTATCCTATCCTATCCTCTATCTTCTCCTATCCTCGATCCTATCCTATCCTCAACCCTATCCTATCCTCAATTCTACCGTATACTCCATCCTATCCTATCCGCTATCCTATCCTATCCTCTATCCTATCCTATCCTCTATCCTATCCTATCCTCTACCCAATCCTATCCTATATCCTATCCTATCCTCTATCCTATCCTATCCTCTATCGTATCGCATCCTCTATCCTATCCTATCCTCTATCTTCTCCTATCCTCGATCCTGTCCTATCCTCAACCCTATCCTATCCTCAATTCTACCGTATACTCCATCCTATCCTATCCGCTATCCTATCCTATCCTCTATCCTATAATATCCTCTATCCTATCCAATACTCTATCCTATCCTCTATCCTATCCTCTATCGTATCCTATCCTCTATCCTATCCTATCCTCTATCGTATCCTATCCTCTATCCTATCCTATCCTCTATCCTATCCTATCCTCTATCCTATCCTATCCTCCATCCTATCCCATCCTCTATCCTATCCTATCCTCTATCCTATCCTATCCTCTATCCTATCCTATCCTCTATCCTATCCTATCCTCTATCCTATCCTATACTCTATCCTATCCTATCCTCTATCCTATCCTATCCTTTATCCTATCCTATCCTCTATAATATCGTATCCTCTATCATATCCTATCCTCTTTCCTATAATATCATCTATCCTATCCTATCCTCTATCCTATCCTATCCTCTATCCTATCATATCCTCTATCCTATCCTATCCTCTATCCTATCCAAACCTCTATCCTATCCTATCCTCTATCCTATCCTATCCTCTATCCTATTCAATCCTCTATCCTATCCTATCCTCTATCGTATCGCATCCTCTATCCTATCCTATCCTCTATCTTCTCCTATCCTCGATCCTATCCTATCCTCAACCCTATCCTATCCTCAATTCTACCGTATACTCCATCCTATCCTATCCGCTATCCTATCCTATCCTCTATCCAATCCTATCCTCTATCCTATCCTATCCTCTACCCAATCCTATCCTATATCCTATCCTATCCTCTATCCTATCCTATCCTCTATCGTATCGCATCCTCTATCCTATCCTATCCTCTATCCTATCCAATCCTCTACCGTCTCCTATCCTGTATCCGATCCAATCCCCTATCCTCTATCCTATCCTATTCTCTATCCTATCCTCTATCGTATCGTATCCTCTATCCTATCCTATCCTCTATCCTATCCTATCCTCTATCCTATGCTATCCTCTATCCTATCCTATCCTCTATCCTATCCTATCCTCTATAATATCGTATCCTCTATCATATCCTATCCTCTTTCCTATAATATCATCTATCCTATCCTATCCTCTATCCTATCCTATCCTCTATCCTATCCTATCCTCTATCCTATCCTATCCTCTATCCTATCCTATCCTCTATCCTATCCTATCCTCTATAATATCGTATCCTCTACAATATCGTATCCTGTATCCTATCCTATCCTCTGTAGTATCCTATCCTCTATCCTATCGCATCCTCGATCCTATCCAATCCTCTGTCCTATCCTATCCTCTATCCTATCCTATCCTGTATCCTATCCTATCCTCTATCCTATCCTATCCTCTATCCTATCATATCCTCTATAATATCGTATCCTCTATAATATCGTATCCTCTATCCTATCCTATCCTCTATCCTATCCTATCCTCTATCCTATTCAATCCTCTATCCTATCCTATCCTCTATCCTATCATATCCTCTATCCTATCCTATCCTCTATCCTATCCTATCCTCTATCATATCCAATCCTATATCCTATCCTATCCTCTATCCTATCCTATCCTCCATAATATCGTATCCTCTATAATATCGTATCCTGTATCCTATCCTGTCCTCTTTCCTATCCTATACTATATCCTATCCTATCCTCTATCCTATCCTATCCTCTATCGACTCCTATCCTCTATCCTATCCTATCCTCTATCCTATCCTATCCTCTATTATATCCTATCCTCTATCCTATTCAATCCTCTATCCTATCCTATCCTTTATCCTATCCTATCCTCTACCCTATCCTATCCTATATCCTATCCTATCCTCTATCCTATCCTATCCTCTATCCTATCCAATCCTATATCCTATCCTCTATCCTACCCTACCCTCTATCCTATCCTATCCTCTATCCTATCTTATCATCTATCCTATCCTATCCTCCATCCTATCCTATCCTCTATCCTATAATATCATCTATCCTATCCTATCCTCTATCCTATCCAATCCTCTATCCTATCCTATCCTCTATCCTATCCTATCCTATATCCTATCATATCCTCTATAATAACGTATCCTCTATAATATCGTATCCTCTATAATATCGTATCCTGTATCCTACCCTGTCCTCTTTCCTATCCTATCCTCTATCCTATCCTATCCTCTATCCTATCCTATCCTCTATAATATCGTATCCTCTACAATATCGTATGCTGTATCCTATCCTATCCTCTGTAGTATCCTATCCTCTATCCTATCGCATCCTCGATCCTATCCAATCCTCTGTCCTATCCTATCCTCTATCCTATCCTATCCTGTATCCTATCCTATCCTCTATCCTATCCTATCCTCTATCCTATCATATCCTCTATAATATCGTATCCTCTATCCTATCCTATCCTTTATCCTATTCAATCCTCTATCCTATCCTATCCTCTATCCAATCATATCCTCTATCCTATCCTATCCTCTATCCTATCCTATCCTCTATCATATCCAATCCTCTATCCTATCCTATCCTCTATCCTATCCTATCCTCTATCCTATCCTATCCTATATCCTATCCTATGCTCTATCCTATCCTATCCTCTATCCTATCCTATCCTCTATCCTATTCAATCCTCTATCTTATCCTATCCTCTATCCTATCCTATCCTCAATTCTCTCCTATACTCCATCCTATCCTATCCGCTATCCTATCCTATCCTCTATCCTATAATATCCTCTATCCTATCCAATCCTCCATCCTATCCTATCCTCTATCCTATCCAATCCTCTATCCTATCCTATCCTCTATCCTATCCTATCCTATATCCTATCCTATGCTCTATCCTATCCTATCCTATCCTCTATCCTATCCTATCCTCTATCCTATCCTATCCTCTATCCTATCCTATCCTCTATAATATCGTATCCTCTACAATATCGTATGCTGTATCCTATCCTATCCTCTGTAGTATCCTATCCTCTATCCTATCGCATCCTCGATCCTATCCAATCCTCTGTCCTATCCTATCCTCTATCCTATCCTATCCTGTATCCTATCCTATCCTCTATCCTATCCTATCCTCTATCCTATCATATCCTCTATAATATCGTATCCTCTATCCTATCCTATCCTCTATCCTATTCAATCCTCTATCCTATCCTATCCTCTATCCTATCATATCCTCTATCCTATCCTATCCTCTATCCTATCCTATCCTCTATCCTATCCTATCCTCTATCCTATCCTATCCTCTATCCTATCCTATCCTCTATCCTATCCTATACTCTATCCTATCCTATCCATTATCCTATCCTATCCTCTATAATATCGTATCCTGTATCCTATCCTGTCCTCTTTCCTATCCTATCATCAATCCTATCCTATCCTCTATCCTATCCAATCCCGTATGTTATCCTCTATCATATCCTATCCTCTTTCCTACAATATCATCTATCCTATCCTATCCTCTATCCTATCCTATCCTCTATCCTATCATATCCTCTATCCTATCCTATCCTCTATCCTATCCTATCCTCCATCCTATCCTATCCTCTATCCTATCCAATCCTCTATCCTATCCTATCCTCTATCCTATCCTATCCTATATCCTATCCTATGCTCTATCCTATCCTATCCTATCCTCTATCCTATCCTATCCTCTATCCTATCCTATCCTCTATCCTATCCTATCCTCTATCCTATCCTATCCTCTATAATATCGTATCCTCTACAATATCGTATGCTGTATCCTATCCTATCCTCTGTAGTATCCTATCCTCTATCCTATCGCATCCTCGATCCTATCCAATCCTCTGTCCTATCCTATCCTCTATCCTATCCTATCCTGTATCCTATCCTATCCTCTATCCTATCCTATCCTCTATCCTATCATATCCTCTATAATATCGTATCCTCTATCCTATCCTATCCTCTATCCTATTCAATCCTCTATCCTATCCTATCCTCTATCCTATCATATCCTCTATCCTATCCTATCCTCTATCCTATCCTATCCTCTATCATATCCAATCCTCTATCCTATCCTATCCTCTATCCTATCCTATCCTCTATCCTATCCTATCCTATATCCTATCCTATGCTCTATCCTATCCTATCCTCTATCCTATCCTATCCTCTATCCTATTCAATCCTCTATCTTATCCTATCCTCTATCCTATCCTATCCTCAATTCTCTCCTATACTCCATCCTATCCTATCCGCTATCCTATCCTATCCTCTATCCTATAATATCCTCTATCCTATCCAATCCACTATACTAACCTCTATCCTATCCTCTATCCTATCCTATCCTCTATCCTATCCTATCCTCAATTCTATCCTATACTCCATCCTATCCTATCCGCTATCCTATCCTATCCTCTATCCTATCCTATCCTCTACCCTATCCTATCCTGTATCCTATCCTATCCTCTATCCTATCCTATCATCTATAATATCGTATCCTGTATCCTATCCTGTCCTCTTTCCTATCCTATCCTCTATCCTATCCTATCCTCTATCCTATCCTATCCTCTATCCTATCCTATCCTCTATCCTATCCTATCCTCTATCCTATCCTATCCTCTATCCTATTCAATCCTCTATCCTATCCTATCCTCTATCCTATCCTATCCTCTACCCTATCCTATCCTATATCCTATCCTATCCTCTATCCTATCCTATCCTCTATCCTATCCAATCCTATATCCTATCCTCTATCCTACCCTACCCTCTATCCTATCCTATCCTCTATCCTATCTTATCATCTATCCTATCCTATCCTCCATCCTATCCTATCCTCTATCCTATAATATCATCTATCCTATCCTATCCTCTATCCTATCCTATCCTCTATCCTATCCTATCCTATCCTCTATCCTATCCTATCCTCTATCCTATCCTATCCTCTATCCTATCCTATGCTCTATAATATCGTATCCTCTATAATATCGTATCCTGTATCCTATCCTGTTCTCTTTCCTATCCTATCCTCAATCCTATCCTATCCTCTATGCTATCGTATCCTCTATAATATCGTATCCTGTAACCTATCTTGTCCTCTTTCCTATCCTATCCTTAATCCTATCCTATCCTCTGTCCTATCGCATCCTCTATCCTATCCAATCCTCTATCCTATCCTATCTTCTATCCTATCCTATCCTCTATCCTATCCTATACTGTATCCTATCCTATCCTCAATTCTATCCTATACTCCATCCTATCCTATCCTCTATCCTATCCTATCCTCTATCCTATCCTATCCTCTATCCTATCCTGTCCTCTTTCCTATCCTATCCTCTATCCTATCCTATCCTCTATCCTATCCTATCCTCTATAATATCGTATCCTGTATTCTATACTGTCCTCTTTCCTATCCTATCATCAAACCTATCCTGTCCTCTATCGTCTCCTACCCTCTATCCTATCCAATCCCCTATGTTATCCTCTATCCTATCCTATCCCCTATCCTATCCTATCCTCTATCCTATCCTATCCTATATCCTATCTTATCCTCTATCCTATCCTATCCTCCATCCTATCCTATCCTCTATCCTATAATATCCTCTATCCTATCCTATCCTCTATCCTATCCTATCCTCTATCCTATCCTGTCCTCTATCCTATCCTGTCCTCTTTCCTATCCTATCCTCAACCCTATCCTATCCTCAATTCTATCCTATACTCCATCCTATCCTATCCGCTATCCTATCCTATCCTCTATCCTATAATATCCTATATCCTATCCAATCCTCTATCATATCCTCTATCCTATCCTCTATCCTATCCTCTATCCTATCCTCTATCCTATCCTGCTCTATCCTATCCTATCCTCTATCCTATCCTATCCTCTATAATATGGTATCCTGTATTCTATCCTGTCCTCTTTCCTATCCTATCATCAAACCTATCCTGTCCTCTATCGTCTCCTACCCTCTATCCTATCCAATCCCCTATGTTATCCTCTATCCTATCCATCCCCTATCCTATCCTATCCTCTACCCTATCCTATCCTATCCTCTATCCTATCCTATCCTCTATCCTATCCTATCCTCTATAATATCGTATCCTCTATAATATCGTATCCTCTATCATATGCTATCCTCTTTCCTATAATATCATCTATCCTATCCTATCCTCTATCCTATCCTATCCTCTATCCTATCATATCCTCTATCCTATCCTATCCTCTATCCTATCCTGTCCTCTATCCTATCCAATCCTATATCCTATCCTATCCTCTATCCTATCCTATCCTCTATCCTATCCTATCCTATATCCTATCCTATCCTCTATCCTTTCCTATCCTCTATCCTATCCTATCCAATCCTCTATACTATCCTCTATCCTATCCTCTGTCCTATCCTCTATCCTATCCGATCCTCTATCATATCCTATCCTCTATCCTATCCTATCCTCTATCCTACCCTATCCTCTATCCTATCATATCCTCTATAATATCGTATCCTGTATCCTATCCTGTCCTCTTTCCTATCCTATCATCAATCCTATCCTATCCTCTATCGTCTCCTATCCTCTATGCTATCCAATCCCCTATGTTATCCTCTATCCTATCCTATCCTCTATCCTATCCTATCCTCTATCCTATCCTATCCTCTATCCTATCCTGTCCTCTTTCCTATCCTATCCTCAACCCTATCCTATCCTCAATTCTATCCTATACTCCATCCTATCCTATCCGCTATCCTATCCTATCCTCTATCCTATAATATCCTCTATCCTATCCTATCCTCTATCCTATCCTCTATCCTATCCTCTATCCTATCCTCTATCCTATCCTCTATCCTATCCTGCTCTATCCTATCCTATCCTCTATCCTATCCTATCCTCTATAATACCGTATCCTGTATTCTATCCTGTCCTCTTTCCTATCCTATCATCAAACCTATCCTGTCCTCTATCGTCTCCTACCCTCTATCCTATCCTATCCTCTATCCTATCCTCTATCCTATTCTATCCTCTATCCTATCCTATCCTATCCTCCATCCTATCCTATCCTCTATCCTATCCTATCCTCTATCCTATCCTATCCTCTATCCTATCGCATCCTCTATCCTATACAATCCTCTATCCTATCCTATCCTCTATCCTATCCTATCCTCTATCCTATCCTATCCTCTATCCTATCCAATCCCCTATGTTATCCCCTATCCTATCCTATCCTCTATAATATCGTATCCTCTATCATATCCTATCCTCTTTAATATAATATCATCTATCCTACCCTATCCTCTATCCTATCCTATCCTCTATCCTATCATATCCTCTATCCTATCCTATCCTCTATCCTATCCTATCTTCTATCCTATCCAATCCTCTATCCTATCCTATCCTCTATCCTATCCTACCCTCTATCCTATCCTATCCTCCATCCTATTCTATCCTCTATACTATAATATCCTCTATCCTATCCTATCCGCTATCCTATCCTATCCTCTATCCTATAATATCCTCTATCCTATCCAATACTCTATCCTATCCTCTATCCTATCCTCTATCGTATCCTATCCTATCCTCTATCCTATCCTATCCTCCATCCTATCCTATCCTCTATCCTATCCTATCCTCTATCCTATCCTATCCTCTATCCTATCCTATCCTCTATCCTATCCTATCCTCTATAATATCGTATCCTCTATCATATCCTATCCTCTTTCCTATAATATCATCTATCCTATCCTATCCTCTATCCTATCCTCTATCCTCTATCCTATCATATGCTCTATCCTATCCTATCCTCTATCCTATCCTATCCTCTATCCTATCCAATCCTCTATCCTATCCTATCCTCTAACCTATCCTATCCTCTATCCTATCCTGTCCTATATCCTATCCTATCCTCTATCCTATCCTATCCTCTATCCTATCCTATCCTCTATCCTATCCTATCCTCTATCCTATCCTATCCTCTATCCTATCCTATCCTCTATCCTATCCTATCCTCTATCCTATCCTATCCTCTATCCTATTCAATCCTCTATCCTATCCTATTCTCTATCCTATCCTATCCTCTATCCTATCCTATGCTCTATAATATCGTATCCTCTATAATATCGTATCCTGTATCCTATCCTGTTCTCTTTCCTATCCTATCCTCAATCCTATCCTATCCTCTATGCTATCGTATCCTCTATAATATCGTATCCTGTATCCTATCTTGTCCTCTTTCCTATCCTATCCTTAATCCTATCCTATCCTCTGTCCTATCGCATCCTCTATCCTATCCAATCCTCTATCCTATCCTCTATCCTATCCTATCCTCAATTCTATCCTATACTCCATCCTATCCTATCCGCTATCCTATCCTATCCTCTATCCTATAATATCCTCTATCCTATCCAATCCTCTATACTATCCTCTATCCTATCCTCTATCCTATCCTCTATCCTATCCTATCCTCTATCCTATGCTACCCTCTATCCTATCATATCCTCTATCCTATCCTATCCTCTATCCTATCCTGTCCTCTTTCCTATCCTATCCTCAACCCTATCCTATCCTCAATTCTATCCTATACTCGATCCTATCCTATCCGCTATCCTATCCCATCCTCTGTCCTATAATATCCTCTATCCTATCCAATCCTGTATCCTATACTCTATCCTATCCTCTATCCAATCCTGCTCTATCCTATCCTATCCTCTATACTATCCTATCCTCTATCCTATCTTATCCTCTATCCTATCCTCTCCTCCATCCTATCCTATCCTCTATCCTATAATATCATCTATCCTATCCTATTCTCTATCCTATCCTATATTCTATCCTATCCTATCCTCAATTCTTTCCTATGCTCTATTATCTGCTCTATCCTCTCCTATCCTCAATCCTATGCTATCCTCTATCCGATCCTATCCTCTATCCTATCCTATCCAATCCTATATCCTAACCTCTATCCTATCCTATCCTCCATCCTATCCTATCCTCTATCCTATAATATAATCTATCCTATCCTATCCTCTATCCTATCCAATCCTCTACCGTCTCCTATCCTGTATCCGATCCAATCCCCTATCCTCTATCCTATCCTATTCTCTATCCTATCCTCTATCGTATCGTATCCTCTATCCTATCCTATCCTCTATCCTATCCTATCCTCTATCCTATCATATCCTCTATCCTATCCTATCCTCTATCCTATCCTATCCTCTATCCTATCATACCCTCTATCCTATCCTATCCTCTATAATATCGTATCCTCTATAATATCGTATCCTCTATCATATCCTATCCTCTTTCCTATAATATCATCTATCCTATCCTATCCGCTATCCTATCCTATCCTCTATCCTATAATATCCTCTATCCTATCCTATCCTCTATCCTATCCTCTATCCTATCCTCTATCCTATCCTCTATCCTATCCTGCTCTATCCTATCCTATCCTCTATCCTATCCTATCCTCTATCCTATCTTATCCTCTATCCTATCCAATACTCTATCCTGTCCTCTATCCTATCCTCTATCGTATCCTATCCTCTATCCTATCCTATCCTCTATCCTATCCTATCCTCTATCCTATCCTATCCTCCATCCTATCCCATCCTCTATCCTATCCTATCCTCTATCCTATCCTATCCTCTATCCTATCCTATCCTCTACCCTATCCTATCCTATATCCTATCCTATCCTCTATCCTATCCTATCCTCTATCCTATCCAATCCTATATCCTATCCTCTATCCTACCCTACCCTCTATCCTATCCTATCCTCTATCCTATCTTATCATCTATCCTATCCTATCCTCTATCCTATCCTATCCTCTATCCTATCCTATCCTCTATCATATCCTATCCTCTATCCTATCCTATCCTCTATCCTACCCTATCCTCTATCCTATCATATCCTCTATAATATCGTATCCTGTATCCTATCCTGTCCTCTTTCCTATCCTATCATCAATCCTATCCTATCCTCTATCGTCTCCTATCCTCTATGCTATCCAATCCCCTATGTTATCCTCTATCCTATCCTATCCTCTATCCTATCTTATCATCTATCCTATCCTATCCTCTATCCTATCCTATCCTCTATCCTATCCTATCCTCTATCATATCCTATCCTCTATCCTATCCTATCCTCTATCCTACCCTATCCTCTATCCTATCATATCCTCTATAATATCGTATCCTGTATCCTATCCTGTCCTCTTTCCTATCCTATCATCAATCCTATCCTATCCTCTATCGTCTCCTATCCTCTATGCTATCCAATCCCCTATGTTATCCTCTATCCTATCCTATCCTCTATCCTATCCTATCCTCTATCCTATCCTATCCTCTATCCTATCCTATCCTCTATCCTATCCTATCCTCTATCCTATCCTATCCTCTATCCTATCCTGTCCTCTTTCCTATCCTATCCTCAACCCTATCCTATCCTCAATTCTATCCTATACTCCATCCTATCCTATCCGCTATCCTATCCTATCCTCTATCCTATAATATCCTCTATCCTATCCTATCCTCTATCCTATCCTCTATCCTATCCTCTATCCTATCCTCTATCCTATCCTCTATCCTATCCTGCTCTATCCTATCCTATCCTCTATCCTATCCTATCCTCTATCCTATCTTATCCTCTATCCTATCCAATACTCTATCCTATCCTCTATCCTATCCTCTATCGTATCCTATCCTCTATCCTATCCTATCCTCTATCCTATCCTATCCTCTATCCTATCCTATCCTCCATCCTATCCCATCCTCTATCCTATCCTATCCTCTATCCTATCCTATCCTCAATTCTATCCTATACTCCATCCTATCCTATCCGCTATCCTCTCCTATCCTCTATCCTATAATATCCTCTATCCTATCCAATCCTCTATCATATCCTCTATCCTATCCTCTATCCTATCCTCTATCCTATCCTCTATCCTATCCTGCTCTATCCTATCCTATCCTCTATCCTATCCTATCCTCTATAATATCGTATCCTGTATTCTATCCTGTCCTCTTTCCTATCCTATCATCAAACCTATCCTGTCCTCTATCGTCTCCTACCCTCTATCCTATCCTATCCTCTATCCTATCCTCTATCCTATTCTATCCTCTATCCTATCCTATCCTATCCTCCATCCTATTCTATCCTCTATCCTATCCTATCCTCTATCCTATCCTATCCTCTATCCTATCGCATCCTCTATCCTATACAATCCTCTATCCTATCCTATCCTCTATCCTATCCTATCCTCTATCCTATCCTATCCTCTATCCTATCCAATCCCCTATGTTATCCCCTATCCTATCCTATCCTCTATAATATCGTATCCTCTATCATATCCTATCCTCTTTAATATAATATCATCTATCCTACCCTATCCTCTATCCTATCCTATCCTCTATCCTATCATATCCTCTATCCTATCCTATCCTCTATCCTATCCTATCTTCTATCCTATCCAATCCTCTATCCTATCCTATCCTCTATCCTATCCTACCCTCTATCCTATCCTATCCTCCATCCTATTCTATCCTCTATCCTATAATATCCTCTATCCTATCCTATCCTCTATCCTATCCTATCCTCTATCTTCTCCTATCCTCGATCCTATCCTATCCTCAACCCTATCCTATCCTCAATTCTATCGTATACTCCATCCTATCCTATCCGCTATCCTATCCTATCCTCTATCCTATAATATCCTCTATCCTATCCAATACTCTATCCTATCCTCTATCCTATCCTCTATCGTATCCTATCCTATCCTCTATCCTATCCTATCCTCCATCCTATCCTATCCTCTATCCTATCCTATCCTCTATCCTATCCTATCCTCTATCCTATCCTATCCTCTATCCTATCCTATCCTCTATAATATCGTATCCTCTATCATATCCTATCCTCTTTCCTATAATATCCCCTATCCTATCCTATCCTTTATCCTATCCTATACTCTATCCTATCCTATCCTCTATCCAATCCTATCCTCTATCCTATCCTATCCTCTATCCTATCATATCCTCTATCCTATCCTATCCTGTATCCTATCCTATCCTCTATCCTATCCTATCCTCTATAATATCGTATCCTGTATCCTATCCTGTCCTCTTTCCTATCCTATCCTCTATCCTGTCCTATCCTCTATCCTATCCTATCCTCTATCCTATCCTATCCTCTATAATATCGTATCCTCTATAATATCGTATCCTGTATCCTATCCTATCCTCTGTAGTATCCTATCCTCAATCCTATCCTATCCTCTATCCTATCGCATCCTCGATCCTATCCAACCCTCTGTCCTATCCTATCCTCTATCCTATCCTATCATGTATCCTATCCTATCCTCTATCCTATCCTATCCTCTATCCTATCCTATCTTCTATCCTATCCAATCCTCTATCCTATCCTATCCTCTATCCTATCCTACCCTCTATCCTATCCTATCCTCCATCCTATTCTATCCTCTATCCTATAATATCCTCTATCCTATCCTATCCTCTATCCTATCCTATCCTCTATCTTCTCCTATCCTCGATCCTATCCTATCCTCAACCCTATCCTATCCTCAATTCTATCGTATACTCCATCCTATCCTATCCGCTATCCTATCCTATCCTCTATCCTATAATATCCTCTATCCTATCCAATACTCTATCCTATCCTCTATCCTATCCTCTATCGTATCCTATCCTATCCTCTATCCTATCCTATCCTCCATCCTATCCTATCCTCTATCCTATCCTATCCTCTATCCTATCCTATCCTCTATCCTATCCTATCCTCTATCCTATCCTATCCTCTATAATATCGTATCCTCTATCATATCCTATCCTCTTTCCTATAATATCCCCTATCCTATCCTATCCTCTATCCTATCCTATACTCTATCCTATCCTATCCTCTATCCAATCCTATCCTCTATCCTATCCTATCCTCTATCCTATCATATCCTCTATCCTATCCTATCCTGTATCCTATCCTATCCTCTATCCTATCCTATCCTCTATAATATCGTATCCTGTATCCTATCCTGTCCTCTTTCCTATCCTATCCTCTATCCTGTCCTATCCTCTATCCTATCCTATCCTCTATCCTATCCTATCCTCTATAATATCGTATCCTCTATAATATCGTATCCTGTATCCTATCCTATCCTCTGTAGTATCCTATCCTCAATCCTATCCTATCCTCTATCCTATCGCATCCTCGATCCTATCCAACCCTCTGTCCTATCCTATCCTCTATCCTATCCTATCATGTATCCTATCCTATCCTCTATCCTATCCTATCCTCTATCCTATCCTATCTTCTATCCTATCCAATCCTCTATCCTATCCTATCCTCTATCCTATCCTACCCTCTATCCTATCCTATCCTCCATCCTATTCTATCCTCTATCCTATAATATCCTCTATCCTATCCTATCCTCTATCCTATCCTATCCTCTATCTTCTCCTATCCTCGATCCTATCCTATCCTCAACCCTATCCTATCCTCAATTCTATCGTATACTCCATCCTATCCTATCCGCTATCCTATCCTATCCTCTATCCTATAATATCCTCTATCCTATCCAATACTCTATCCTATCCTCTATCCTATCCTCTATCGTATCCTATCCTATCCTCTATCCTATCCTATCCTCCATCCTATCCTATCCTCTATCCTATCCTATCCTCTATCCTATCCTATCCTCTATCCTATCCTATCCTCTATCCTATCCTATCCTCTATAATATCGTATCCTCTATCATATCCTATCCTCTTTCCTATAATATCCCCTATCCTATCCTATCCTCTATCCTATCCTATACTCTATCCTATCCTATCCTCTATCCAATCCTATCCTCTATCCTATCCTATCCTCTATCCTATCATATCCTCTATCCTATCCTATCCTGTATCCTATCCTATCCTCTATCCTATCCTATCCTCTATAATATCGTATCCTGTATCCTATCCTGTCCTCTTTCCTATCCTATCCTCTATCCTGTCCTATCCTCTATCCTATCCTATCCTCTATCCTATCCTATCCTCTATAATATCGTATCCTCTATAATATCGTATCCTGTATCCTATCCTATCCTCTGTAGTATCCTATCCTCAATCCTATCCTATCCTCTATCCTATCGCATCCTCGATCCTATCCAACCCTCTGTCCTATCCTATCCTCTATCCTATCCTATCATGTATCCTATCCTATCCTCTATCCTATCCTATCCTCTATCCTATCCAATCCTATATCCTATCCTCTATCCTACCCTACCCTCTATCCTATCCTATCCTCTATCCTATCTTATCATCTATCCTATCCTATCCTGTATCCTATCCTATCCTCTATCCTATAATATCATCTATCCTATCCTATCCTCTATCCTATCCTATCCTATCCTCTATCCTATCCTATCCTCTATCCTATCCTATCCTCTATCCTATCCTATCCTCTATCCTATCCTATGCTGTATAATATCGTATCCTCTATAATATCGTATCCTGTATCCTATCCTGTACTCTTTCCTATCCTATCCTCAATCCTATCCTATCCTCTATGCTATCGTATCCTCTATAATATCGTATCCTGTATCCTATCTTGTCCTCTTTCCTATCCTATCCTTAATCCTATCCTATCCTCTGTCCTATCGCATCCTCTATCCTATCCAATCCTCTATCCTATCCTATCCTCTATCCTATCCTATACTGTATCCTATCCTATCCTCCATTCTATCCTATACTCCATCCTATCCTATCCGCTATCCTATCCTATCCTCTATCCTATAATATCCTCTATCCTATCCAATCCTCTATACTATCCTCTATCCTATCCTCTATCCTATCCTATCCTCTATCATATCCTATCCCCTATCCTATCCTATCCTCTATCCTATCCTATACTCTATCCTATCCTATCCTCTATCCAATCCTATCCTCTATCCTATCCTATCCTCTATCCTATCATATCCTCTATCCTATCCTATCCTGTATCCTATCCTATCCTCTATCCTATCCTATCCTCTATAATATCGTATCCTGTATCCTATCCTGTCCTCTTTCCTATCCTATCCTCCATCCTGTCCTATCCTCTATCCTATCCTATCCTCTATCCTATCCTATCCTCTATAATATCGTATCCTCTATAATATCGTATCCTGTATCCTATCCTATCCTCTGTAGTATCCTATCCTCAATCCTATCCTATCCTCTGTAGTATCCTATCCTCAATCCTATCCTATCCTCTATCCTATCGCATCCTCGATCCTATCCAATCCTCTGTCCTATCCTATCCTCTATCCTATCCTATCATGTATCCTATCCTATCCTCTATCCTATCCTACCCTCTATCCTTTGCTATCCTCTATCCTATCCTATCCTCTATCCTATCCTGTCCTCTTTCCTATCCTGTCCTCAATCCTATCCTATCCTCTATCCTATCGTATCCTCTATCCTATCCAATCCTCTATCGTATCCTATCCTCTATCCTATCCTATCCTCTATCCTATCCTATCCTCTATCCTATCCTATTCTCTATCCTATCTTATCCTCTATCCTATCCAATCCCCTATGTTATCGTCTATCCTATCCTATCCTCTATAATATCGTATCCTCTATAATATCGTATCCTGTATCCTATCCTGTCCTCTTTCCTATCCTATCATCAAACCTATCCTGTCCTCTATCGTCTCCTATCCTCTATCCTATCCAATCCCCTATGTTATCCTCTATCTTATCCAATCCTCTATCCTATCCTATCCTCTATCCTATCCTATCCTATCCTCCATCCTATCCTATCCTCTATCCTATCCTATCCTCTATCCTATCCTATCCTCTATCCTATCCTACCCTCTATCCTATCCTATCCTCTATCCTATCTTATCATCTATCCTATCCTATCCTCCATCCTATCCTATCCTCTATCCTATAATATTATCTATCCTATCCTATCCTCTATCCTATCCTATCCTCTATCCTATCCTATCCTATCCTCTATCCTATCCTATCCTATCCTCTATCCTATCCTATCCTCTATCCTATCCTATCCTCTATCCTATCCTATCCTCTATCCTATCCTATCCTCTATCCTATCCTATGCTCTATAATATCGTATCCTCTATAATATCGTATCCTGTATCCTATCCTGTCCTCTTTCCTATCCTATCATCAAACCTATCCAGTCCTCTATCGTCTCCTATCCTCTATCCTATCCAATCCCCTATGTTATCCTCTATCCTATCCTATCCTATCCTCTATCCTATCCTATCCTCTATCCTATCCTATCCTATCCTCCATCCTATCCTATCCTCTATCCTATCCTATCCTCTGTCCTATCCTATCCTCAATCCTATCCTATCCTCTATCCTATCCTATCCTCTATCCTATCCTATCGTCTATCCTATCCTATCCTCTATCCTATCCTATCCTATATCCTATCATATCCTCTATAATATCGTATCCTCTATAATATCGTATCCTCTATAATATCGTATCCTCCATAATATCGTATCCTGTATCCTATCCTGTCCTCTTTCCTATCCTATCCTCTATCCTATCCTCTATCATATCCTATCCTCTATCCTATCCTAATCCTCTATCCTACCCTATCCTCTATCCTATCATATCCTCTATCCTATCCTATCCTCTATCCTATAATATCCTCTATACTATCCAATCCTCTATCCTATCCTCTATCCTATCCTCTATCCTATCCTCTATCCTATCCTGCTCTATCCTATCCTATCCTCTATCCTATCCTGCTCTATCCTATCCTATCCTCTATCCTATCCTATCCTCTATCCTATCCTATCCTCTATCCTATCCTATCCTCTATACTATCGTATCCTCTATAATATCGTATCCTCTATAATATCGTATCCTGTATCCTATCCTGTCCTCTTTCCTATCCTATCATCAATCCTATCCTATCCTCTATCCTATCCAATCCCCTATGTTATCCTCTATCCTATCCTATCCTCTATAATATCGTATCCTGTATCCTATCTTATCCTCTGTCCTATCCTATCCTCAATCCTATACTATCCTCTATCCTACCGCATCCTCTATCCTATCCAATCCTCTATCCTATCCTATCCTCTACCCTATCCTATCTTCTTTCCTATCCTATCCTCTATCCTATCCTATCCTCTATAATATCGTATCCTGTATCCTATCTTATCCTCTGTCCTATCCTATCCTCAATCCTATCCTATCCTCTATCCTATCCTATCCTCTATCCTATCCTATCGTCTATCCTATCCTATCCTCTATCCTATCCTATCCTATATCCTATCATATCCTCTATAATATCGTATACTCTATAATATCGTATCCTCTATAATATCGTATCCTCCATAATATCGTATCCTGTATCCTATCCTGTCCTCTTTCCTATCCTATCCTCTATCCTATCCTCTATCATATCCTATCCTCTATCCTATCCTATCCTCTATCCTACCCTATCCTCTATCCTATCATATCCTCTATCCTATCCTATCCTCTATCCTATCCTATCCTCTATCCTATCCTATACTCTATCCTATCCTATCCTCTATCCTACCCTATCCTTTATCCTATCCTATCCTCTATCCTATCCTATCCTCTATCCTATCCTATCCTCTATACTATCGTATCCTCTATAATATCGTATCCTCTATAATATCGTATCCTGTATCCTATCCTGTCCTCTTTCCTATCCTATCATCAATCCTATCCTATCCTCTATCCTATCCAATCCCCTATGATATCCTCTATCCTATCCTATCCTCTATAATATCGTATCCTGTATCCTATCTTATCCTCTGTCCTATCCTATCCTCAATCCTATCCTATCCTCTATCCTACCGCATCCTCTATCCTATCCAATCCTCTATCCTATCCTATCCTCTATCCTATCCTATCCTCTATCCTATCCTATCCTCTAACCTATAATATCCTCTATACTATCCAATCCTCTATTCTATCCTCTATCCTATCCTCTATCCTATCCTCTATCCTATCCTGCTCTATCCTATCCTATCCTCTATCCTATCCTGCTCTATCCTATCCTATCCTCTATCCTATCCTATCCTATATCCTATCATATCCTCTATAATATCGTATCCTCTATAATATCGTATCCTCTATAATATCGTATCCTCTATAATATCGTATCCTGTATCCTATCCTGTCCTCTTTCCTATCCAATCCTCTATCCTATCCTATCCTCTATCCTACCCTATCTTCTTTCCTATCCTATCCTCTATCCTATCCTATCCTCTATAATATCGTATCCTGTATCCTATCTTATCCTCTGTCCTATCCTATCCTCTATCCTATCCTATCGTCTATCCTATCCTATCCTATATCCTATCCTATCCTCTATCCTATCCTATCCTCTATAATATCGTATCCTCTATAATATCGTATCCTGTATCCTATCCTGTCCTCTTTCCTATCCTATACTATATCCTATCCTATCGTCTATCCCATCCTATCCTCTCTCCTATCCAATCCTCTATCCTATCCTATCCTCTATCCTATCCTATCCTCTATCCTATCCTATCCTCTATCCTATCCTATCCTCTATACTATCGTATCCTGTATAATATCGTATCCTGTATCCTATCCTGTCCTCTTTCCTATCCTATCATCAAACCTATCCAGTCCTCTATCGTCTCCTATCCTCTATCCTATCCAATCCCCTATGTTATCCTCTATCCTATCCTATCCTGTATCCTATCCTATCCTCTATCCTGTCCTATCCTCTATAATATCGTATCCTGTATCCTATCCTGTCCTCTTTCCTATCCTATCCTCTATCCTATCCTATCCTCTATCCTATCCTATGCTCTATAATATCGTATCCTCTATAATATCGTATCCTGTATCCTATCCTGTCCTCTTTCCTATCCTATCATCAAACCTATCCAGTCCTCTATCGTCTCCTATCCTCTATCCTATCCAATCCCCTATGTTATCCTCTATCCTATCCTATCCTCTATCCTATCCTATCCTCTATACTATCGTATCCTCTATAATATCGTATCCTCTATAATATCGTATCCTGTATCCTATCCTGTCCTCTTTCCTATCCTATCATCAATCCTATCCTATCCTCTATCCTATCCAATCCCCTATGTTATCCTCTATCCTATCCTATCCTCTATAATATCGTATCCTGTATCCTATCTTATCCTCTATCCTATCCTATCCTCAATCCTATACTATCCTCTATCCTACCGCATCCTCTATCCTATCCAATCCTCTATCCTATCCTATCCTCTACCCTATCCTATCTTCTTTCCTATCCTATCCTCTATCCTATCCTATCCTCTATAATATCGTATCCTGTATCCTATCTTATCCTCTGTCCTATCCTATCCTCAATCCTATCCTATCCTATATCCTATCATATCCTCTATAATATCGTATCCTCTATAATATCGTATCCTCTATAATATCGTATCCTCCATAATATCGTATCCTGTATCCTATCCTGTCCTCTTTCCTATCCTATCCTCTATCCTATCCTCTATCATATCCTATCCTCTATCCTATCCTATCCTCTATCCTACCCTATCCTCTATCCTATCATATCCTCTATCCTATCCTATCCTCTATCCTATCCTATCCTCTATCCTATCCTATACTCTATCCTATCCTATCCTCTATCCTACCCTATCCTTTATCCTATCCTATCCTCTATCCTATCCTATCCTCTATCCTATCCTATCCTATATCCTATCCTATCCTCTATCCTATCCTATCCTCTATGATATCGTATCCTCTATAATATCGTATCCTGTATCCTATCCTGTCCTCTTTCCTATCCTATACTATATCCTATCCTATCGTCTATCCCATCCTATCCTCTCTCCTATCCAATCCTCTATCCTATCCTATCCTCTATCCTATCCTATCCTCTATCCTATCCTATCCTCTATCCTATCCTATCCTCTATACTATCGTATCCTCTATAATATCGTATCCTCTATAATATCGTATCCTGTATCCTATCCTGTCCTCTTTCCTATCCCATCATCTATCCTGTCCTATCCTCTATCCTATCCAATCCCCTATGATATCCTCTATCCTATCCTATCCTCTATAATATCGTATCCTGTATCCTATCTTATCCTCTGTCCTATCCTATCCTCAATCCTATCCTATCCTCTATCCTACCGCATCCTCTATCCTATCCAATCCTCTATCCTATCCTATCCTCTATCCTATCCTATCCTCTATCCTATCCTATCCTCTATCCTATCCTATCCTATATCCTATCCTATCCTCTATCCTATCCTATCCTCTATCCTGTCCTATCCTCTATAATATCGTATCCTGTATCCTATCCTGTCCTCTTTCCTATCCTATCCTCTATCCTATCCTATCCTCTATCCTATCCTATGCTCTATAATATCGTATCCTCTATAATATCGTATCCTGTATCCTATCCTGTCCTCTTTCCTATCCTATCATCAAACCTATCCAGTCCTCTATCGTCTCCTATCCTCTATCCTATCCAATCCTCTATCCTATCCTATCGTCTATCCTATCCTATCCTCTATCCTATCCTATCCTATATCCTATCATATCCTCTATAATATCGTATCCTCTATAATATCGTATCCTCTATAATATCGTATCCTCCATAATATCGTATCCTGTATCCTATCCTGTCCTCTTTCCTATCCTATCCTCTATCCTATCCTCTATCATATCCTATCCTCTATCCTATCCTATCCTCTATCCTACCCTATCCTCTATCCAATCATATCCTCTATCCTATCCTATCCTCTATCCTATAATATCCTCTATACTATCCAATCCTCTATTCTATCCTCTATCCTATCCTCTATCCTATCCTCTATCCTATCCTGCTCTATCCTATCCTATCCTCTATCCTATCCTGCTCTATCCTATCCTATCCTCTATCCTATCCTATCCTATATCCTATCATATCCTCTATAATATCGTATCCTCTATAATATCGTATCCTCTATAATATCGTATCCTCTATAATATCGTATCCTCTATAATATCGTATCCTGTATCCTATCCTGTCCTCTTTCCTATCCAATCCTCTATCCTATCCTATCCTCTACCCTACCCTACCTTCTTTCCTATCCTATCCTCTATCCTATCCTATCCTCTATAATATCGTATCCTGTATCCTATCTTATCCTCTGTCCTATCCTATCCTCTATCCTATCCTATCGTCTATCCTATCCTATCCTATATCCTATCCTATCCTCTATCCTATCCTATCCTCTATAATATCGTATCCTCTATAATATCGTATCCTGTATCCTATCCTGTCCTCTTTCCTATCCTATACTATATCCTATCCTATCGTCTATCCCATCCTATCCTCTCTCCTATCCAATCCTCTATCCTATCCTATCCTCTATCCTATCCTATCCTCTATCCTATCCTATCCTCTATCCTATCCTATCCTCTATACTATCGTATCCTCTATAATATCGTATCCTGTATCCTATCCTGTCCTCTTTCCTATTCTATCATCAAACCTATCCAGTCCTCTATCGTCTCCTATCCTCTATCCTATCCAATCCCCTATGTTATCCTCTATCCTATCCTATCCTGTATCCTATCCTATCCTCTATCCTGTCCTATCCTCTATAATATCGTATCCTGTATCCTATCCTGTCCTCTTTCCTATCCTATCCTCTATCCTATCCTATCCTCTATCCTATCCTATGCTCTATAATATCGTATCCTCTATAATATCGTATCCTGTATCCTATCCTGTCCTCTTTCCTATCCTATCATCAAACCTATCCAGTCCTCTATCGTCTCCTATCCTCTATCCTATCCAATCCCCTATGTTATCCTCTATCCTATCCTATCCTCTATCCTATCCTATCCTCTATCCTATCCTATCCTCTATACTATCGTATCCTCTATAATATCGTATCCTCTATAATATCGTATCCTGTATCCTATCCTGTCCTCTTTCCTATCCTATCATCAATCCTATCCTATCCTCTATCCTATCCAATCCCCTATGTTATCCTCTATCCTATCCTATCCTCTATAATATCGTATCCTGTATCCTATCTTATCCTCTGTCCTATCCTATCCTCAATCCTATACTATCCTCTATCCTACCGCATCCTCTATCCTATCCAATCCTCTATCCTATCCTATCCTCTACCCTATCCTATCTTCTTTCCTATCCTATCCTCTATCCTATCCTATCCTCTATAATATCGTATCCTGTATCCTATCTTATCCTCTGTCCTATCCTATCCTCAATCCTATCCTATCGTCTATCCTATCCTATCCTCTATCCTATCCTATCGTCTATCCTATCCTATCCTCTATCCTATCCTATCCTATATCCTATCATATCCTCTATAATATCGTATCCTCTATAATATCGTATCCTCTATAATATCGTATCCTCCATAATATCGTATCCTGTATCCTATCCTGTCCTCTTTCCTATCCTATCCTCTATCCTATCCTCTATCATATCCTATCCTCTATCCTATCCTATCCTCTATCCTACCCTATCCTCTATCCTATCATATCCTCTATCCTATCCTATCCTCTATCCTATCCTATCCTCTATCCTATCCTATACTCTATCCTATCCTATCCTCTATCCTACCCTATCCTTTATCCTATCCTATCCTCTATCCTATCCTATCCTCTATCCTATCCTATCCTATATCCTATCATATCCTCTATAATATCGTATCCTCTATAATATCGTATCCTCTATAATATCGTATCCTCTATAATATCGTATCCTCTATAATATCGTATCCTCTATAATATCGTATCCTCTATAATATCGTATCCTGTATCCTATCCTGTCCTCTTTCCCATCCAATCCTCTATCCTATCCTATCCTCTATCCTACCCTATCTTCTTTCCTATCCTATCCTCTATCCTATCCTATCCTCTATAATATCGTATCCTGTATCCTATCTTATCCTCTGTCCTATCCTATCCTCTATCCTATCCTATCCTCTATCCTATCCTATCCTATATCCTATCCTATCCTCTATCCTATCCTATCCTCTATCCTATCCTATCCTCTATACTATCGTATCCTCTATAATATCGTATCCTCTATAATATCGTATCCTGTATCCTATCCTGTCCTCTATCCTATCCTATCCTCTATCCTATCCTGCTCTATCCTATCCTATCCTCTATCCTATCCTATCCTATATCCTATCATATCCTCTATAATATCGTATCCTCTATAATATCGTATCCTCTATAATATCGTATCCTCTATAATATCGTATCCTCTATAATATCGTATCCTGTATCCTATCCTGTCCTCTTTCCTATCCAATCCTCTATCCTATCCTATCCTCTATCCTACCCTATCTTCTTTCCTATCCTATCCTCTATCCTATCCTATCCTCTATAATATCGTATCCTGTATCCTATCTTATCCTCTGTCCTATCCTATCCTCTATCCTATCCTATCGTCTATCCTATCCTATCCTATATCCTATCCTATCCTCTATCCTATCCTATCCTCTATAATATCGTATCCTCTATAATATCGTATCCTGTATCCTATCCTGTCCTCTTTCCTATCCTATACTATATCCTATCCTATCGTCTATCCCATCCTATCCTCTCTCCTATCCAATCCTCTATCCTATCCTATCCTCTATCCTATCCTATCCTCTATCCTATCCTATCCTCTATCCTATCCTATCCTCTATACTATCGTATCCTCTATAATATCGTATCCTGTATCCTATCCTGTCCTCTTTCCTATCCTATCATCAAACCTATCCAGTCCTCTATCGTCTCCTATCCTCTATCCTATCCAATCCCCTATGTTATCCTCTATCCTATCCTATCCTGTATCCTATCCTATCCTCTATCCTGTCCTATCCTCTATAATATCGTATCCTGTATCCTATCCTGTCCTCTTTCCTATCCTATCCTCTATCCTATCCTATCCTCTATCCTATCCTATGCTCTATAATATCGTATCCTCTATAATATCGTATCCTGTATCCTATCCTGTCCTCTTTCCTATCCTATCATCAAACCTATCCAGTCCTCTATCGTCTCCTATCCTCTATCCTATCCAATCCCCTATGTTATCCTCTATCCTATCCTATCCTCTATCCTATCCTATCCTCTATCCTATCCTATCCTCTATACTATCGTATCCTCTATAATATCGTATCCTCTATAATATCGTATCCTGTATCCTATCCTGTCCTCTTTCCTATCCTATCATCAATCCTATCCTATCCTCTATCCTATCCAATCCCCTATGTTATCCTCTATCCTATCCTATCCTCTATAATATCGTATCCTGTATCCTATCTTATCCTCTGTCCTATCCTATCCTCAATCCTATACTATCCTCTATCCTACCGCATCCTCTATCCTATCCAATCCTCTATCCTATCCTATCCTCTACCCTATCCTATCTTCTTTCCTATCCTATCCTCTATCCTATCCTATCATCTATAATATCGTATCCTGTATCCTATCTTATCCTCTGTCCTATCCTATCCTCAATCCTATCCTATCGTCTATCCTATCCTATCCTCTATCCTATCCTATCGTCTATCCTATCCTATCCTCTATCCTATCCTATCCTATATCCTATCATATCCTCTATAATATCGTATCCTCTATAATATCGTATCCTCTATAATATCGTATCCTCCATAATATCGTATCCTGTATCCTATCCTGTCCTCTTTCCTATCCTATCCTCTATCCTATCCTCTATCATATCCTATCCTCTATCCTATCCTATCCTCTATCCTACCCTATCCTCTATCCTATCATATCCTCTATCCTATCCTATCCTCTATCCTATCCTATCCTCTATCCTATCCTATACTCTATCCTATCCTATCCTCTATCCTACCCTATCCTTTATCCTATCCTATCCTCTATCCTATCCTATCCTCTATCCTATCCTATCCTATATCCTATCATATCCTCTATAATATCGTATCCTCTATAATATCGTATCCTCTATAATATCGTATCCTCTATAATATCGTATCCTCTATAATATCGTATCCTCTATAATATCGTATCCTCTATAATATCGTATCCTGTATCCTATCCTGTCCTCTTTCCCATCCAATCCTCTATCCTATCCTATCCTCTATCCTACCCTATCTTCTTTCCTATCCTATCCTCTATCCTATCCTATCCTCTATAATATCGTATCCTGTATCCTATCTTATCCTCTGTCCTATCCTATCCTCTATCCTATCCTATCCTCTATCCTATCCTATCCTATATCCTATCCTATCCTCTATCCTATCCTATCCTCTATCCTATCCTATCCTCTATACTATCGTATCCTCTATAATATCGTATCCTCTATAATATCGTATCCTGTATCCTATCCTGTCCTCTTTCCTATCCTATCATCAATCCTATCCTATCCCCTATCCTATCCAATCCCCTATGATATCCTCTATCCTATCCTATCCTCTATAATATCGTATCCTGTATCCTATCTTATCCTCTGTCCTATCCTATCCTCAATCCTATCCTATCCTCTATCCTACCGCATCCTCTATCCTATCCAATCCTCTATCCTATCCTATCCTCTATCCTATCCTATCCTCTATCCCATCCTATCCTCTATCCTATCCTATCCTATATCCTATCCTATCCTCTATCCTATCCTATACTCTATCCTATCCTATCCTCTATCCTACCCTATCCTTTATCCTATCCTATCCTCTATCCTATCCTATCCTCTATCCTATCCTATCCTATATCCTATCATATCCTCTATAATATCGTATCCTCTATAATATCGTATCCTCTATAATATCGTATCCTCTATAATATCGTATCCTCTATAATATCGTATCCTCTATAATATCGTATCCTCTATAATATCGTATCCTGTATCCTATCCTGTCCTCTTTCCCATCCAATCCTCTATCCTATCCTATCCTCTATCCTACCCTATCTTCTTTCCTATCCTATCCTCTATCCTATCCTATCCTCTATAATATCGTATCCTGTATCCTATCTTATCCTCTGTCCTATCCTATCCTCTATCCTATCCTATCCTCTATCCTATCCTATCCTATATCCTATCCTATCCTCTATCCTATCCTATCCTCTATCCTATCCTATCCTCTATACTATCGTATCCTCTATAATATCGTATCCTCTATAATATCGTATCCTGTATCCTATCCTGTCCTCTTTCCTATCCTATCATCAATCCTATCCTATCCCCTATCCTATCCAATCCCCTATGATATCCTCTATCCTATCCTATCCTCTATAATATCGTATCCTGTATCCTATCTTATCCTCTGTCCTATCCTATCCTCAATCCTATCCTATCCTCTATCCTACCGCATCCTCTATCCTATCCAATCCTCTATCCTATCCTATCCTCTATCCTATCCTATCCTCTATCCCATCCTATCCTCTATCCTATCCTATCCTATATCCTATCCTATCCTCTATCCTATCCTATCCTCTATAATATCGTATCCTCTATAATATCGTATCCTGTATCCTATCCTGTCCTCTTTCCTATCCTATACTATATCCTATTGTATCGTCTATCCCATCCTATCCTCTATCCTATCCAATCCTCTATCCTATCCTATCCTCTATCCTATCCTATCCTCTATCCTATCCTATCCTCTATCCTATCCTATCCTCTATCCTATCGTATCCTCTATAATATCGTATCCTCTATAATATCGTATCCTGTATCCTATCCTGTCCTCTTTCCTATCCTATCATCAATCCTATTCTATCCTCTATCCTATCCTATCCTCTATCCTATCCGATCCTCTATCCTATCCTATCCTCTATCGTCTCCTATCCTCTATTCTATCCAATCCCCTATGTTATCCTCTATCCTATCCTATCCTCTATAATATCCTATCCTCTATCCTATCCTATCCTCTATCCTATCCTCTATCCTATCCTATCCTCTATCCTATCCTATCCTGTATCCTATCCTATCCTCTATACTATCCTATCCTCTATCCTATCCGATCTTCTATCCTATCCTACCCTCTATCCTATCCTATCCTCTGTCCTATCCTATCCTCTATAATATCGTATCCTGTATCCTATCCTGTCCTCTTTCCTATCCTATCCTCTATCCTATCTTATCCTCTATCCTATCCTATCCTCTATCCTATCCTATCCTCTATAATATCGTATCCTCTATAATATCGTATCCTCTATAATATCGTATCCTCTATAATATCGTATCCTCTATAATATCGTATCCTCTATAATATCGTATCCTGTATCCTATCCTGTCCTCTTTCCTATCCAATCCTCTATCCTATCCTATCCTCTATCCTACCCTATCTTCTTTCCTATCCTATCCTCTATCCTATCCTATCCTCTATAATATCGTATCCTGTATCCTATCTTATCCTCTGTCCTATCCTATCCTCTATCCTATCCTATCGTCTATCCTATCCTATCCTATATCCTATCCTATCCTCTATCCTATCCTATCCTCTATAATATCGTATCCTCTATAATATCGTATCCTGTATCCTATCCTGTCCTCTTTCCTATCCTATACTATATCCTATCCTATCGTCTATCCCATCCTATCCTCTCTCCTATCCAATCCTCTATCCTATCCTATCCTCTATCCTATCCTATCCTCTATCCTATCCTATCCTCTATCCTATCCTATCCTCTATACTATCGTATCCTCTATAATATCGTATCCTGTATCCTATCCTGTCCTCTTTCCTATCCTATCATCAAACCTATCCAGTCCTCTATCGTCTCCTATCCTCTATCCTATCCAATCCCCTATGTTATCCTCTATCCTATCCTATCCTGTATCCTATCCTATCCTCTATCCTGTCCTATCCTCTATAATATCGTATCCTGTATCCTATCCTGTCCTCTTTCCTATCCTATCCTCTATCCTATCCTATCCTCTATCCTATCCTATGCTCTATAATATCGTATCCTCTATAATATCGTATCCTGTATCCTATCCTGTCCTCTTTCCTATCCTATCATCAAACCTATCCAGTCCTCTATCGTCTCCTATCCTCTATCCTATCCAATCCCCTATGTTATCCTCTATCCTATCCTATCCTCTATCCTATCCTATCCTCTATCCTATCCTATCCTCTATACTATCGTATCCTCTATAATATCGTATCCTCTATAATATCGTATCCTGTATCCTATCCTGTCCTCTTTCCTATCCTATCATCAATCCTATCCTATCCTCTATCCTATCCAATCCCCTATGTTATCCTCTATCCTATCCTATCCTCTATAATATCGTATCCTGTATCCTATCTTATCCTCTGTCCTATCCTATCCTCAATCCTATACTATCCTCTATCCTACCGCATCCTCTATCCTATCCAATCCTCTATCCTATCCTATCCTCTACCCTATCCTATCTTCTTTCCTATCCTATCCTCTATCCTATCCTATCCTCTATAATATCGTATCCTGTATCCTATCTTATCCTCTGTCCTATC
This sequence comes from Halictus rubicundus, assembly GCF_050948215.1. Classification (NCBI taxonomy): domain Eukaryota; kingdom Metazoa; phylum Arthropoda; class Insecta; order Hymenoptera; family Halictidae; genus Halictus; species Halictus rubicundus. The sequence goes on along the minus strand of NW_027488663.1, from coordinate 32,890 downwards.
CTATCCTCAATCCTATCCTATCGTCTATCCTATCCTATCCTCTATCCTATCCTATCGTCTATCCTATCCTATCCTCTATCCTATCCTATCCTATATCCTATCATATCCTCTATAATATCGTATCCTCTATAATATCGTATCCTCTATAATATCGTATCCTCCATAATATCGTATCCTGTATCCTATCCTGTCCTCTTTCCTATCCTATCCTCTATCCTATCCTCTATCATATCCTATCCTCTATCCTATCCTATCCTCTATCCTACCCTATCCTCTATCCTATCATATCCTCTATCCTATCCTATCCTCTATCCTATCCTATCCTCTATCCTATCCTATACTCTATCCTATCCTATCCTCTATCCTACCCTATCCTTTATCCTATCCTATCCTCTATCCTATCCTATCCTCTATCCTATCCTATCCTATATCCTATCATATCCTCTATAATATCGTATCCTCTATAATATCGTATCCTCTATAATATCGTATCCTCTATAATATCGTATCCTCTATAATATCGTATCCTCTATAATATCGTATCCTCTATAATATCGTATCCTGTATCCTATCCTGTCCTCTTTCCCATCCAATCCTCTATCCTATCCTATCCTCTATCCTACCCTATCTTCTTTCCTATCCTATCCTCTATCCTATCCTATCCTCTATAATATCGTATCCTGTATCCTATCTTATCCTCTGTCCTATCCTATCCTCTATCCTATCCTATCCTCTATCCTATCCTATCCTATATCCTATCCTATCCTCTATCCTATCCTATCCTCTATCCTATCCTATCCTCTATACTATCGTATCCTCTATAATATCGTATCCTCTATAATATCGTATCCTGTATCCTATCCTGTCCTCTTTCCTATCCTATCATCAATCCTATCCTATCCCCTATCCTATCCAATCCCCTATGATATCCTCTATCCTATCCTATCCTCTATAATATCGTATCCTGTATCCTATCTTATCCTCTGTCCTATCCTATCCTCAATCCTATCCTATCCTCTATCCTACCGCATCCTCTATCCTATCCAATCCTCTATCCTATCCTATCCTCTATCCTATCCTATCCTCTATCCCATCCTATCCTCTATCCTATCCTATCCTATATCCTATCCTATCCTCTATCCTATCCTATCCTCTATAATATCGTATCCTCTATAATATCGTATCCTGTATCCTATCCTGTCCTCTTTCCTATCCTATACTATATCCTATTGTATCGTCTATCCCATCCTATCCTCTATCCTATCCAATCCTCTATCCCATCCTATCCTCTATCCTATCCTATCCTCTATCCTATCCTATCCTCTATCCTATCCTATCCTCTATCCTATCGTATCCTCTATAATATCGTATCCTCTATAATATCGTATCCTGTATCCTATCCTGTCCTCTTTCCTATCCTATCATCAATCCTATTCTATCCTCTATCCTATCCTATCCTCTATCCTATCCGATCCTCTATCCTATCCTATCCTCTATCCTATCCTATGCTCATTCCTATCCCATCCTCTATCCTATCCTATCCTATATCCTATCCTATCCTCTATCCTATCCTATCCTCTATCCTATCCTATCCTCTATCCTATCGTATCCTCTATAATATCGTATCCTCTATAATATCGTATCCTGTATCCTATCCTGTCCTCTTTCCTATCCTATCATCAATCCTATTCTATCCTCTATCCTATCCTATCCTCTATCCTATCCTCTATCCTATCCTATCCTCTATCCTATCCTATCCTGTATCCTATACTATCCTCTATACTATCCTATCCTCTATCCTATCCGATCTTCTATCCTATCCTACCCTCTATCCTATCCTATCCTCTGTCCTATCCTATCCTCTATAATATCGTATCCTGTATCCTATCCTGTCCTCTTTCCTATCCTATCCTCTATCCTATCTTATCCTCTATCCTATCCTATCCTCTATCCTATCCTATCCTCTATAATATCGTATCCTCTATAATATCGTATCCTGTATCCTATCCTATCCTCTGTAGTATCCTATCCTCTATCCTATCGCATCCTCGATCCTATCCAATCCTCTGTCCTATCCTATCCTCTATCCTATCCTATCCTGTATCCTATCCTATCCTATCCTCTATCCTATCCTATCCTCTATCCTATCATATCCTCTATAATATCGTATCCTCTATAATATCGTATCCTCTATCCTATCCTATCCTCTATCCTATCCTATCCTCTATCCTATTCAATCCTCTATCCTATCCTATCCTCTATCCTATCCTATCTTCTACCCTATCCTATCCTATATCCTATCCTATCCTCTATCCTATCCTATCCTCTATCGTATCGCATCCTCTATCCTATCCTATCCTCTATCTTCTCCTATCCTCGATCCTATCCTATCCTCAAACCTATCCTATCCTCAATTCTATCGTATACTCCATCCTATCCTATCCGCTATCCTATCCTATCCTCTATCCTATAATATCGTCTATCCTACCCAATACTCTATCCTATCCTCTATCCTATCCTCTATCGTATCCTATCCTCTATCCTATCCTATCCTCTATAATATCGTATCCTCTATAATATCGTATCCTGTATCCTATCCTATCCTCTGTAGTATCCTATCCTCTATCCTATCGCATCCTCGATCCTATCCAATCCTCTGTCCTATCCTATCCTCTATCCTATCCTATCCTGTATCCTATCCTATGCTATCCTCTATCCTATCCTATCCTCTATCCTATCATATCCTCTATAATATCGTATCCTCTATAATATCGTATCCTCTATCCTATCCTATCCTCTATCCTATCCTATCCTCTATCTTCTCCTATCCTCGATCCTATCCTATCCTCAACCCTATCCTATCCTCAATTCTATCTTATACTCCATCCTATCCTATCCGCTATCCTATCCTATCCTCTATCCTATAATATCCTCTATCCTATCCAATACTCTATCCTATCCTCTATCCTATCCTCTATCGTATCCTATCCTCTATCCTATCCTATCCTCTATCCTATCCTATCCTTTATCCTATCCTATGCTCCATCCTATCCCATCCTCTATCCTATCCAATCCTCTGTCCTATCCTATCCTCTATCCTATCCTATCCTGTATCCTATCCTATCCTATCCTCTATCCTATCCTATCCTCTATCCTATCATATCCTCTATAATATCGTATCCTCTATAATATCGTATCCTCTATCCTATCCTATCCTCTATCCTATCCTATCCTCTATCCTATTCAATCCTCTATCCTATCCTATCCTCTATCCTATCCTATCCTCTACCCTAACCTATCCTATATCCTATCCTATCCTCTATCCTATCCTATCCTCTATCGTATCGCATCCTCTATCCTATCCTATCCTCTATCTTCTCCTATCCTCGATCCTATCCTATCCTCAACCCTATCCTATCCTCAATTCTATCGTATACTCCATCCTATCCTATCCGCTATCTTATCCTATCCTCTATCCTATAATATCCTCTATCCTATCCAATACTCTATCCTATCCTCTATCCTATCCTCTATCGTATCCTATTCTCTATCCTATCCTATCCTCTATCCTATCCTATCCTCTATCCTATCCTATGCTCATTCCTATCCCATCCTCTATCCTATCCTATCCTATATCCTATCCTATCCTCTATCCTATCCTATCCTCTATCGTATCCTATCCTCTATCCTATCCTATACTCTATCCTATCCTATCCTCTATCCTATCCTATCCTTTATCCTATCCTATCCTCTATCCTATCCTATCCTGTATCCTATCCTATCCTCTATCCTATCCTATCCTCTATCCTATCATATCCTCTATAATATCGTATCCTCTATAATATCGTATCCTCTATCGTATCCTATCCTCTATCCTATCCTATCCTCTACCCTATCCTATCCTATATCCTATCCTATCCTCTATCCTATACTATCCTCTATCGTATCGCATCCTCTATCCTATCCTATCCTCTATCTTCTCCTATCCTCGATCCTATCCTATCCTATCCTCTATCCTATCCTCTATCCTATCCTGTCCTCTTTCCTATCCTATCATCAATCCTATCCTATACTCTATTATATCCAATCCCCTATGTTATCCCCTATCCTATCCTATCCTCTATAATATCGTATCCTCTATCATATCCTATCCTCTTTCCTATAATATCATCTATCCTATCCTATCCTCTATCCTATCCTATCCTCTATCCTATCATATCCTCTATCCTATCCTATCCTCTATCCAATCCAATCCTCTATCCTATCCTATCCTCTATCCTATCCTATCCTCCATCCTATCCTATCCTCCATCCTATTCTATCCTCTATCCTATAATATCCTCTATCCTTTCCTATCCTCTATCCTATCCAATCCTCTACCGTCTCCTATCCTGCATCCGATCCAATCCCCTATCCTCTATCCTATCCTATTCTCTATCCTATCCTCTATCGTATCGTATCCTCTATCCTATCCTATCCACTATCTTCTCCTATCCTCGATCCTATCCTATCCTCAACTTTATCCTATCCTCAATTCTATCGTATACTCCATCCTATCCTATCCGCTATCCTATCCTATCATCTATCCTATAATATCCTCTATCCTATCCAATACTCTATCCTATCAACTATCCTATCCTCTATCGTATCCTATCCTCTATTCTATCCTATCCTCTATCCTATCCTATCCTCTATCCTATCCTATCCTCTATCCTATCCTATTCTCTATCCTATGCTATCCTCTATCCTATCCTATCCTCTATCCTATCCTATCCTCTATAATATCGTATCCTCTATCATATCCTATCCTCTTTCCTATAATATCGTCTATCCTATCCTATCCTCTATCCTATCCTATCCTCTATCCTATCATATCCTCTATCCTATCCTATCCTCTATCCTATCCTATCCTCTATCCTATCCAATCCTCTATCCTATCCTATCCTCTATCCTATCCTATCCTCTATCCTATCCCGTCCTCTTTCCTATCCTATCATCAATCCTATCCTATACTCTATCCTATCATATCCTCTAGCCTATCCTATCCTCTATCCAATCCAATCCTCTATCCTATCCTATCCTCTATCCTATCCTATCCTCCTTCCTATCCTATCCTCCATCCTATTCTATCCTCTATCCTATAATATCCTCTATCCTTTCCTATCCTCTATCCTATCCAATCCTCTACCGTCTCCTATCCTGCATCCGATCCAATCCCCTATCCTCTATCCTATCCTATTCTCTATCCTATCCTCTATCGTATCGTATCCTCTATCCTATCCTATCCTCTATCTTCTCCTATCCTCGATCCTATCCTATCCTCAACTTTATCCTATCCTCAATTCTATCGTATACTGCATCCTATCCTATCCGCTATCCTATCCTATCATCTATCCTATAATATCCTCTATCCTATCCAATACTCTATCCTATCAACAATCCTATCCTCTATCGTATCCTATCCTCTATCCTATCCTATCCTCTATCCTATCCTATCCTCTATCCTATCCTATCCTCTATCCTATCCTATCCTCTATCCTATCCTATCCTCTATCCTATGCTATCCTCTATCCTATCCTATCCTCTATCCTATCCTATCCTCTATAATATCGTATCCTCTATCATATCCTATCCTCTATCTTATCCTATCCTCTATCCTATCCTATCCTCTATCCTATCCTATCCTCTATCCTATCCTATCCTCTATCCTACCCTACCCTCTATCCTATCCTGTCCTCTTTCCTATCCTATCATCAATCCTATCCTATCCTCTATCCTATCCAACCCCCTATGTTATCCTCTATCCTATCCTATCCTCTATAATATCGTATCCTGTATCCTATCTTATCCTCTGTCCTATCCTATCCTCAATCCTATACTATCCTCTATCCTACCGCATCCTCTATCCTATCCAATCCTCTATCCTATCCTATCCTCTACCCTATCCTATCTTCTTTCCTATCCTATCCTCTATCCTATCCTATCCTCTATAATATCGTATCCTGTATCCTATCTTATCCTCTGTCCTATCCTATCCTCAATCCTATCCTATCCTCTATCCTATCCTATCCTCTATCCTATCCTATCGTCTATCCTATCCTATCCTCTATCCTATCCTATCCTATATCCTATCATATCCTCTATAATATCGTATCCTCTATAATATCGTATCCTCTATAATATCGTATCCTCCATAATATCGTATCCTGTATCCTATCCTGTCCTCTTTCCTATCCTATCCTCTATCCTATCCTCTATCATATCCTATCCTCTATCCTATCCTATCCTCTATCCTACCCTATCCTCTATCCTATCATATCCTCTATCCTATCCTATCCTCTATCCTATCCTATCCTCTATCCTATCCTATACTCTATCCTATCCTATCCTCTATCCTACCCTATCCTTTATCCTATCCTATCCTCTATCCTATCCTATCCTCTATCCTATCCTATCCTATATCCTATCCTATCCTCTATCCTATCCTATACTCTATAATATCGTATCCTCTATAATATCGTATCCTGTATCCTATCCTGTCCTCTTTCCTATCCTATACTATATCCTATCCTATCGTCTATCCCATCCTATCCTCTCTCCTATCCAATCCTCTATCCTATCCTATCCTCTATCCTATCCTATCCTCTATCCTATCCTATCCTCTATCCTATCCTATCCTCTATACTATCGTATCCTCTATAATATCGTATCCTGTATCCTATCCTGTCCTCTTTCCTATCCTATCATCAATCCTATCCTATCCTCTATCCTATCCAATCCCCTATGATATCCTCTATCCTATCCTATCCTCTATAATATCGTATCCTGTATCCTATCTTATCCTCTGTCCTATCCTATCCTCAATCCTATCCTATCCTCTATCCTACCGCATCCTCTATCCTATCCAATCCTCTATCCTATCCTGTCCTCTTTCCTATCCTATCCTCTATCCTATCCTCTATCATATCCTATCCTCTATCCTATCCTATCCTCTATCCTACCCTATCCTCTATCCAATCATATCCTCTATCCTATCCTATCCTCTATCCTATAATATCCTCTATACTATCCAATCCTCTATTCTATCCTCTATCCTATCCTCTATCCTATCCTCTATCCTATCCTGCTCTATCCTATCCTATCCTCTATCCTATCCTGCTCTATCCTATCCTATCCTCTATCCTATCCTATCCTATATCCTATCATATCCTCTATAATATCGTATCCTCTATAATATCGTATCCTCTATAATATCGTATCCTCTATAATATCGTATCCTCTATAATATCGTATCCTGTATCCTATCCTGTCCTCTTTCCTATCCAATCCTCTATCCTATCCTATCCTCTATCCTACCCTATCTTCTTTCCTATCCTATCCTCTATCCTATCCTATCCTCTATAATATCGTATCCTGTATCCTATCTTATCCTCTGTCCTATCCTATCCTCTATCCTATCCTATCCTCTATTATATCCTATCCTATATCCTATCCTATCCTCTATCCTATCCTATCCTCTATAATATCGTATCCTCTATAATATCGTATCCTGTATCCTATCCTGTCCTCTTTCCTATCCTATACTATATCCTATCCTATCGTCTATCCCATCCTATCCTCTATCCTATCCTATCCTCTATCCTATCCTATCCTCTATCCTATCCTATCCTCTATCCTATCCTATCCTCTATCCTATCCTATCCTCTATCCTATGCTATCCTCTATCCTATCCTATCCTCTATCCTATCCTATCCTCTATAATATCGTATCCTCTATCATATCCTATCCTCTATCTTATCCTATCCTCTATCCTATCCTATCCTCTATCCTATCCTATCCTCTATCCTATCCTATCCTCTATCCTACCCTACCCTCTATCCTATCCTGTCCTCTTTCCTATCCTATCATCAATCCTATCCTATCCTCTATCCTATCCAACCCCCTATGTTATCCTCTATCCTATCCTATCCTCTATAATATCGTATCCTGTATCCTATCTTATCCTCTGTCCTATCCTATCCTCAATCCTATACTATCCTCTATCCTACCGCATCCTCTATCCTATCCAATCCTCTATCCTATCCTATCCTCTACCCTATCCTATCTTCTTTCCTATCCTATCCTCTATCCTATCCTATCCTCTATAATATCGTATCCTGTATCCTATCTTATCCTCTGTCCTATCCTATCCTCAATCCTATCCTATCCTCTATCCTATCCTATCCTCTATCCTATCCTATCGTCTATCCTATCCTATCCTCTATCCTATCCTATCCTATATCCTATCATATCCTCTATAATATCGTATCCTCTATAATATCGTATCCTCTATAATATCGTATCCTCCATAATATCGTATCCTGTATCCTATCCTGTCCTCTTTCCTATCCTATCCTCTATCCTATCCTCTATCATATCCTATCCTCTATCCTATCCTATCCTCTATCCTACCCTATCCTCTATCCTATCATATCCTCTATCCTATCCTATCCTCTATCCTATCCTATCCTCTATCCTATCCTATACTCTATCCTATCCTATCCTCTATCCTACCCTATCCTTTATCCTATCCTATCCTCTATCCTATCCTATCCTCTATCCTATCCTATCCTATATCCTATCCTATCCTCTATCCTATCCTATCCTCTATAATATCGTATCCTCTATAATATCGTATCCTGTATCCTATCCTGTCCTCTTTCCTATCCTATACTATATCCTATCCTATCGTCTATCCCATCCTATCCTCTCTCCTATCCAATCCTCTATCCTATCCTATCCTCTATCCTATCCTATCCTCTATCCTATCCTATCCTCTATCCTATCCTATCCTCTATACTATCGTATCCTCTATAATATCGTATCCTGTATCCTATCCTGTCCTCTTTCCTATCCTATCATCAATCCTATCCTATCCTCTATCCTATCCAATCCCCTATGATATCCTCTATCCTATCCTATCCTCTATAATATCGTATCCTGTATCCTATCTTATCCTCTGTCCTATCCTATCCTCAATCCTATCCTATCCTCTATCCTACCGCATCCTCTATCCTATCCAATCCTCTATCCTATCCTATCCTCTATCCTATCCTATCCTCTATCCTATCCTATCCTCTATCCTATCCTATCCTATATCCTATCCTATCCTCTATCCTATCCTATCCTCTATCCTGTCCTATCCTCTATAATATCGTATCCTGTATCCTATCCTGTCCTCTTTCCTATCCTATCATCTATCCTATCCTATCCTCTATCCTATCCTATCCTCTATCCTATCCTATCCTATATCCTATCATATCCTCTATAATATCGTATCCTCTATAATATCGTATCCTCTATAATATCGTATCCTCCATAATATCGTATCCTGTATCCTATCCTGTCCTCTTTCCTATCCTATCCTCTATCCTATCCTCTATCATATCCTATCCTCTATCCTATCCTATCCTCTATCCTACCCTATCCTCTATCCAATCATATCCTCTATCCTATCCTATCCTCTATCCTATAATATCCTCTATACTATCCAATCCTCTATTCTATCCTCTATCCTAACCTCTATCCTATCCTCTATCCTATCCTGCTCTATCCTATCCTATCCTCTATCCTATCCTGCTCTATCCTATCCTATCCTCTATCCTATCCTATCCTATATCCTATCATATCCTCTATAATATCGTATCCTCTATAATATCGTATCCTCTATAATATCGTATCCTCTATAATATCGTATCCTCTATAATATCGTATCCTGTATCCTATCCTGTCCTCTTTCCTATCCTATCCTCTATCCTATCCTCTATCATATCCTATCCTCTATCCTATCCTATCCTCTATCCTACCCTATCCTCTATCCTATCATATCCTCTATCCTATCCTATCCTCTATCCTATCCTATCCTCTATCCTATCCTATACTCTATCCTATCCTATCCTCTATCCTACCCTATCCTTTATCCTATCCTATCCTCTATCCTATCCTATCCTCTATCCTATCCTATCCTATATCCTATCCTATCCTCTATCCTATCCTATCCTCTATAATATCGTATCCTCTATAATATCGTATCCTGTATCCTATCCTGTCCTCTTTCCTATCCTATACTATATCCTATCCTATCGTCTATCCCATCCTATCCTCTCTCCTATCCAATCCTCTATCCTATCCTATCCTCTATCCTATCCTATCCTCTATCCTATCCTATCCTCTATCCTATCCTATCCTCTATACTATCGTATCCTCTATAATATCGTATCCTGTATCCTATCCTGTCCTCTTTCCTATCCTATCATCAATCCTATCCTATCCTCTATCCTATCCAATCCCCTATGATATCCTCTATCCTATCCTATCCTCTATAATGTCGTATCCTGTATCCTATCTTATCCTCTGTCCTATCCTATCCTCAATCCTATCCTATCCTCTATCCTACCGCATCCTCTATCCTATCCAATCCTCTATCCTATCCTATCCTCTATCCTATCCTATCCTCTAGCCTATCCTATCCTCTATCCTATCCTATCCTATATCCTATCCTATCCTCTATCCTATCCTATCCTCTATCCTGTCCTATCCTCTATAATATCGTATCCTGTATCCTATCCTGTCCTCTTTCCTATCCTATCCTCTATCCTATCCTCTATCATATCCTATCCTCTATCCTATCCTATCCTCTATCCTACCCTATCCTCTATCCTATCATATCCTCTATCCTATCCTATCCTCTATCCTATCCTATCCTGTATCCTATCCTATCCTCTATCCTGTCCTATCCTCTATAATATCGTATCCTGTATCCTATCCTGTCCTCTTTCCTATCCTATCCTCTATCCTATCCTATCCTCTATCCTATCCTATGCTCTATAATATCGTATCCTCTATAATATCGTATCCTGTATCCTATCCTGTCCTCTTTCCTATCCTATCATCAAACCTATCCAGTCCTCTATCGTCTCCTATCCTCTATCCTATCCAATCCCCTATGTTATCCTCTATCCTATCCTATCCTCTATCCTATCCTATCCTCTATCCTATCCTATCCTCTATACTATCGTATCCTCTATAATATCGTATCCTCTATAATATCGTATCCTGTATCCTATCCTGTCCTCTGTAGTATCCTATCCTCTATCCTATCGCATCCTCGATCCTATCCAATCCTCTGTCCTATCCTATCCTCTATCCTATCCTATCCTGTATCCTATCCTATCCTATCCTCTATCCTATCCTATCCTCTATCCTATCATATCCTCTATAATATCGTATCCTCTATAATATCGTATCCTCTATCCTATCCTATCCTCTATCCTATCCTATCCTCTATCCTATTCAATCCTCTATCCTATCCTATCCTCTATCCTATCCTATCCTCTACCCTATCCTATCCTATATCCTATCCTATCCTCTATCCTATCCTATCCTCTATCGTATCGCATCCTCTATCCTATCCTATCCTCTATCTTCTCCTATCCTCGATCCTATCCTCTCCTCAACCATATCCTATCCTCAATTCTATCGTATACTCCATCCTATCCTATCCGCTATCCTATCCTATCCTCTATCCTATAATATCCTCTATCCTATCCAATACTCTATCCTATCCTCTATCCTATCCTCTATCGTATCCTATTCTCTATCCTATCCTATCCTCTATCCTATCCTATCCTCTATCCTATCCTATGCTCCATCCTATCCCATCCTCTATCCTATCCTATCCTATATCCTATCCTATCCTCTTTCCTATCCTATCCTCTATCCTATCCTATCCTCTATCCTATCCTATACTCTATCCTATCCTATCCTCTATCCTATCCTATCCTTTATCCTATCCTATCCTCTATCCTATCCTATCCTGTATCCTATCCTATCCTCTATCCTATCCTATCCTCTATCCTATCATATCCTCTATAATATCGTATCCTCTATAATATCGTATCCTCTATCGTATCCTATCCTCTATCCTATCCTATCCTCTACCCTATCCTATCCTATATCCTATCCTATCCTCTATCCTATACTATCCTCTATCGTATCGCATCCTCTATCCTATCCTATCCTCTATCTTCTCCTATCCTCGATCCTATCCTATCCTATCCTCTATCCTATCCTCTATCCTATCCTGTCCTCTTTCCTATCCTATCATCAATCCTATCCTATACTCTATTATATCCAATCCCCTATGTTATCCCCTATCCTATCCTATCCTCTATAATATCGTATCCTCTATCATATCCTATCCTCTTTCCTATAATATCATCTATCCTATCCTATCCTCTATCCTATCCTATCCTCTATCCTATCATATCCTCTATCCTATCCTATCCTCTATCCAATCCAATCCTCTATCCTATCCTATCCTCTATCCTATCCTATCCTCCATCCTATCCTATCCTCCATCCTATTCTATCCTCTATCCTATAATATCCTCTATCCTTTCCTATCCTCTATCCTATCCAATCCTCTACCGTCTCCTATCCTGCATCCGATCCAATCCCCTATCCTCTATCCTATCCTATTCTCTATCCTATCCTCTATCGTATCGTATCCTCTATCCTATCCTATCCACTATCTTCTCCTATCCTCGATCCTATCCTATCCTCAACTTTATCCTATCCTCAATTCTATCGTATACTCCATCCTATCCTATCCGCTATCCTATCCTATCATCTATCCTATAATATCCTCTATCCTATCCAATACTCTATCCTATCAACTATCCTATCCTCTATCGTATCCTATCGTCTATCCTATCCTATCCTCTATCCTATCCTATCCTCTATCCTATCCTATCCTCTATCCTATCCTATCCTCTATCCTATGCTATCCTCTATCCTATCCTATCCTCTATCCTATCCTATCCTCTATAATATCGTATCCTCTATCATATCCTATCCTCTTTCCTATAATATCATCTATCCTATCCTATCCTCTATCCTATCCTATCCTCTATCCTATCATATCCTCTATCCTATCCTATCCTCTATCCAATCCAATCCTCTATCCTATCCTATCCTCTATCCTATCCTATCCTCCATCCTATCCTATCCTCCATCCTATTCTATCCTCTATCCTATAATATCCTCTATCCTTTCCTATCCTCTATCCTATCCAATCCTCTACCGTCTCCTATCCTGCATCCGATCCAATCCCCTATCCTCTATCCTATCCTATTCTCTATCCTATCCTCTATCGTATCGTATCCTCTATCCTATCCTATCCACTATCTTCTCCTATCCTCGATCCTATCCTATCCTCAACTTTATCCTATCCTCAATTCTATCGTATACTCCATCCTATCCTATCCGCTATCCTATCCTATCATCTATCCTATAATATCCTCTATCCTATCCAATACTCTATCCTATCAACTATCCTATCCTCTATCATATCCTATCCTCTATCTTATCCTATCCTCTATCCTATCCTATCCTCTATCCTATCCTATCCTCTATCCTATCCTATCCTCTATCCTACCCTACCCTCTATCCTATCCTATCCTCTATCCTATCTTATCATCTATCCTATCCTATCCTCCATCCTATCCTATCCTCTATCCTATAATATCATCTATCCTATCCTATCCTCTATCCTCTATCCTATCCTATCCTCTATCCTATCCTATCCTATCCTCTATCCTATCCTATCCTCTATCCTATCCTATCCTCTATCCTATCCTATCCTATCCTCTATCCTATCCTATCCTCTATCCTATCCTATCCTCTATCCTATCCTATGCTCTATAATATCGTATCCTCTATAATATCGTATCCTCTATCCTATCCTATCCTCTATCCTATCGCATTCTCGATCCTATCCAATCCTCTGACCTATATTATCATCTATCCTATCCTATCCTCCATCCTATCCTATCCTCTATCCTATAATATCATCTATCCTATCCTATCCTCTATCCTATCCTATCCTATCCTCTATCCTATCCTATCCTATCCTCTATCCTATCCTATCCTCTATCCTATCCTATCCTCTATCCTATCCTATGCTCTATAATATCGTATCCTCTATCCTATCGCATCCTCGATCCTATCCAATCCTCTGTCCTATCCTATCCTCTATCCGATCCTATCCTGTATCCTATCCTATCCTCTATCCTATCCTATCCTCTATACTATCATATCCTCTATAATATCGTATCCTCTATAATATCGTATCCTCTATCCTATCCTATCCTCTATCCTATCCTATCCTCTATCGTATCCTATCCTCTATCCTATCCTATACTGTATCCTATCCTATCCTCAATTCTATCCTATACTCCATCCTATCCTATCCGCTATCCTATCCTATCCTCTATCCTATAATATCCTCTATCCTATCCAATCCTCAATACTATCCTCTATCCTATCCTCTATCCTATCCTATCCTCTATCATATCCTATCCCCTATCCTATCCTATCCTCTATCCTATCCTATCCTCTATCCTATCCAATCCCCTATGTTATCGTCTATCCTATCCTATCCTCTATAATATCGTATCCTCTATCATATCCTATCCTCTTTCCTATAATATCGTCTATCCTATTATATTCCCTATCCTATCCTATCCTCTATCCTATTCTATCCTCTATCCTATCCTATCCTCTATCCTATCCAATCCTCTATCGTCTCCTGTCCTCTATCCTATCCAATCCCCTATGTTATCCTCTATCCTATGCTATCCTCTATCCTATCCTATCCTCTATCCTATCCTATCCTCTATCCTATCCTATCCTCTATCCTATCCTATGCTATCCTCCATCCTATCCTATAATCTATCCTATCCTATCCTCTATCCTATCCTATCCTCTATCCTATCTTATCCTCTATCCTATCCTATCCTCCATCCTATCCTATCCTCTATCCTATAATATCCTCTATCCTATCTTATCCTCTATCCTATCCTATCCTCTATCCTATCCTATCCTCTATCCTATCCTGTCCTCTTTCCTATCCTATCCTCAACCCTATCCTATCCTCAATTCTATCCTATACTCCATCCTATCCTATCCGCTATCCTATCCTATCCTCTATCCTATAATATCCTCTATCCTATCCAATCCTCTATCATATCCTCTATCCTATCCTCTATCCTATCCTCTATCCTATCCTCTATCCTATCCTGCTCTATCCTATCCTATCCTCTATCCTATCCTATCCTCTATAATATCGTATCCTGTATTCTATCCTGTCCTCTTTCCTATCCTATCATCAAACCTATCCTGTCCTCTATCCTATCCTATCCTCTATCCTATCCTATTCTCTATCCTATCCTCTATCGTATCGTATCCTCTATCCTATCCTATCCTCTATCTTCTCCTATCCTCGATCCTATCCTATCCTCAACTTTATCCTATCCTCAATTCTATCGTATACTCCATCCTATCCTATCCGCTATCCTATCCTATCATCTATCCTATAACATCCTCTATCCTATCCAATACTCTATCCTATCAACAATCCTATCCTCTATCGTATCCTATCCTCTATCCTATCCTATCCTCTATCCTATCCTATCCTCTATCCTATCCTATCCTCTATCCTATCCTATCCTCTATCCTATCCTATCCTCTATCCTATGCTATCCTCTATCCTATCCTATGCTCTATCCTATCCTATCCTCTATAATATCGTATCCTCTATCATATCCTATCCTCTATCTTATCCTATCCTCTATCCTATCCTATCCTCTATCCTATCCTATCCTCTATCCTATCCTATCCTGTATCCTATCCTATCCTCTACCCTATCCTATCCTATATCCTATCCTATCCTCTATCCTATCCTATCCTCTATCCTATCCAATCCTATATCCTATCCTCTATCCTACCCTACCCTCTATCCTATCCTATCCTCTATCCTATCTTATCATCTATCCTATCCTATCCTCCATCCTATCCTATCCTCTATCCTATAATATCATCTATCCTATCCTGTCCTCTATCCTCTATCCTATCCTATCCTCTATCCTATCCTATCCTCTATCCTATCCTATCCTATCCTCTATCCTATCCTATCCTCTATCCTATCCTATCCTCTATCCTATCCTATCCTCTATCCTATCGCATCCTCGATCCTATCCAATCCTCTGTCCTATCCTATCCTCTATCCTATCCTATCCTGTATCCTATCCTGTATCCTATCCTATCCTCTATCCTATCCTATCCTCTATCCTATCATATCCTCTATAATATCGTATCCTCTATAATATCGTATCCTCTATCCTATCCTATCCTCTATCCTATCCTATCCTCTATCGTATCCTATCCTCTATCCTATCCTATCCTCTATCCTATCCTATCCTCTATCCTATCCTATCCTCTATCCTATCCTATCCTCTATCCTATGCTATCCTCTATCCTATCCTATCCTCTATCCTATCCTATCCTCTATAATATCGTATCCTCTATCATATCCTATCCTCTATCTTATCCTATCCTCTATCCTATCCTATCCTCTATCCTATCCTATCCTCTATCCTATCCTATCCTCTATCCTACCCTACCCTCTATCCTATCCTATCCTCTATCCTATCTTATCATCTATCCTATCCTATCCTCCATCCTATCCTATCCTCTATCCTATAATATCATCTATCCTATCCTATCCTCTATCCTCTATCCTATCCTATCCTCTATCCTATCCTATCCTATCCTCTATCCTATCCTATCCTCTATCCTATCCTATCCTCTATCCTATCCTATCCTATCCTCTATCCTATCCTATCCTCTATCCTATCCTATCCTCTATCCTATCCTATCCTCTATCCTATCCTATGCTCTATAATATCGTATCCTCTATAATATCGTATCCTCTATCCTATCCTATCCTCTATCCTATCGCATTCTCGATCCTATCCAATCCTCTGACCTATATTATCATCTATCCTATCCTATCCTCCATCCTATCCTATCCTCTATCCTATAATATCATCTATCCTATCCTATCCTCTATCCTATCCTATCCTATCCTCTATCCTATCCTATCCTATCCTCTATCCTATCCTATCCTCTATCCTATCCTATCCTCTATCCTATCCTATGCTCTATAATATCGTATCCTCTATCCTATCGCATCCTCGATCCTATCCAATCCTCTGTCCTATCCTATCCTCTATCCTATCCTATCCTGTATCCTATCCTATCCTCTATCCTATCCTATCCTCTATACTATCATATCCTCTATAATATCGTATCCTCTATAATATCGTATCCTCTATCCTATCCTATCCTCTATCCTATCCTATCCTCTATCGTATCCTATCCTCTATCCTATCCTATACTGTATCCTATCCTATCCTCAATTCTATCCTATACTCCATCCTATCCTATCCGCTATCCTATCCTATCCTCTATCCTATAATATCCTCTATCCTATCCAATCCTCAATACTATCCTCTATCCTATCCTCTATCCTATCCTATCCTCTATCATATCCTATCCCCTATCCTATCCTATCCTCTATCCTATCCTATCCTCTATCCTATCCAATCCCCTATGTTATCGTCTATCCTATCCTATCCTCTATAATATCGTATCCTCTATCATATCCTATCCTCTTTCCTATAATATCGTCTATCCTATTATATTCCCTATCCTATCCTATCCTCTATCCTATTCTATCCTCTATCCTATCCTATCCTCTATCCTATCCAATCCTCTATCGTCTCCTGTCCTCTATCCTATCCAATCCCCTATGTTATCCTCTATCCTATGCTATCCTCTATCCTATCCTATCCTCTATCCTATCCTATCCTCTATCCTATCCTATCCTCTATCCTATCCTATGCTATCCTCCATCCTATCCTATAATCTATCCTATCCTATCCTCTATCCTATCCTATCCTCTATCCTATCTTATCCTCTATCCTATCCTATCCTCCATCCTATCCTATCCTCTATCCTATAATATCCTCTATCCTATCTTATCCTCTATCCTATCCTATCCTCTATCCTATCCTATCCTCTATCCTATCCTGTCCTCTTTCCTATCCTATCCTCAACCCTATCCTATCCTCAATTCTATCCTATACTCCATCCTATCCTATCCGCTATCCTATCCTATCCTCTATCCTATAATATCCTCTATCCTATCCAATCCTCTATCATATCCTCTATCCTATCCTCTATCCTATCCTCTATCCTATCCTCTATCCTATCCTGCTCTATCCTATCCTATCCTCTATAATATCGTATCCTGTATTCTATCCTGTCCTCTTTCCTATCCTATCATCAAACCTATCCTGTCCTCTATCCTATCCTATCCTCTATCCTATCCTATTCTCTATCCTATCCTCTATCGTATCGTATCCTCTATCCTATCCTATCCTCTATCTTCTCCTATCCTCGATCCTATCCTATCCTCAACTTTATCCTATCCTCAATTCTATCGTATACTCCATCCTATCCTATCCGCTATCCTATCCTATCATCTATCCTATAACATCCTCTATCCTATCCAATACTCTATCCTATCAACAATCCTATCCTCTATCGTATCCTATCCTCTATCCTATCCTATCCTCTATCCTATCCTATCCTCTATCCTATCCTATCCTCTATCCTATCCTATCCTCTATCCTATGCTATCCTCTATCCTATCCTATGCTCTATCCTATCCTATCCTCTATAATATCGTATCCTCTATCATATCCTATCCTCTATCTTATCCTATCCTCTATCCTATCCTATCCTCTATCCTATCCTATCCTCTATCCTATCCTATCCTGTATCCTATCCTATCCTCTACCCTATCCTATCCTATATCCTATCCTATCCTCTATCCTATCCTATCCTCTATCCTATCCAATCCTATATCCTATCCTCTATCCTACCCTACCCTCTATCCTATCCTATCCTCTATCCTATCTTATCATCTATCCTATCCTATCCTCCATCCTATCCTATCCTCTATCCTATAATATCATCTATCCTATCCTGTCCTCTATCCTCTATCCTATCCTATCCTCTATCCTATCCTATCCTCTATCCTATCCTATCCTATCCTCTATCCTATCCTATCCTCTATCCTATCCTATCCTCTATCCTATCCTATCCTCTATCCTATCGCATCCTCGATCCTATCCAATCCTCTGTCCTATCCTATCCTCTATCCTATCCTATCCTGTATCCTATCCTGTATCCTATCCTATCCTCTATCCTATCCTATCCTCTATCCTATCATATCCTCTATAATATCGTATCCTCTATAATATCGTATCCTCTATCCTATCCTATCCTCTATCCTATCCTATCCTCTATCGTATCCTATCCTCTATCCTATCCTATACTGTATCCTATCCTATACTGTATCCTATCCTATCCTCAATTCTATCCCATACTCCATCCTATCCTATCCGCTATCCTATCCTATCCTCTATCCTATAATATCCTCTATCCTATCCTATCCTCAACCCTATCCTATCCTCAATCCTATTCTATCCTCTATCCTATCGTATCCTCTATCCTATCCAATCCTCTATCGTATCCTATCCTCTATCCTATCCTATCCTCTATCCTATCCTATCCTATATCCTATCCTCTATCCTACCCTACCCTCTATCCTATCCTATCCTCTATCCTATCTTATCATCTATCCTATCCTATCCTCCATCCTATCCTATCCTCTATCCTATAATATCATCTATCCTATCCTCTATCCTATCCTATCCTCTATCCTATCATATCCTCTATCCTATCCTATCCTCTATCCTATCCTATCCTCTATCCTATCCTATCCTCTATCCTATCCAATCCCCTATGTTATCCCCTATCCTATCCTATTCTCTATAATATCCTATCCTCTATCCTATCCTATCCTCTATCCTATGCAATCCTCTACCGTCTCCTATCCTGTATCCGATCCAATACCCTATCCTCTATCCTATCCTATTCTCTATCCTATCCTCTATCGTATCGTATCCTCTATCCTATCCTATCCTCTATCCTATCCTATCCTCTATCCTATCCTATCCTCTATCGTATCCTATCCTCTATCCTATCCTATACTGTATCCTATCCTATCCTCAATTCTATCCTATACTCCATCCAACCCTATCCGCTATCCTATCCTATCCTCTATCCTATAATATCCTCTATAATATCGTATCCTCTATCATATCCTATCCTCTTTCCTATAATATCGTCTATCCTATTATATTCCCTATCCTATCCTATCCTCTATCCTATCATATCCTCTATCCTATCCTATCCTCTATCCTATCCTATCCTCTATCCTATCCTATCCTCTATCCTATCCAATCCCCTATGTTATCCCCTATCCTATCCTATTCTCTATAATATCGTATCCTCTATCATATCCTATCCTCTTTCCTATAATATCATCTATCCTATCCTATCCTCTATCCTATCCTATCCTCTATCCTATCCTATCCTCTATCCTATCCAATCCTCTACCGTCTCCTATCCTGTATCCGATCCAATACCCTATCCTCTATCCTATCCTATTCTCTATCCTATCATCTATCGTATCGTATCCTCTATCCTATCCTATCCTCTATCCTATCCTATCCTCTATCCTATCCTATCCTCTATCGTATCCTATCCTCTATCCTATCCTATACTGTATCCTATCCTATCCTCAATTCTATCCTATACTCCATCCTACCCTATCCGCTATCCTATCCTATCCTCTATCCTATAATATCCTCTATCCTATCCAATCCCCTATGTTATCGTCTATCCTATCCTATCCTCTATAATATCGTATCCTCTATCATATCCTATCCTCTTTCCTATAATATCGTCTATCCTATTATATTCCCTATCCTATCCTATCCTCTATCCTATTCTATCCTCTATCCTATCCTATTCTCTATCCTATCCAATCCTCTATCGTCTCCTGTCCTCTATCCTATCCAATCCCCTATGTTATCCTCTATCCTATCCTATCCTCTATCCTATCCTATCCTCTATCCTATCCTATCCTCTATCCTATCCTATCCTCTATCCTATCCTATGCTATCCTCCATCCTATCCTATAATCTATCCTATCCTATCCTCTATCCTATCCTATCCTCTATCCTATAATATCCTCTATCCTATCTTATCCTCTATCCTATCCTATCCTCTATCCTATCCTATCCTCTATCCTATCCTGTCCTCTTTCCTATCCTATCCTCAACCCTATCCTATCCTCAATTCTATCCTATACTCCATCCTATCCTATCCGCTATCCTATCCTATCCTCTATCCTATCCTATCCTCTATCCTATCCTCTATCCTATCCTCTATCCTATCCTGCTCTATCCTATCCTATCCTCTATCCTATCCTATCCTCTATAATATCGTATCCTGTATTCTATCCTGTCCTCTTTCCTATCCTATCATCAAACCTATCCTGTCCTCTATCGTCTCCTACCCTCTATCCTATCCAATCCCCTATGTTATCCTCTATCCTATCCTATCCCCTATCCTATCCTATCCTCTATCCTATCCTATCCTATCCTCCATCCTATCCTATCCTCTATCCTATTCTATCCTCTATCCTATCCTATCCTCTATCCTATCCTATCCTCTATCCTATCCTATCCTCTATCCTATCCTATCCACTATCCTATCGCATCCTCTATCCGATACAATCCTCTATCCTATCCTATCCTCTATCCTATCCTATCCTCTATCCTATCTTATCCTCTATCCTATCCTATCCTCCATCCTATCCTATCCTCTTTCCTATAATATCCTCTATCCTATCCTATCCTCTATCCTATCCAATCCTCTACCGTCTCCTATCCTGTATCCGATCCAATCCCCTATCCTCTATCCTATCCTATTCTCTATCCTATCCTCTATCGTATCGTATCCTCTATCCTATCCTATCCTCTATCCTATCCTATCCTCTATCCTATCATATCCTCTATCCTATCCTACCCTCTATCCTATCCTATCCTCTATCCTATCCTATCCTCTATCCTATCCAATCCCCTATGTTATCCCCTATCCTATCCTATTCTCTATAATATCGTATCCTCTATCATATCCTATCCTCTTTCCTATAATATCATCTATCCTATCCTATCCTCTATCCTATCCTATCCTCTATCCTATCATATCCTCTATCCTATCCTATCCTCTATCCTATCCTGTCCTCTATCCTATCCAATCCTATATCCTATCCTATCCTCTATCCTATCATATCCTCTATCCTATCCTATCCTATATCCTATCCTATCCTCTATCCTTTCCTATCCCCTATCCTATCCTATCCTCTATCCTATCCTATCCTCTATCCTATCCAATCCCCTATGTTATCGTCTATCCTATCCTATCCTCTATAATATCGTATCCTCTATCATATCCTATCCTCTTTCCTATAATATCGTCTATCCTATTATATTCCCTATCCTATCCTATCCTCTATCCTATTCTATCCTCTATCCTATCCTATCCTCTATCGTCTCCTGTCCTCTATCCTATCCAATCCCCTATCTTATCCTCTATCCTATCCTATCCTCTATCCTATCCTATCCTCTATCCTATCCTATCCTCTATCCTATCCTATCCTCTATCCTATCCTATGCTATCCTCCATCCTATCCTCTCCTCTATCCTATAATATCCTCTGTCATATCCTATCCTTTATCCTATCTTATCCTCTATCCTATCCTATACTCTATCCTATCCTATCCTCTATAATATCGTATCCTCTATAATATCGTATCCTGTATCCTATCCTGTCCTCTTTCCTATCCTATCATCAAACCTATCCTGTCCTCTATCGTCTCCTATCCTCTATCCTATCCAATCCCCTATGTTATCCTCTATCTTATCCTATCCTCCATCCCATCCTATCCTCTATACTATCCTATCCTCTATCCTATCCTATCCTCTATCCTATCCTATCCTCTATCCTATCCTCTATCCTATTCTATCCGCTATCCTATCCTATCCTATCCTCCATCCTATCCTATCCTCTATCCTATCCTATCCTCTATCCTATCCTATCCTCTATCCTATCGCATCCTCTATCCTATACAATCTTCTATCCTATCCTATCCTCTATCCTATCCTATCCTCTATCCTATCTTATCCTCTATCCTATCCTATCCTCCATCCTATCCTCTCCTCTATCCTATAATATCCTTAATCCTATCCTATCCTCTATCCTATCCTATCCTCTATCCTATCCTATCCTCTATCCTATCCTGTCCTCTTTCCTATCCTATCCTCAACCCTATCCTATCCTCAATTCTATCCTATACTCCACCCTATCCTATCCGCTATCCTATCCTATCCTCTATCCTATAATATCCTCTATCCTATCCAATCCTCTATCCTATCCTCTATCCTATCCTCTATCCTATCCTGCTCTATCCTATCCAATCCTCTATCGTATCCTATCCTCTATCCTATCCTATCCTCTATCCTATCCTATCCTCTATCCTATCCTATCCTCTATCCTATCCAATCCCCTATGTTATCGTCTATCCTATCCTATCCTCTATAATATCGTATCCTCTATCATATCCTATCCTCTTTCCTATAATATCCTCTATCCTATCCAATCCTCTATCCTATCCTCTATCCTATCCTCTATCCTATCCTCTATCCTATCCTGCTCTATCCTATCCAATCCTCTATCGTATCCTATCCTCTATCCTATCCTATCCTCTATCCTATCCTATCCTCTATCCTATCCAATCCCCTATGTTATCGTCTATCCTATCCTATCCTCTATAATATCGTATCCTCTATCATATCCTATCCTCTTTCCTATAATATCGTCTATCCTATCATATCCTCTATCCTATCCTATCCTCTATCCTATCTTATCCTCTATCCTATCCTATCCTCCATCCTATCCTCTCCTCTATCCTATAATATCCTCTGTCATATCCTATCCTCTATCCTATCTTATCCTCTATCCTATCCTATACTCTATCCTATCCTATCCTCTATAATATCGTATCCTCTATAATATCGTATCCTGTATCCTATCCTGTCCTCTTTCCTATCCTATCATCAAACCTATCCTGTCCTCTATCGTCTCCTATCCTCTATCCTATCCAATCCCCTATGTTATCCTCTATCTTATCCTATCCTCCATCCTATCCTCTATCCTATCCTATCCTATCCTCCATCCTATCCTATCCTCTATCCTATACTATCCTCTATCGTATCGCATCCTCTATCCTATCCTATCCTCTATCTTCTCCTATCCTCGATCCTATCCTATCCTATCCTCTATCCTATCCTCTATCCTATCCTGTCCTCTTTCCTATCCTATCATCAATCCTATCCTATACTCTATTATATCCAACCCCCTATGTTATCCCCTATCCTATCCTATCCTCTATAATATCGTATCCTCTATCATATCCTATCCTCTTTCCTATAATATCATCTATCCTATCCTATCCTCTATCCTATCCTATCCTCTATCCTATCATATCCTCTATCCTATCCTATCCTCTATCCAATCCAATCCTCTATCCTATCCTATCCTCTATCCTATCCTATCCTCCATCCTATCCTATCCTCCATCCTATTCTATCCTCTATCCTATAATATCCTCTATCCTTTCCTATCCTCTATCCTATCCAATCCTCTACCGTCTCCTATCCTGCATCCGATCCAATCCCCTATCCTCTATCCTATCCTATTCTCTATCCTATCCTCTATCGTATCGTATCCTCTATCCTATCCTATCCACTATCTTCTCCTATCCTCGATCCTATCCTATCCTCAACTTTATCCTATCCTCAATTCTATCGTATACTCCAACCTATCCTATCCGCTATCCTATCCTATCATCTATCCTATAATATCCTCTATCCTATCCAATACTCTATCCTATCAACTATCCTATCCTCTATCGTATCCTATCCTCTATCCTATCCTATCCTCTATCCTATCTTATCCTCTATCCTATCCTATCCTCTATCCTATCCTATCCTCTATCCTATGCTATCCTCTATCCTATCCTATCCTCTATCCTATCCTATCCTCTATAATATCGTATCCTCTATCATATCCTATCCTCTTTCCTATAATATCATCTATCCTATCCTATCCTCTATCCTATCCTATCCTCTATCCTATCATATCCTCTATCCTATCCTATCCTCTATCCAATCCAATCCTCTATCCTATCCTATCCTCTATCCTATCCTATCCTCCATCCTATCCTATCCTCCATCCTATTCTATCCTCTATCCTATAATATCCTCTATCCTTTCCTATCCTCTATCCTATCCAATCCTCTACCGTCTCCTATCCTGCATCCGATCCAATCCCCTATCCTCTATCCTATCCTATTCTCTATCCTATCCTCTATCGTATCGTATCCTCTATCCTATCCTATCCACTATCTTCTCCTATCCTCGATCCTATCCTATCCTCAACTTTATCCTATCCTCAATTCTATCGTATACTCCATCCTATCCTATCCGCTATCCTATCCTATCATCTATCCTATAATATCCTCTATCCTATCCAATACTCTATCCTATCAACTATCCTATCCTCTATCGTATCCTATCCTCTATCCTATCCTATCCTCTATCCTATCCTATCCTCTATCCTATCCTATCCTCTATCCTATCCTATCCTCTATCCTATGCTATCCTCTATCCTATCCTATCCTCTATCCTATCCTATCCTCTATAATATCGTATCCTCTATCATATCCTATCCTCTTTCCTATAATATCGTCTATCCTATCCTATCCTCTATCCTATCCTATCCTCTATCCTATCATATCCTCTATCCTATCCTATCCTCTATCCTATCCTATCCTCTATCCTATCCAATCCTCTATCCTATCCTATCCTCTATCCTATCCTATCCTCTTTCCTATCCTATCCTATATCCTATCCTATGCTCTATCCTATCCTATCCTCTATCCTATCCTATCCTCTATCCTATCCTATCCTCTATCCTATCCTATCCTCTATCCTATCATATCCTCTATCCTATCCTATCCTCTATCCTATCCTATCCTCCATCCTATCCTATCCTCTATCCTATCCTATCCTCCATCCTATCCCGTCCTCTTTCCTATCCTATCATCAATCCTATCCTATACTCTATCCTATCATATCCTCTAGCCTATCCTATCCTCTATCCAATCCAATCCTCTATCCTATCCTATCCTCTATCCTATCCTATCCTCCATCCTATCCTATCCTCCATCCTATTCTATCCTCTATCCTATAATATCCTCTATCCTTTCCTATCCTCTATCCTATCCAATCCTCTACCGTCTCCTATCCTGCATCCGATCCAATCCCCTATCCTCTATCCTATCCTATTCTCTATCCTATCCTCTATCGTATCGTATCCTCTATCCTATCCTATCCTCTATCTTCTCCTATCCTCGATCCTATCCTATCCTCAACTTTATCCTATCCTCAATTCTATCGTATACTGCATCCTATCCTATCCGCTATCCTATCCTATCATCTATCCTATAATATCCTCTATCCTATCCAATACTCTATCCTATCAACAATCCTATCCTCTATCGTATCCTATCCTCTATCCTATCCTATCCTCTATCCTATCCTATCCTCTATCCTATCCTATCCTCTATCCTACCCTACCCTCTATCCTATCCTATCCTCTATCCTATCTTATCATCTATCCTATCCTATCCTCCATCCTATCCTATCCTCTATCCTATAATATCATCTATCCTATCCTATCCTCTATCCTCTATCCTATCCTATCCTCTATCCTATCCTATCCTATCCTCTATCCTATCCTATCCTCTATCCTATCCTATCCTCTATCCTATCCTATCCTATCCTCTATCCTATCCTATCCTCTATCCTATCCTATCCTCTATCCTATCCTATCCTCTATCCTATCCTATGCTCTATAATATCGTATCCTCTATAATATCGTATCCTCTATCCTATCCTATCCTCTATCCTATCGCATCCTCGATCCTATCCAATCCTCTGTCCTATCCTATCATCTATCCTATCCTATCCTCCATCCTATCCTATCCTCTATCCTATAATATCATCTATCCTATCCTATCCTCTATCCTATCCTATCCTATCCTCTATCCTATCCTATCCTATCCTCTATTCTATCCTATCCTCTATCCTATCCTATCCTCTATAATATCGTATCCTCTATCCTATCGCATCCTCGATCCTATCCAATCCTCTGTCCTATCCTATCCTCTATCCTATCCTATCCTGTATCCTATCCTATCCTCTATCCTATCCTATCCTCTATACTATCATATCCTCTATAATATCGTATCCTCTATAATATCGTATCCTCTATCCTATCCTATCCTCTATCCTATCCTATCCTCTATCGTATCCTATCCTCTATCCTATCCTATACTGTATCCTATCCTATCCTCAATTCTATCCTATACTCCATCCTATCCTATCCGCTATCCTATCCTATCCTCTATCCTATAATATCCTCTATCCTATCCAATCCTCAATACTATCCTCTATCCTATCCTCTATCCTATCCTATCCTCTATCATATCCTATCCCCTATCCTATCCTATCCTCTATCCTATCCTATCCTCTATCCTATCCAATCCCCTATGTTATCGTCTATCCTATCCTATCCTCTATAATATCGTATCCTCTATCATATCCTATCCTCTTTCCTATAATATCGTCTATCCTATTATATTCCCTATCCTATCCTATCCTCTATCCTATTCTATCCTCTATCCTATCCTATCCTCTATCCTATCCAATCCTCTATCGTCTCCTGTCCTCTATCCTATCCAATCCCCTATGTTATCCTCTATCCTATGCTATCCTCTATCCTATCCTATCCTCTATCCTATCCTATCCTCTATCCTATCCTATCCTCTATCCTATCCTATGCTATCCTCCATCCTATCCTATAATCTATCCTATCCTATCCTCTATCCTATCCTATCCTCTATCCTATCTTATCCTCTATCCTATCCTATCCTCCATCCTATCCTATCCTCTATCCTATAATATCCTCTATCCTATCTTATCCTCTATCCTATCCTATCCTCTATCCTATCCTATCCTCTATCCTATCCTGTCCTCTTTCCTATCCTATCCTCAACCCTATCCTATCCTCAATTCTATCCTATACTCCATCCTATCCTATCCGCTATCCTATCCTATCCTCTATCCTATAATATCCTCTATCCTATCCAATCCTCTATCATATCCTCTATCCTATCCTCTATCCTATCCTCTATCCTATCCTCTATCCTATCCTGCTCTATCCTATCCTATCCTCTATCCTATCCTATCCTCTATAATATCGTATCCTGTATTCTATCCTGTCCTCTTTCCTATCCTATCATCAAACCTATCCTGTCCTCTATCGTCTCCTACCCTCTATCCTATCCAATCCCCTATGTTATCCTCTATCCTATCCTATCCCCTATCCTATCCTATCCTCTATCCTATCCTATCCTCCATCCTATCCTATCCTCTATCCTATCCTATCCTCTATGCTATCCTATCCTCTATCCTATCCTATCCTCTATCCTATCCTATCCACTATCCTATCGCATCCTCTATCCTATACAATCCTCTATCCTATAATATATTCTATCCTTTCCTATCCTCTATCCTATCCAATCCTCTACCGTCTCCTATCCTGCATCCGATCCAATCCCCTATCCTCTATCCTATCCTATTCTCTATCCTATCCTCTATCGTATCGTATCCTCTATCCTATCCTATCCTCTATCTTCTCCTATCCTCGATCCTATCCTATCCTCAACTTTATCCTATCCTCAATTCTATCGTATACTCCATCCTATCCTATCCGCTATCCTATCCTATCATCTATCCTATAACATCCTCTATCCTATCCAATACTCTATCCTATCAACAATCCTATCCTCTATCGTATCCTATCCTCTATCCTATCCTATCCTCTATCCTATCCTATCCTCTATCCTATCCTATCCTCTATCCTATCCTATCCTCTATCCTATGCTATCCTCTATCCTATCCTATCCTCTATCCTATCCTATCCTCTATAATATCGTATCCTCTATCATATCCTATCCTCTATCCTATCCTATCCTCTATCGTATCCTATCCTCTATCCTATCCTATACTGTATCCTATCCTATCCTCAATTCTATCCTATACTCCATCCTACCCTATCCGCTATCCTATCCTATCCTCTATCCTATAATATCCTCTATCCTATCCAATCCCCTATGTTATCGTCTATCGTATCCTATCCTCTATAATATCGTATCCTCTATCATATCCTATCCTCTATCCTTTCCAATCCCCTATGTTATCCTCTATCCTATCCTATCCTCTATCCTATCCTATCCTCTATCCTATCCTATCCTCTATCCTATCCTCTATCCTATCCTCTATCCTATCCTGCTCTATCCTATCCTATCCTCTATCCTATCCTATCCTCTATCCTATTCTATCCTCTATCCTATCCTATTCTCTATCCTATCCAATCCTCTATCGTCTCCTGTCCTCTATCCTATCCAATCCCCTATGTTATCCTCTATCCTATCCTATCCTCTATCCTATCCTATCCTCTATCCTATCCTATCCTCTATCCTATCCTATGCTATCCTCCATCCTATCCTATAATCTATCCTATCCTATCCTCTATCCTATCCTATCCTCTATCCTATAATATCCTCTATCCTCTATCCTATCCTCTATCCTATCCTCTATCCTATCCTGCTCTATCCTATCCTATCCTCTATCCTATCCTATCCTCTATAATATCGTATCCTGTATTCTATCCTGTCCTCTTTCCTATCCTATCATCAAACCTATCCTGTCCTCTATCGTCTCCTACCCTCTATCCTATCCAATCCCCTATGTTATCCTCTATCCTATCCTATCCCCTATCCTATCCTATCCTCTATCCTATCCTATCCTCCATCCTATCCTATCCTCTATCCTATCCTATCCTCTATGCTATCCTATCCTCTATCCTATCCTATCCTCTATCCTATCCTATCCACTATCCTATCGCATCCTCTATCCTATACAATCCTCTATCCTATAATATATTCTATCCTTTCCTATCCTCTATCCTATCCAATCCTCTACCGTCTCCTATCCTGCATCCGATCCAATCCCCTATCCTCTATCCTATCCTATTCTCTATCCTATCCTCTATCGTATCGTATCCTCTATCCTATCCTATCCTCTATCTTCTCCTATCCTCGATCCTATCCTATCCTCAACTTTATCCTATCCTCAATTCTATCGTATACTCCATCCTATCCTATCCGCTATCCTATCCTATCATCTATCCTATAACATCCTCTATCCTATCCAATACTCTATCCTATCAACAATCCTATCCTCTATCGTATCCTATCCTCTATCCTATCCTATCCTCTATCCTATCCTATCCTCTATCCTATCCTATCCTCTATCCTATCCTATCCTCTATCCTATGCTATCCTCTATCCTATCCTATCCTCTATCCTATCCTATCCTCTATAATATCGTATCCTCTATCATATCCTATCCTCTATCCTATCCTATCCTCTATCGTATCCTATCCTCTATCCTATCCTATACTGTATCCTATCCTATCCTCAATTCTATCCTATACTCCATCCTACCCTATCCGCTATCCTATCCTATCCTCTATCCTATAATATCCTCTATCCTATCCAATCCCCTATGTTATCGTCTATCGTATCCTATCCTCTATAATATCGTATCCTCTATCATATCCTATCCTCTATCCTTTCCAATCCCCTATGTTATCCTCTATCCTATCCTATCCTCTATCCTATCCTATCCTCTATCCTATCCTATCCTCTATCCTATCCTCTATCCTATCCTCTATCCTATCCTGCTCTATCCTATCCTATCCTCTATCCTATCCTATCCTCTATCCTATTCTATCCTCTATCCTATCCTATTCTCTATCCTATCCAATCCTCTATCGTCTCCTGTCCTCTATCCTATCCAATCCCCTATGTTATCCTCTATCCTATCCTATCCTCTATCCTATCCTATCCTCTATCCTATCCTATCCTCTATCCTATCCTATGCTATCCTCCATCCTATCCTATAATCTATCCTATCCTATCCTCTATCCTATCCTATCCTCTATCCTATAATATCCTCTATCCTATCTTATCCTCTATCCTATCCTATCCTCTATCCTATCCTATCCTCTATCCTATCCTGTCCTCTTTCCTATCCTATCCTCAACCCTATCCTATCCTCAATTCTATCCTATACTCCATCCTATCCTATCCGCTATCCTATCCTATCCTCTATCCTATCCTATCCTCTATCCTATCCTCTATCCTATCCTCTATCCTATCCTGCTCTATCCTATCCTATCCTCTATAATATCGTATCCTGTATCCTATCCTATCCTCTATCCTATCCTATCCACTATCCTATCGCATCCTCTATCCTATACAATCCTCTATCCTATCCTATCCTCTATCCTATCCTATCCTCTATCCTATCTTATCCTCTATCCTATCCTATCCTCCATCCTATCCTATCCTCTTTCCTATAATATCCTCTATCCTATCCTATCCTCTATCCTATCCAATCCTCTACCGTCTCCTATCCTGTATCCGATCCAATCCCCTATCCTCTATCCTATCCTATTCTCTATCCTATCCTCTATCGTATCGTATCCTCTATCCTATCCTATCCTCTATCCTATCCTATCCTCTATCCTATCATATCCTCTATCCTATCCTATCCTCTATCCTATCCTATCCTCTATCCTATCCTATCCTCTATCCTATCCAATCCCCTATGTTATCCCCTATCCTATCCTATTCTCTATAATATCGTATCCTCTATCATATCCTATCCTCTTTCCTATAATATCATCTATCCTATCCTATCCTCTATCCTATCCTATCCTCTATCCTATCATATCCTCTATCCTATCCTATCCTCTATCCTATCCTGTCCTCTATCCTATCCAATCCTATATCCTATCCTATCCTCTATCCTATCCTATCCTCTATCCTATCCTATCCTATATCCTATCCTATCCTCTATCCTTTCCTATCCCCTATCCTATCCTATCCTCTATCCTATCCTATCCTCTATCCTATCCAATCCCCTATGTTATCGTCTATCCTATCCTATCCTCTATAATATCGTATCCTCTATCATATCCTATCCTCTTTCCTATAATATCGTCTATCCTATTATATTCCCTATCCTATCCTATCCTCTATCCTATTCTATCCTCTATCCTATCCTATCCTCTATCGTCTCCTGTCCTCTATCCTATCCAATCCCCTATCTTATCCTCTATCCTATCCTATCCTCTATCCTATCCTATCCTCTATCCTATCCTATCCTCTATCCTATCCTATCCTCTATCCTATCCTATCCACTATCCTATCCTATCCTCTATCCTATCCTATCCTCTATCCTATCCTATGCTATCCTCCATCCTATCCTATAATCTATCCTATCCTATCCTCTATCCTATCCTATCCTCTATCCTATCTTATCATCTATCCTATCCTATCCTCTATCCTATCCTATCCTCTATCCTATCCAATCCCCTATGTTATCGTCTATCCCATCCTATCCTCTATAATATCGTATCCTCTATCATATCCTATCCTCTTTCCTATAATATCGTCTATCCTATCCTATCCTCTATCCTATCCTATCCTCTATCCTATCTTATCCTCTATCCTATCCTATCCTCCATCCTATCCTCTCCTCTATCCTATAATATCCTCTGTCATATCCTATCCTCTATCCTATCCTAGCCTCTATCCTATCCTATCCTCTATTATATCCTATCCTCTATCCTATCCTATCCTCTATCCTATCCTATCCTCTATCCTATCCTATCCTCTATACTATCCTATCCTCTATCCTATCCGATCCTCTATCCTATCCTATCCTCTATCCTATCCTATCCTCTGTCCTATCCTATCCTCTATCCTATCCTA